>NC_132840.1:6901250-7215000 GCF_048164855.1 Canis lupus baileyi | reverse complement strand
GGGACTTGATCTCAAGACTCCAGGATCATGCCCCAGGCTGAAGGCAGGTGCCAAACTGCTGAGCCACCCAGGGATCCTCTAACTTAGCTATTTTAATAATGTAGATAACAGAGGTGCTTATGACTTGAACTGAAGTGGTAGCTATAGGAGTTGTGAGAAATGCTTGGATTCAGGATATATTTGAAGGTAGAGATCCAGCAAGATTTGTTAATGGATCAGATTTGAAGTGTGAGAAAAAAAATAAGAATCAATGATTATTCCCAAGATTTTGACTTGAGCTGTTAGAAGATTTGTGTTACCAGTTTCTGAGATGAAGCCATTGTGGAAGAGCAAGTTGGGGCGGGAGTAGAATCCATTGTGGAAGAGCAAGTTGGGGCGGGAGTGGATAATTCCAGGAGCTTCAGTCTCGACATATTAAGTCTGGGATGCCTGTTAATATAAACATTTAGGGCACCTGGGTGGCTCAGTTGGTTAAGTATCTGGCTCTTGATCTCAGCTCAGGTCTTGATCTCAGTATCGTGAGTCCAAGCCATGCATTGGGTTCCACAATGGGTATGGTATTTACTAAAATAAAATGAAATAAAAATCCAAGTTGAAATATCAGATAGGCAGTTGTTTATACTAGTCTGAAGCTTAAGAAAGAGGACCTGGCTTAAAACTTTGCAAGGCCTCAGAAAATAGATAATATATATATTTAAGCCATGAGACTGAATAGGATAATCATGGTTACCAAAGTCATTATCAGGAAAAACTAGCAGAGAGGATTGAGAAGTAGTCAAAGAGATAGAACAGCAGGAGAAATTTGTGTTCTGGAAGTTAAAGAAATGTTTCAAAGAGAGTCGAACATGCTATATCCTCCTGCTGCTACCAGCCTCAAAGTGGGATGAGGATGAGAATTGGCTCTTGGATTTTGCAGCATTTTAATTGTATTTGACAAATATCAGGTAGCTGAAGTATTAATGGCCAGTACTGTAGGATTGTTGGCCACGGTGCCTTGAAGGCATAGCATTAAGCTATTTGCACATTTGGCAGTTTGAAATTCTGAACATTTCAATCTGAGATGAAACTCATTTTATTTTTCCTTTTTTTTTTTTTTTTTTAAGATTTTATTTAGGGGATCCCTGGGTGGCTCAGAGGTTTGGCGCCTGCCTTTGGCCCAGGGCGCAATCGAGTCCCGGGATCCAGTCCCACGTCAGGCTCCCGGCATGGAGCCTGCTTCTCTCTGCCTGTGTCTCTGTGTCTCAAACAAACAAACAAATAAATAAATAATTTTATTTATTTATTCATGAGAGATACAGAGAGAGAGAAAGAGGGGCAGAGACACAGGCAGAGAGAGAAGCAGGCTCCATGCTGGGAGCCCGACTTGGGACTGATCCGGTACCCCAGGATCACGCCCTGGGCTGAAGCCGGCGCTAAACCACTGAGCCTCCCAGGCTGCCCCCCCCCCCTTTCCTTTTTTTAAAAGATTTTATTTGGGGCAGCCCTGGTGGCTCAGCGGTTTAGTGCTGCTTTCAAGCCTAGGGTGTGATCCTGGAGTCCTGGGATCGAGTCCCATGTCGGGCTCCCTGCATGGGGCCTGCTTCTCCCTCTGCCTGTGTCTCTGCGCCTCGCTCTCTGTCTCTCATGAATAAATAAATAAAACCTTTGAAAAAAATAAAAAATAAAGATTTTATTTATTTATTCATGAGAGACACAGAGAGAGAGGCACAAACACAGGGAGAAACAGGCTACATGCAGAGAGCCCGATGCGGGACTGGATCCTGGGTCTCCAGGATCACACCCTAGTCTTGAAAGCAGCACTAAACCACTGAGCCGCCTGGGCTGCCTTCTTTTTTTTTTTTTTTTTTTTAAATGTAAGCTCTGTGCCCATTGTGGGGCTCAAATTCATAACCTGAGGTCAAGAGTCACATAGTGTACTGACCAGGCACCCCCCCCCTCCCAGACCCATTTTATACTGAAGAAATATTGTTAGGTAGAGGCTTAAACACTACTCTGGGAGAAAGGAGGGTCTGCCAATTACAGATTGGCTTTTTAAAGCCATTGGGCTGCTGTATTCTTTTTTTACTGAACTACCAACATATCATTGTTTTTTCATAATTCAGTCCTGGAGTGTGGGTAATGCCTTTCTCATGTGGTACTCAAAGTGCAATACAGGTATGTAATTTAATGTGCATACATCTCCTCCTCCTTCCTACTACTTCTTCCTCCTCCCTCCCCTTCTTTTTGGAGAAGAATTATAGGGATGGAGGGACAGAGGAAAAGCAAAAGAGAATCTTAAGCCAGCTCCACACTCAGCGTGAAGCCCTGCAGGGGGCTTAGTCTCACAACCCTGAGATCATGACCTGAACTAAAATCAAAAGTCAGACCCTTAAGCCACCCAGGAGCCCAATGTTTCCTTAAAGAAAGTTAATTCATACCCTTTTGAATACTCTCAGAGTACCCTGTTCTTTGCTTTTATACTGCTTATCTCAAATTATAATGACATATTTATGTAATGATTTGTCTTATCTCTCCTGCTCAACTGTAAACTCTGCAGGCAGAAACTATCTGCTCTGCTCACCAACATGCTTTGCCAGGCATGGCCAATAGTAGATAATTAAAATAAGTATTTATTAATGAATCAATTTGCATAAATTATATGTGTCATTGTATACATAAGCACCTGAAACATAGACTATAATTCTCTAAGCTAATGTCACAGTCTGTTTTAAAATTAGGTTGAGGGGGATCCCTGGGTGGCGCAGCCGTTTGGCGCCTGCCTTTGGCCCAGGGCGTGATCCTGGAGACCCCGGATCGAATCCCACATCGGGCTCCCGGTACATGGAGCCTGCTTCTCCCTCTGCCTATGTCTCTGCCTCTCTCTCTCTCTCTCTCTCTCTCTCTCTATCATAAATAAATAAATAAATAAATTTTTTTAAAAATTTAAAAATAAAATAAAATAAAATTAGGTTGAGGGACACCTGAGTGGCTCAGTGGTTGGGTGTCTGCCTTCGGCTCAGGGTATCATCCCAGGGTCCTGGGATCGAGTCCCACATCGGGCTCCCTGTGTGGAGCCTGCTTCTCCCTCTGCCTGTGTCTCTGCCTCTCTCTCTCATGTCTCTCATGAATAAATAAATAAATCTTTTTTTAAAAATTTATTAAAGATAGTATTACAAGGCAGTAACTTTATCTATAGAAATCCCTAAAAAAAAAAAAAAAAAAAAAAGAAATCCCTAATGGTTCTTTTTGAAGCCTGGCACTGAAAAATAGAAAGCATAATTTGTAATTTAAAAAAGAATAGTTACAGGGCAAACTATTATAGGTACATTTTAAATAGCTTGGCTAGAACCACCCACACTATCCATCTGCAAGCTACTGAAGAGCTGGATGCTTCTAATAGGATCAGGGAGACACAATCTCAGAACAAGTAATAATGATTGAAAAAAACCTGCAGTTAATCAAAAGAATTCTTAAAGATATACTGAGAGGTAGTGAGGATAAATAGAGAATAATCTGACAGACAAAACATTAACTACTGAATTCCTCTCTTATATTTCTCCTTTTATTTTTTTATTTTTTTATTTTTTATTTTTTTATTTTTTTTTAAAGATTTTTTATTTATTTATTCATGATAGTCACAGAGAGAGAGAGAGGCAGAGACACAGGCAGAGGGAGAAGCAGGCTCCATGCACCGGGAGCCCGATGTGGGATTCGATCCTGGGTCTCCAGGATCGCGCCCTGGGCCAAAGGCGGGCGCCAAACCGCTGCGCCACCCAGGGATCCCTTTTTATTTTTTTATATTTCTCCTTTTATTAAAGACTTAGCTGGGGTTGAGGGGGGAGACGTAGCTGGAAAAAGCAGGCTCAGGGAAGGGAGGATACCCAGTTCTCAGAACAGTTTTGTTCTCCTGATCCATTTGAATTACCTCCTTAGAGTCTGAGAATATTAGCAGGTGACCATGCTATATATAGCCCCATATACTGTCAACAAATTTTTGAGGCATTATAAAGCAGAGGGAGATACCAGAAGATGGACGAGGTGCAGCATTTTTCCCAGTTTTCAGAGACGATTCCTCAGAAAAATATTAGAACATTGTATTAAACAAATGACCTCTGAACACAGGGAAAGGCAACCATTGAACACTGAAAGGTATATGGATTTATAAAGGACACATCATCTAACAGACATTTATCAAGGGCTAATTGTGCTGGATGCCTAAACCTCATGCAATTGGTTTCTGACCTTGAGATTTTGGTCAATTCAGATTTCCTGTGTGTGCATTTGGTCACAATATAATATTTAAAGATAGCTGTTTTGGCTTGAAGAACATAGCCTGCTGATCATATTTGCAACTGATACAAAGCTGGTGCAAATAGTGAATAAATATTCAAAAATATCTCAATTGACAAATGCCTAAGTTAAATGACATTTATTAGAGGAAATATTTTATTTTATTTTATTTTATTTATTTTATTTTATATTTTTTAGAGGAAACTTTTAAAGTTTGGTTCAGATAAACTAGTTTGGGGGCACCTGGGTAGTTCAGTGAGTTAAGCATCTGCGTTAGGCTCAGGTCATGATTCCAGGGTCCTAGGATCGACCCCTGGGTCAGTCTCCTTGCTCAGTGGGAAATCAGTTTTCTCCCTCTGCCTCTCCTCCTTCCTTGTTCTCTCTCTCTCAAATAAATAAATAAAATATTTTTTTAAAAAAAAACATGATTTGGGGGCAGCCCCAGTGGCTCAGCAGTTTAACGCTGCCTTCAACCAAGGGCGGGATCTTGGAGACCCGAGATCAAGCCCCATGTCGGGCTCCCTGCATGGAGCCTGCTTCTCCATCTGTCTGTGTCTCTGAATTTCTCTCTCTCTTTCTCTCTCATGAATAAATAAAATCTTAAAAAAAAACTGATTTGTACACCCATGATCATAGCATCATTCACAATAGCTAAAATGTGGAAGCAACCCAAGTATTGATGGACAGATGAATGGATAAGTAAAATGTGTATATGTACAATGGAATACTATTCAGCTTTAATAAGGAAGGAAATTTAGATACATGCTACATCACGCATGAACCTGATACTAAGGACCTGATACTAAAGAAAATAAACCAATCACAAAAGTACAAGTATTATAGGATTCTACTTATTTGAGGTAGTCCACCTAGAGAGTCAAACTCAGAAACAGAAAGTAAAATGGTGGTTGCTGGGTGTTGGTGGGGTAGGGTGATGTTGGGGTTAGGGTGGTGTTGTCTAATGAATCTAAAGTTTCTGTGGATGGATGGATGGTAGATGATAGTTGTGTAACAATATGAATGTTATTAATGCCACTGAACTATAAGTTTAAAATGGTAAATTTTATGTTAATATGCATTTTACCACAATTAAACATTTTGAAAACTTGATGATACAAGTGCAGAATATTTATTGGGACATGAGAAGAATCTTACTGTGGGTCAGGATGACATGGCTGTCTAAATTCTGTAATGAATGTAAGCTGCATAATAGGAGTATAGTAACCAGAGAAAGAAGGCCAAGACAGAGTATGCTCAGGATATGACAGTTAGTTCTGGGGGCTCTCTTTCAGGGTGTTGATGATAAACCAGAGAGTGGGCAAACAGAGCAGTCTTGGCCCTATGCTGCTCTTCTGATAGAGCATATGAGGAAGGCCCAAGGGAAGTAGGGGATTTTTGTGTGTAAAGGAGTGTATCAGAAAGCTTTTGCTATATAACCAACAATTAACAACAAACATCACAACTCAGTAGTTTCAAACAAATATTTCCCATGAGTCACTCTTTTATCCTCCAGGTTTATTAAAATATAATTGACATATAATATTGTATGAGTTAAAAGTTTACAATGTATTGTTTTGATTTTGATTTTGTCCTAATTCTTTGGGCGATTTGGGTGGTGGTTCTGATCTGGGTCAGCTCAGTTGGAACTGGATGGCCAGAGGTCGTCTCACTCATAACTGGCAGATGGCTTTGTATCAGATGGGGCAGGATGAGGATGACTTTGGTCACATGTCTCTTGTGATCCAACAGGGTGACCTGGGCTTGTTCACATGGCAATGGCCCAGGAGAACCGAAGAGCAGTGAGAGAGCAAGCCTTCATGCACAAGTAGTTTTCAAACGTCTTATGTCATTTTGCTAATGTGCCATTGGCCAGAGCAAGTGACATGATTAAGTCCAAAGTCATTGTGGGAAGTTATTTCACTACCTGATGGCATGAAAACAAAAAAGGGAGTTATTGTGGCCATCTTGCAAATGACCTACCACCACCTAGGAAGTTTAGAGGAAACATGACAGGTTCATTAGAAACATCACAGACAGGATCCCTGGGTGGCTCATCTGTTTAGCGCCTGCCTTTGGCCCAGGGCGTGATCCTAGAATCCCAGGATCGAGTCTCAGGATCGAGTCCCACATCGGGCTCCCTGCATGGAGCCTGCTTCTCCCTCTGCCTGTGTTTCTGCCTCTCTCTCTCTCTCTCTCTGTGTCTCTCATGAATAAATATATAAGATTTTTTTTTTTTAATATATAAGATCTTAAAAAAAAAAAAAAAGTCCTCATCATCATCACCACAGATAGTTCCCCAGTGTAGAACTTCAGGTCCATCCACAGAAGAGTTTTCTGACTGAAATGGCCCCGGAACAGAAGCAAGCCACCAATAAAGGGAAGGTCCTGTCATTGGATATGTTGGAGAGGCCACATGACCTCTTGTCTTTCTGACCAACTTGGGTCTATTACATCATCTCTTCCAGGAAGCCTTTCCTGCTTGCACACCAACAGTGGCCCCTGTTAATGATGACTGTTCTCTATGCCACACACAGATTTCTGTTGCTCTACCTGTCATACTGAATAACAAATGTGTTTACATGCCTGTCTAGTCCATGAAATGGAGTTCCTTGAGGGTGATTCACCATCCCAGTGCCAGTGTCTGCAGGAATTTCTGTTCCATCCTCAAGTTGCCTCCTGGTGGTCATTTGACTATGTCAGCTCCACCCATAGAATCTGCATTTCAGGCAGAAAGAAGGGAGAAAGAGGGGGAAAGGTGCCTGTCAATGAAGATTACCTCCTTTTGTTTTTTTTTTCCACGGATTGGAACACTTCATGTTTTCTTTTTTTTTTTTTTTTTTTCTAAGATTTATTTATGTATTTGTTCATAAAAGACAGGCAGAGACCTAGGCAGGAGAAGCAGGCTCCCCGCAAGGAGCCCGATGTGGGACTCCATCCTGGATCCCAGCCAGGATCATGCCCTGAGCCGAAGGCAGATGCTCAACCACTGACCCACCCAGGCGCCCCAGAGTACCTCCTTTATTTTTTATTTTATTTTATTTTTTTGAGTACCTCCTTTAAAGAACATTCCTAGAAGCTCTACCAAACTGTACCTTCTTTTTTTTTTTTTTTAAAGATTTTATTTATTTATTCATGATAGTCACACAGAGAGAGAGAGAGGCAGAGACATAGGCAGAGGGAGAAGCAGGCTCCATGCACCGGGAGCCCGATGTGGGATTCGACCCTGGGTCTCCAGGATCGCGCCCTGGGCCAAAGGCAGGCGCCAAACCGCTGCGCCACCCAGGGATCCCCAAACTGTACCTTCTTAATATATTTATCTTTTTAAGATATATCTTTTTTTTGCAGGAGAGGCTGTGAGAAATACAGGTTTTAGTTCTGGGTGTTGCATCTGATAGGGAAGGATTCACAGGCGCCTTCTGCCCAGGGTCTGACTCCTACTCAAACTGCCTGAGGAATAAACGATCTCTCTGACATTATGCACTAACACCAGAATTCCCAGAATCTGTGACTCCTTACACACACAGGTAGGGTGTTCTTTTTATCAATCCTGGCTACCTTCATGACTATATTCTATCACTTGGAGCTCCTAGCTTCATTGCCCATGGGATAGGGCAGGGATCAGCAAATCTTTTCAGTAAAGAGCCAGATGGTAAGTATTTTTTATTTTGTGGGCCATATGGTCTCTGTGTCACCTACTTTGCTGTTGTATTTATTACAAAAGTAGCCATAGATAAAGGAATGGATGTGACTGTGTTCTACAACTTAGAAAAATGGGGGTCAGACTGGATTTGTCCCCCTTCCCCTCCAATGGTGGGGAATAGGTCTCTTCTTATGGTTTTGAAGAAGCTGTGGCTCCCTGAGCTAGGCATACAGAAGATAAGATAATATTCCACCAGTCTGGAAAGAACAGAATCCACAAATCCCAGCTTCTTTGTTTTTTTAAATATTTATTTATTTACTTATAATAGAGAGAGAGAGAGGCAGAGACACAGGAGGAGGGAGAAGCAGGCTCCGTGCCAGGAGCACGACGTGGGACTCGATCCCGGGACTCCAGGATCACGCCCTGGGCCAAAGGCAGGCGCCAAACCTCTGAGCCACCCAGGGATCCCCCAAATCCCAGCTTCTGCACAAGTCTCAACAAGTCTGGTCTTTTGGGTTCCCTTTTTCTCTTAATGACACTACAACTTGTCATTTTATGCTTAGAACTTCAGTATCATTGTTAGGGGGTCACATTTATTGAAATATAACTTATGTATCAATAAATTTACTCTTTTTGGTGTACAGTTTTGTGGGTTTTGACAAATGCACACAGTCCTGCAACTAACACCATAGTCAAGATATGGAACAGTTGCTTTACCACCCACCCACCAAAATTCCCTGTAGTCCATTGCAGTTGATCAATACACCCAGTCCACCCCTTGGCAATCAATATTTTCTGTCCCTGTTGTTTTCCTCTTCCATTATGTCACATAAATGGAATTGCACAGTATGGAGCTTTTTTTTTTTTCTTTTAGATTTTATTTATTCATGAAAGACACCAAGAGAGACAGAGAGAGGAGCAGGCTCCCTGCAGGGAGCCCAATTTGGGACTAGATCCTGGGACTCCAGGATCATGTCCTAGGCCGAAGGCAGGTGCTCAACCACTGAGCCACCCAGGCGTCCCAGTATGGAGCTTTTGAGTCTGGCACCTTTAGCATAAGGCACTTGAGATTCATTTTGTCAGTTGAATGCATCAGTAGTTTGCTCTTTTGCATTACTGAGGGGTATTCCATTGCATTGATCGTCTGTTTCTCCATTCACCACCAGTTGAAGGACATTGGTGTTGGTTCCAAGTTTTGGCAGTTATAAATAAAACCAATATTAGACATTATAAAATAGACATTCACATACAGGTTTTTGTGTGAACAGTAGTTTTTTGTTTTTTGTTTTTATTTTTTTTAACACTGATTGGAGGATTTGTTGAGCTCCCGGCACGCTGGAGGAAGCCTAGAGCCTCCCTTGGTCTGAACAGTAGTTCAGTAGTTTTAATTTCTCTTTTTTGTTGTTTGTTTTTTGTTTTGTTTTGTTTTGTTAGTTTTCGTTTCTCTTGGTAAATACCAAAAAGTGGGGCTGTAAGGTTATATGATAAGTGTATATTTAACTTTATAAAATAACAAACTGTTTTCCAAAGTGGCTGTACTATTTTTCATTTTCACCAACAGTGAACAATTACATTATAGCCTTGGCCAGTATTTGATACCAGGTTTTCTGAATTTTGGACATTTTTATAGGTGTGTAGTTATAGTAAGAAAGTTTTAATTTGCATTTATAATTAATGTGGCCTAATAAGTAATGACTATTAATATGGTGGATTATAGTAATTGATTTTAGAATGTTGAGTGAGCCTTACATTCCTGGGATTAAATTTTCTTAGCCATGATGTGCTGTCCTTTTGACACATTGTTGGATTCAGCTTGCTAAAAAAATTTTTTTTAAGATTTTTTTTTTATTCATTAGAGAGAGAGAGAAGGGAGCACAAGCAGAGGGGAGGACAAAGGGAGAGGGAGAATTAAACTCCCTGCTGAGCTGAGAGCCCAATGTGGGTCTCCATCCCAGGACCCTGGAGATCATGACCTGATTCAAAGGCAAACGCTTAACCATCTGAGCCACCCAGGCATCCCTCAGCTTGCTAATACTTTGTTGAGAATTTTGTGCCTGTGTTTATGAAGGATGTTGGTCTATAATAATAGTTCGGTGTTGTTTTTGGCTCTTCCCTCTCTCATTATCCCAAATTCTGTCGATAGTTGTCTGCTCCATTTCGTTCTCTCCATCCTTATCTCTTACTTGATATCCTAACTGGTTCTTCGTCTAGAGTCTCCTAAAATAAAAACATTTTAATGGTTCTCATTGCTATTATATTAGGGTCTGAACAGAAAACAGCTAGCACACTCATTATTTATAATGGTGTGAGCAGTAAAGGAAACAAACCTTGGGACGCCTGGGTGGCTCGGTTGGTTGAGTGTCTGCTTTCAGCTCAGAGCATGATCCCAGTCCAGGGATCGAGTCCCTCATCGGGCTCCCTTCGAGGAGCCTACTTCTCCCTCTGCCTATGTCTCTGCCTCTCTGTGTGTGTCTCAGGAATAAATAAATAAAAATATATTTTTTTAAAAAGGGAAGCAAATCTCCAAGGGATGATGGAGCACCCAGGGACTGGCTATAGCTGGTAGTCCGTGTTACCATCTCAGGCACAATCGGAAAAGGATGGGGATACCAGAACCATGTACTGGCAGAGAAAAGGCAGAGAATAAATAAATTCATCCATCCATTTATCTCTCTCTTGCTCTCTGATCTCCTCCTGGTGCTTCCCATTGGCTGAACCCAATGGGAACCTTAGAGCCTTAGTAATTGGCCTTCTGACTCCTTAGAGAGCAGGGCAGAGAGGGGATCAGGTGGGGAAGGTGGGCCACACCAAGCATATAATCATACCCACCTATAAAAGTCCAAACTCTAGACTAGCACTTGGTGCCACTAGCTCTGACTCCTTCACACCTTTCTGACTTGTTGCCCCCAAAATTTGGGCTGGTTTTTTTTTTTTCCATCCTTTTGTCTGCACAGTCTTCCTAATAGGCCCTCAATAAAGGTGTGATGTATGATCAGCATTGGTTTGAGTGGTGGATCTGAGGCAGGCACTTGCCAAGCCAGACAACAGAATGAACTTTTCCTGGCTCATGCTTAGCACAAAAGAATGAAAGAAGAGTTGTTACACACGTACAAAACCTCTGTTTTTAAAGAGGCTCAGGGAAGCTAAGTAACCTGCCCAGGGTTTCACAATTGATTATGGCAGCTCTGTCATATACAGCCAGCTACAGAACCCTAAAAAAGTTACCTAGCCTCTCTGAGCTGGTGTATCTTCATCTGCAGAATGGGATTGTGTGGACTTAGATATACTTATGTTGCACTAAACATTGTTTAGCCTATTGCACTTCAGTGCGTTTTAGCTCAGATTATTATCTTCATATTCCTACACATTTTTTTTTTCAAGATTTTACTTACTAGCCTAGGGAGAGTACAAGCTGGGAGCAGGGACAGAAGAGGGAGAAGAATCTCTGCTGAGTAGGGAACCTGATGCAGGGCTCAGTCCCAGGACCCTGGGATCATGAACTAAGGCAAAGGCAGACACTTAACTGACTGAGCCACCCAGGTGCCCCTCCTACACTGCTTCTGAAGAGGAGACCTCTAAGTCAGAGAAATCTTTTCTAAAAGGCTGTATGCGGGCAGCCCGGGTGGCTCAGCAGTTTAGTGCCACCTTTGGCCCGGGGTGTGATCCTGGAGACCCGGGATCGAGTTCCGCATCAGGTTCCCTGCATGGAGCCTGCTTCTCCCTCTGCCTGTGTTTCTGCTTCTCTCTGTGTTTCTCATGGATAAATCAATGAAATCTTTAAAATAAATAAAAGGCTGTATGCAGTGACTTACTATGGGCTAGGCCCTGTTATAAATGCCTTACAGATACTAACTCATTTAATCCTTAACTCCTCTGTGAGATAGATACAACTGTCCCCATTTTATAGATGAGGAAACAGAAGCACAGAATGATTAAAAAACTTACCTGAGGTTACCTAGCTGCTAAGTGGTAGAGCCAGGACTTGAGCCAGGCGAAGTGGCTGCAGACTCTATGCCTCTAACCTCTGCTATCTTCCCCATAGCTTTAAAAGTGTATATAGCCAATCCTGTCAGGGCAATTTCCACCCTTTATTCCTGACCAGTATCTGGCGTTTGGAGTGCATATGAACTAGGCAGGACTGACTTTGTGGAGATCTTTGGAGGATATGAAAGATATATATATATACAAGGGCAGGGAGTAAGGAAATTTGGAGGGTTAGAAAGGATAGTCACTGAAATAAGGGAAACCAGCTCTGCCTGCTTGAACAGGAAAAACCTAGTGATCAAGCCTGCCTAGCTTCATGCCATCTGGCTTCCTCAGAGCCCAGCTGATGCCCCTTTATGAGTGTTGTTGAAGCTGCCCTTTAAGTCACTGTCAGTAAAACAGATTATTGAAATGTCTTCTAATCCATTCTGTTGTTTTAAGCCACCAATGCAAACATATACCCAAATATAACTAGAGCATGAAGAAATGAGGTGAGAGAGAGGAAGAAGAGTGCCCTGAGCATGAATTTAGAGCATGGACAACTTTGCTTATTATAGTTGCTGTGTGTCACTCTGGCCCTTATAGCTTTTGGTAATTAATAACCCACAAAACTTATGCAGAAGCTTACTTGTCTAGTGCTACGAATTTGAGACTCTCAAGCTCCTGGAATATCAATGATTTGTAAGTAGCCAAAACAAAAACAAAACTGCAAATGCAGAAGGTGACCAAAATAGCTGAAGTGGAGAAGTCCAGGACCTGATAATTATAGAAGATACTATGCGACTGACCTCTTTCTAACTAGAAAGGAAGTCAGTAAAGGCAGAATTATCAGCAAAGAGGAAAAAGACATAGCTGAGAGTCCACAGACATTATTCATTATTATTAGAAAGAATGATGATTAAGATAAAACCTAATGGTGGATTGTAGGGGGCAAGCCAAGATCCAGTGTTCCAGAAAATAGAGATAGGAAGGCAGAAAGCTGACAAGGGTCTCAAGTTAGAGGCAGCTCAAGTCATGCTTATTTCAGTGGTTCACAAAGGCACAGGTATCCTTCAGATAGTGCCAAGCAGCACAGGATGTGCTGAGCTATATCGGCAAACCAACCAGTAAGAAAGACACGTAGGTTATATACTACATATAGAGTATCTATACTAGAAGCAAAAGAGATGCTTGATCTGAAAATGAAATTAAGAAAATAATTTCAGGGGCACCCAGGTGGCTCAGTCGGTTGAGCATCCAACTCTTGATTTCAGCTTAGGTCATGATCTCAGAGTTGTGGGATTAAGCCCTGGGTTGACCTCCCTGCTCACTGGGGAGTCTGCTGCTCTCTGCCTCTCTACCTTTCCCTCTGCCCCTCCTCCTGTATGAAACACTCTCTCTCTTTCTAAAATAAATGAGTAAATCTTTTTAAGAAAAAAAAAAAACACAATTCCATTTACAATAGCATCAAACAAATACTTAGAAATAAATTTAACAGGGACGCCTGGGTGGCTCAGTGGTTGAGCATCTGCCTTTGGTTCAGGTCGTGATCCCAGGGTCCTGGGATCAAGTCTTGCATTGGGCTCCCCGCAGGTACCCTGCTTTTCCCTCTGCCAGCCTCTCTCATGAATAAATAAAATCTTTTTTTTTTTTTTAAAGGAGGATAAGTAGAAAACTAAGGGACTATGAAGTATTTATAAAATTATTACTTAAAATGGTACAGACCCAGCGGGAAACAATATGGTGGTTCTTCAAAAAATAAAAAATCTACCATATGATCTAGCAATTTTACTTCCAGATATGAACCTAAAAGAATTGAAAGCAGTATTTTTTTTTTTAAGATTGTATTTATCTATTCATGAGAGACACAGAGAGAGACAGTGACACAAGCAGAGGGAGAAGCAGGCTCTACGCAAGGAGCCCAGTGTGGGACTTGATCCTGGAACTCCAGGATCACACCCATAGCCAAAGGCAGACGCTCAACCGGTGAGCCACCCAGGCATCCTGAAAGCAGAGTCTCAAAAGAGGGGTGGGGTGGCAGGGTCTCGAAGAGATATTTGAATACCCATATTCATAGCATTATTTACAGTAGCTAAAACATGGAAGCAACCTGGGTGTGTACAGAATAATGTATACAGCATATTTTGGTATATGGTATATACATGGAATATTTTTTTACCTTAAAAGGGGAGGAAATTCTGACACATGTTACCACATAGATGAACCTTGAGGACATTATGCTAGTGAAATAAGCCAATCACAAAAAGATGAATACTGTATGATTCCCCTTCTGCAAGGTACCTGGCATAGTCAGATTCATAGCAACAGCAAGCCTGGCTGGCTCTGTCAGTAGGGCGTGTGTGACTCGTGATCTTGGAGTCATGAGTTCAACCCCAGGTTGAGTGTAGAGATTACTTAAAATCTATGTGTATATATTTTAAAAACAATGAGGGATCCCTGGGTGGCGCAGCGGTTTAGCGCCTGCCTTTGGCCCAGGGCACAATCCTGGAGACCCGGGATCGAATCCCATGTCAGGCTCCCGGTGCATGGAGCCTGCTTCTCCCTCTGCCTGTGTCTCTGCCTCTCTCTCTCTCACTGTGTGCCTATCATAAATAAAAAAATAAAAAAAATAAAATAAAAAAAAAGAGAAAATAGAATGGTGGTTCCCAGGGGCTTGTGAGGGTTGACAAGAGAAGCTAGTGTTTAATGGGCAGAGAGTTTTAGTTTTGCAAGATGAAAAGAATTTTGGAGGTAGATGGTGGTAATGGTTGCACAATATGAGTGTACTTCATATCACTGAACCTGTACACATAAAAATGGTTAAGATGGTAAACTTTATGTGTATTTTACCACACACCAAAAATGAATTTAACTTTAAAAAGAAAGTGATAGTGAACAGAGCCTCATCCCTATAGTCTTATGCAGGGGGTCTGGAATTGCCAACACATAACACATTCAGAGGAGGACTACTGAATTAGAAGATGGGCTGCTGTATGGGGAAACCAGATACCCTAAGCACACCTTAAATCTTATCCTGGTTTCCAAGACAACTTTTGTTTAATGTTCTTTATTTTATTTTTTAAGATTGTATTTATTCATTAGAAAGAAGGAGTACAAGCTGGAGGGCGGGGGCAGAAGAAGAGGGAGAAGCAGAATCTTCGCTGAACAGGGAGCCTGACCCGGGCCTCAATCCCAGGACCCGGGGATCATGACCTGAGCCAACTAGGCACCCTTTTATTTCATTTAATAACCTTTGTGATCAGAAGTAAAAACTCTACAATTAGATATATTCATTGTAGAAAATTTGGTGAAAGTTTGAAAAACAGGGGATACCTGGGTGGCTCAGCGGTTTGGTGCCTGCCTTCGGCCCAGGGTGTGATCCTGGAGTCCCGGGATCGAGTCCCATGTTGGGCTCCCGGCATGGAGCCTGCTTCTCCCTGGGCCTGTGTCTCTGCTTTCTCTGTGTGTGTCTCTCTTGAATAAATAAATAAAATCTTTAAAAAAAAAAAAAAAAGTTTGAAAAACAAAAATCATCCATAATCCCATCAACCTGAGTAATTGTTAAGAAATTCAGGTGTATTCTGGTCCTTCTAATGTCATGTGTGGAATATGTTTACAGATAATATTATAGATCTTCCATATTTTTCATTCATATATACTTCTTTTGTGCTTTAAAGACGTGAATATCATACTTCACCTCTTGTTTCGTCTTTCTCCTTTTCAATGAATATATGGTGATGTCTTGCAGGTCATCAAGGGCATTCTACCCCCTGTGATTTTCAGTGGCTTTACAGTGCTGTTTATCTTACTCATTACTGTTATTAGACATCTAGATTGTTTCCCAGTTTTTCACTTATCACAGCCTATGTTGGAGTGAATATCTTTATACAGAACATAACATTTTAAACTCGCTGTTATTGTTGTTGCCAGTTCGGTGAGTCACACAAACATTAAGTAACAAAACAGGGATTTGAACTCAGCTTTCCTCGTTTTTCATTCTTCCACCTTCCAGTAGGTGGATATTGCTAATGTCCTTGAGTCACTGTGAGAAAAGCTTTTGCGGGTTTTCATTTTAGAGCAGTATTTCATTTGTGCTTTGTGGCAGAGAACTTACTGCTTCCAAATAAGTCTAGAAGGGTAGCCTCAGCTGAGTGTGCCATCCACTAACAGCCAATATAATGCTTGCTGTTCCAGGAGCCATGTTTGACCAGTACTGTGGGAAAATCGTATTCATGTTGGAGGCTCTTGTGAGGAGATGAGTTGGTGAACAGAGAAGCTGGCATGAAGATGCTCCCAGGAGTGGGTGTATTTGGGACCGGCAGCTCTGCCCGGGTTTTGGTTCCGCTACTGAGGGCAGAAGGGTTCACCGTGGAGGCCCTGTGGGGAAAGACTGAGGAGGAGGCAAAACAGCTTGCCGAGGAGATGAACATCACCTTCTACACCAGCCGGACCGACGATGTCTTGCTACATCAAGACGTGGACCTTGTGTGCATCAATATCCCCCCTCCACTCACCCGGCAAATATCTGTGAAGGCTTTAGGTATGGACAGTCAGAGCAGGGGCAGGGTGTGTCTCCCCCTGGGTGGGCCTTGCGTGTCACTGCTCTCCTCTGTGCTGGAGAGGGCACGTGGCGGGGGCGGGGGGGGCGGGGTGTACAGCTATGGGAAGAAACGATCCAGCCTTCCTCACCCCCATAAGTAACTCCCTGAGCAAAAATTAAGCAAACCCTTAAGAGTTGGCCTATCCTAGGGGCTAGAGATCATCAGGTCATGCAATGTGGTGCTCGATTTGGCAGCACATAGACATTTCATGCAATGTAAAGTTGGCCTGTTTGAAGTCAGAATTCAGAGACTTGGGCAGTAGGAAATTGATTGTGACTGATGTGTTTGTTCTTCCATTTCCGTGGCACATAGCACCTCAGAGGGAAGACGAGGGTGTGTAGCAAGGCTGCCATTTCCCATGTTTTGTCAGTCTTTTGCTACATTGAGTACACACCCTTCCTGCCAAATTTTGCAATCTTGTGTGCCACAAGGCAGGAAGGCTCTCTGACAATGCTGGGCTCCTCTGATGGTCCACAGGACTGCCTGCTTGCATCTCTGCCCCCTTGGGAAGCAGTAGACAGGGCTTACTGAGCTGTTCTGCAGTTCTTGTTGGGCTTCTCTGCCCTGTCAAATGGAGGTGACGTTTTCTCTTTTTCTTATATTAATCAGAATCTAATAAGAAAACAAGCCAGTAAATATTCATCTAGCAGTTTTTTTTTTTTTTTTAAGATTGATTTATTCATGATAGAGAGAGAGAGTCAGAGACACAGGCAGAGGGAGAAGCAGGCTCCATGCCAGGATCCTCTATTTGTTTGTATTTATTTATTTATTTATTTATTTATTTATTTATTTATTTATTTATTATTTTTTTAAAGATTTTATTTATTGGGGATCCCTGGGTGGCTCAGCGGTTTGGTGCCTGCCTTTGGCCCAGGATGCAATCCTGGAGTCCCGGGATCGAGTTCCGCATCGGGCTCCTGGCATGGAGCCTGCTTCTCCCTCCTCCTGTGTCTCTGCCCTCCCCCCATGTCTATCATAAATAAATCTTTAAAATATATATATTTTTTTTATTTATTTATTTACTTATTTATTGAGACACAGAGAGAGAGAGGCAGAGACACAGGCAGAGGGAGAAGCAGACTCCATGCAGGGAACCCAACATGGGACTCAATCCCAGGTCTCCAGGATCACACCCGGGCTGCAGGCGGCGCTAAACCGCTGTGCCACCGGGGCCGCCCTATTTGTTTGTTTTTAATGCCTTCTCTGTGCCAGGCACTGTCCTGTCCTGACGTCACTCTGTACATTATTTAAAGCAATGTTGGACCAGAGCCCTCCCTGCCTTCAGATTTCACAGTTTAATTGAGACTGAAGATCACACACATTACAAAGTAAATGAGAAAAAACTTAGGTAACAATTCAGGTAGCATATAATTAATTGACAGAGGTTGATTTATGTAAGGTGATAGTCACAAAATATTTCTCTGATGCGTTCTGATGCAATCCATGCCCAGGAACTGGTATGGCAGGCTTGATCACTCCTCCTGGCCACTACTGTGGTGGTGAGTCCTAGCCTCTGCCTATCTCCCTTTTTCTGAGGAGAAAAGGATGTCTCACTGACCCAGCGTGTTGGTAAAGATAAATATTCATTGGAGTGATCAAGAACATGAGTCTGTCTGGTTATTGATTTGGGGGCATGTACATTTTAGCCAAAAATTAGAGATGGTTTGTCTCCTTCAGAGAGCAGTCTCTTAAGAGTGTGTGACGCTGGAGTTATTCACTAGTCACTAGATTCTTAGGAGGGCAGGTAATGGCTTTCAGATTTAGTTTAGAATTGGCCTAAGTTTAACAGAGAGGACTAGTGCAAGGGGGATCAAGCTACAGTGGTCATTTGATTTTTTGCCATCCCTGTGGCATGAATGCAGGCTGGTGAGGCCAGGTATATCCAGAGTTCTAGAGGCTCTCTGTCTTAGATTTTAGGGTTCCCATAGAAACCATCACCAAACTGTGTATGAAACAGAAAGAGGAAACTCCAGGGTTCTTTGGCCAAAACCCTGCTGTTTTCTGGTTCCTGGTACAGGAAAGCGCTAGACTTGATTTTCATGTAAACAGGAAGGACAGGGATGACCAGAGACTTCTGGGATCTTATGTCCCAGCCCTTTGTGAAACAGGGTCATCTGTCTTCTCTCAGCATCTCTGTTGTCAGGAGGTACAGGGTATGAGTGAGAGTCCTTGGTCTATTGTAGGCACATGATCCCAGGGCCAGATTGGTGGGTTTGGGAGAGCTCATGTCAGCTGGACCTTTCTTCAGGTATTGCTCACTCAAACCCCAAAAGAGTTACTGAGCATATTGTGACCATGAAATTCACTCTCTGTGTGCTTTCATTTTTTCCTTTTTTTTTAAGATGTATTCATTTATTTGAGAGAGAGCACATGGGTGGGGGAAGGAGCAAAGGGAGGAAAAGAATCCCAGACTGAGCCCTACACAGGGCTCAGTCTCATGACCAATGAGATCATGACCAGAGCTGAAATCAAGAGTCAGATGCTTAACCGACTGCACCACGCAGGCACCCCTCATTTTTTTTTTTTTTATTTGAGAATTCTCACTTGACTTAAGCACATGTAAAAAAAAAAAAAAAAAAATGGCCATGAGTACTCCTCCAGTTTTCTCAAAGTACTGGGTGTGAGTGTAGGAATTGCTGTAGGCAGAACACCATACTGAATTTTACATCAGGCCCTACTTCTTTTCTTTTCTTTCTTTTTTTTTTTTTTTTAGGTTTTGTTTATTTATTTATTTATGTACATCTTTATACCCAGTGTGGGGCTCAGACTCTCAACCCAGAGATCAAGAATGGCACACTCCACCCACCGACCCAGCCAGGTGCTTCGACATCAGACCCCACATCTTTTTTCTATCCCTTTTAAACTCTCTGAACTCCTGTTAAATAGGCATCTCAAGGCCCCCTTTGGCCTTTCTAGCATGATTTATGACTGCCTCCAAGTGCTGACCAAGAAAGACATTGGCATCATAACACAAGGGATTTTCTGTTGTTTGAAGCAAAAGAGCAGATTGAAGTTAAATTCATTTTATTCTTTAAGAATTTTTTTTTTTTAAGGGGGTGCCCAGGTAGTTCAGTGGCTTAGCGCCGCCTTCAGCCCAGGGCCTGATCCTGGAGACCCGGGATTGAGTCCCACATCAGGCTCCCTGCATGGAGCCTGCTTCTCCCTCTGCCTGTGTCTCTGTCTGTCTGTCTCTGTGTGTGTGTGTGTGTGTGTGTGTGTGTGTGTCTCATGAATAAATAGATAAAATCTTTATTTAAATCTTTATTTTTAAAA
Source organism: Canis lupus baileyi (assembly GCF_048164855.1). NCBI lineage: Eukaryota > Metazoa > Chordata > Mammalia > Carnivora > Canidae > Canis > Canis lupus. Next base: position 7,195,254 of record NC_132840.1, on the reverse strand, counting down.
AAATAAGTTTTTTTTTTTTTTTTTGTCTCCCTGTTATTGGGTCTGTGTCTCTTGTTTTTCATTAAGGATATAGGCTAGATGCTTCGTTTTGGCAGGGAGTAGTACACCTAGGTGACTCAGTTGGTTGTGTGTCCAACTCTTGGTTTCGGCTCAGGTCATGATCTGGTGGTCTTGAGATCAAACCCTGCATCAGGCTCTGCATGTAGCAGGGAATCTGCTCCAGATTCTCTGTCTCCCTCTGCCTTCTGCGCTCTCTCCCACCCCCCACCCTTGACCCCGCACATGTGCATGCTTTTTCTCTCAAATAAATAAATCTTAAAACAAATTATTTTTTTAAATTTTTCTTATTTTTTAAAAAAGATTTTATTTTTATTTATTTTATTTTTATGTTGAGACAGAGAGAGCACAGAGGGAGAGGGAGAAGTAGACTGCGCGCTGAGCAGAGAGCCAGACATGGGGCTCTATGCAGGACCCTGAGATCGTGACCCAAGCTGAAGGCAGATGCTTAACCGACTGAGCCACCCAGGTGCATTTGTGTTTGAAGAAGACTTCTGGGTTGTCCTGACACACAATAGGGAACCACTGGTCTAATCCAACATCTTCCTTTTCAGTTAAAGAAGCCGAGGCCCAGGAACATTAAGGTTGCATCTCACTAAGTCTCAGTGCTGTAGGAAAAATTGTATTTTCCTTGGCTTGTTACATCTTTAGATGTTACTTCACTTGTGAGGCCATAAAGATTGTTTCTTGCCTTCACTCTTATTGGTTATTTCCTAAAATAAATGATTGAACTTCGCCTCCAGGGGTGACCATTTCATTTCACAGCTCTTTCTGTGGCATCTTATTTTCTACCTTTGTTTGACTTTTTTTTTTTCATCTTCTTTTGCTCCAATGTCATCCTTAAAGCTTGCCTATGGGTTCCTTACAGGAGAGAGAGGGACCCTAAAAGTTTTATTTCTCAGTTTAGAAGTGGTTCAGAAAAGATGTGTTTTAGTGTGCAAAACATCCCCACATTTTTGCTACAGTTAAAAGTTTTCTTAAATCTGTCACTAACAGGTAGGTTTCTGTGCCCAATTCTTGGCAGTTCGTGTGCTTCATTAGAAAAGCACTGAATTTCCCAACTCTTTCCCAAGGGCTTATAAGATAATAAGAGGTTATTCCTCAAAAAAAAAAAAATCTAACCCAAATAATTTAATCTCTGGAACACTGGTCCCTGGGGATTTCTCTGACCCTAAGGTCAGGTTCCTGGTATATGTTCTCATTTTACTGTTTATGTCATCTTTATTGCATTTACCACAAGTGCAGTTTTACATGTATTTATATGATAATTTGATTAATGGCTATCTCTCCCACTAAACTATAAGTTCTCTGAAAGTAAAGACCAAAGCCAATGCTGTATTCCCAGTGCTTAGCACAGGGCCTGGCACACAAATTCTACTCATGCAAGCCCAGTCTGGTGGTATGACCTAGGTGCTAACAGTAGGACCAGTAACAGAGAGAGAGTAGGCAAGAATGATTCAGTCATGGGACGCCTGGGTGGCTCAGCAGTTGAACATCTGTGTTTGGCTCAGGACAGGATTCTGAGGTCCTGGGATTGAGTCCTGCATCAGGCTTCCTGCATGGAGCCTGCTTCTCCCTCTGCCTGTGTCTCTGCCTCTCTCTCTCTCTCTCTCTCTCTCTGTGTCTCTCATGAATAAATAAATAAATCTTTAAAAAAAAAATGATTCAGTCTTGTGGCTTTCAGACTTACTTTTCTAATAGCAGAACCTTTTTTATACCTCCTCCCCAAAGAAAGTAGACTTCCTGGATTTTGTAAAACATAAAAGTGGTACTCTTCCCAAGCTCCTTCTCCACCTGCTTCTTGAAATCTCTTTTCTCTAATCCCATGCCTTTGGATGGGCGGGTGCCATAGTCCTAGAGCTCTGAACCTGCGGTCTGTTAATAGGGAACAAAGAGAGGTCTCCTGGGGCACCTTCTCTGGGCCTCTGGTGCTCAAAGGCACTTTACTCCTGGGAAGTCTGGGGAATAGGAGTTTAAGAAAGGGTTGCAGCTTGGGGATCCCTGGGTGGCTCAGCAGTTTGGCGCCTGCCTTCCGCCCAGGGCATGATCCTGGAGACCCTGGATCAAGTCCCACATCAGGCTCCCTGCGTGGAGCCTGCTTCTCCCTCTGCCTGTGTCTCTGCCTCTGTCTCTCTCTCTCTCTCTCTGTGTCTCTCATGAATAAATAAAATCTTGAAAAAAGAAAGAAAGGGTTGCAGCTTGAAATTTGTTGACACTCCAAAAAATCTGAGCTAATAAGCACTTAGCATCCATGCTTTTTTCCCACTCCTAAAACAAAAAGCAGTTCCAGGCTTCTCTAATCTCTCCTTTGGCTTCCTGGCAGGAGTGCTAGATAACTTAAATAAATACGTCTTTCTGGGCAACCCAGGTTTTCTCAAGTTAGAGATCATGTGCAGTTGGCCTGTGGGAGCCTATTTAACTCAAGATGGCCTTTAGCTCCTAAACAGATAATGCCACTGGGGCCTAAGTTCAAAAGCATTTCTATTGTTTGGGCTCAAGAAGGGAGGTCTTTCCCCCTTCCCTGACGTCTCTTGGCATGAAACAGATTTCTTATCCTGGTTTCACCAAATTCCCAGCAGCCACAGAGGTTCTTCCCGTCCCCCCCCCCCCACCTCCTCTCAGCCCCATGCTGCTGTGTCCACCCCAATCCCTGCAATGAATCGTTCACAGCAGGTAGTTTCTGGGTTGGCCAGAGCTGCAGCCCTCAGATGGAGTGTTTGTATTTGAGAGTCTAATTTCCTCATTATTCCCCTGGTCAGCCATTAATGTTCTGCAGCCAAGTGGCAAAATTGTCACCCAGTATTGTGATTCTCCAGTCCCTAATCCTAAAATCCCACATGTGTAAGGAAGCTTTGGAGACTATCCAAGAGCAGATCATGATAACAATCAGGGGCTACTCCTGGCAGGGCCCCCTCCTGCCAGACCTGAGTACAAGACATCTCCCTTTGTTTTACACCTCCACCCTACATCCGTAGCGGTATAACATAGGACTTCAATTTGAACCACCCCAAGTTCACAGGAGTATCCTAAGTGTTGGTGTCTTGTGACTACTCATACCCTCATAAACTTTCATCTTAAAACATGGAGTATCGATCCTTTCTGCTTCCTAATATGGAAGCTGCACAGTCTTCTAGTTCTCTATTTTCAGGGCTTTTTCTAGCCTTGTTTTGCTCTCTCAGTACATCCCAGCTACAGTATACTCAGAACAGTCATGAGGGCAAAAGGGATATTTTATTCCCTCTCCCCTCCTACTAGAGCTAAACATTTTCTAACCTTTTGACTACACTAACTTGTTGGACCAGAGAGTAATCTTTAGGAAATCTTATAGCCCTTTCTGCAGTTACAACTGAGAGCACAAAGCCCATCCCCTAGAATACAGAATAGATACTTTTGCTGGTGATCTAATAAATGTATGAAAGTACATAGGCCTGTTTGTCTCTCCAGCCCACATATATCAAGCAGTGTTCTCTGGAGAAACAGATGAAGGTATCTAGAGAGAGGGAGAAGCTTATTTTAAGGAATCAGCTCGTGTGATTGTAGAAGCTGACAAATCTGAAGTCTGTAGGGCAAGACAACAGGATGGAAATTCCAGCAAGAGTTGATGTTGTAGGGATGCCTGGGTGGCTCAGTGGTTGAGCACCTGCCTTCTCAGGGTGTGATCCCCGGGGTCCTGGGATTGAGTCCCACATGCGGCTTCCTGCAGGGAGCCTGCTTCTCCCTCTGCCTGTGTTTCTGCCTCTCTCTGTCTCTCATGAATAAATAAATCTTAAAAAAAAACAAAAGTTGATGTTGCAGACTTGCATCTGGAAGCAGAATTCCTTCCTCTCCACAGAACCTCAGTCTTTTTTCCTAAGGCCTTTAACCGATTAGGATGAGGCCCACCCAGATTATGGAAGGTGACCTGACATACTCCAAATCTACTTTTTTTTTAAAAAAAAAAAAAAAAGATGTGGGATCCCTGGGTGGCGCAGCGGTTTGGCGCCTGCCTTTGGCCCAGGGCGCGATCCTGGAGACCCGGGATCGAATCCCACGTCGGGCTCCCGGTGCATGGAGCCTGCTTCTCCCTCTGCCTGTGTCTCTGCCTCTCTCTCTCTCTCTGTGACTATCATAAATAAATAAAAATTTTAAAAAAAAGATGTTATTTATTTATTCATTCAAGACACAGAAGCAGAGACACTGGCAGAGGGAGAAGCAGGCTTCTCGCAGGTTGCTCAATGTGGGACTCAATCCTAGGACCAGGAGATGCCCTGAGCCAAAGGCAGACACTCAACCACAGAGCCACTCAAGCGTCCCAAAATCTACTTGTTTAAATGCTAATCACACCTGAAAAATACCTTTCCAGCAGTGTCCAGACATATTTGATGGACACCACAGCCTAGCCAGCTTAGCACATAAAATTACCTATCATACCTCCTCTGTTTACTTCCCATTCCTAGTTTGCACCTTCTGCTTCTACTCCTTTCATTTTTCCTTAAGAATTTACTCGTCTTTCTCCAACCTGTAATTTGTTCTCCAGTCCCAGTCACGGGACACCATCTTTATCCAAACCATTGCCTTTGCTCTTATCCGAGGCCACCATCTGATAATAGGCTTTTGAGAGTTCATCTACCCTCAAGGAAAGATCCTCCCCCCTGTGTGAATCTCTTGGAACTTTGAGATCTTCCAGTGTGTTTTGTGGTGTGTTTTGTTCTCAGGTATCGGGAAGAATGTGGTTTGTGAGAAGGCAGCAACCTCAGTAGATGCCTTCCGGATGGTGACAGCCTCCCGCTACTATCCACAGCTGATGAGCCTGGTGGGGAACGTGCTGCGCTTCCTGCCTGCCTTCGTGCGCATGAAGCAGCTGATCGCGGAGCACTACGTGGGCGCAGTGATGATCTGTGACGCCCGCATCTACTCAGGCAGCCTGCTCAGCCCCAACTACGGCTGGATCTGTGACGAACTCATGGGCGGCGGGGGTCTACATACCATGGGCACCTACATTGTGGACCTGCTGACCCACCTGACCGGCCGGAGAGCAGAGAAGGTGCATGGGCTCCTCAAGACCTTTGTGAGGCAGAATGCGGCCATCCGTGGCATTCGGCACGTCACCAGTGATGACTTCTGCTTCTTCCAGATGCTCATGGGTGGGGGTGTATGCAGCACAGTAACCCTTAACTTCAACATGCCAGGAGCCTTTGTGCACGAGGTCATGGTAGTGGGCTCCGCAGGACGTCTTGTTGCCCGAGGAGCTGACCTCTACGGGCAGAAGAACTCTGCCACACAAGAGGAGCTGCTCCTGAGGGACTCGTTGGCTGTGGGTGCGGGGCTGCCCGAGCAGGGGCCCCAGGATGTCCCACTGCTCTACCTGAAGGGCATGGTCTACATGGTACAGGCCCTGCGCCAGTCCTTCCAGGGGCAGGGGGACCGCCGCACGTGGGACCACACCCCTGTCTCCATGGCCGCCTCCTTCGAGGATGGGCTGTACATGCAGAGTGTGGTGGACGCCATCAAACGGTCGAGCAGATCCGGGGAGTGGGAGGCTGTGGAGGTGCTGACGGAAGAACCCGACACCAACCAGAACCTGTGTGAGGCACTCCAACGGAATAATCTGTGAGCCTGCACGTGGGCTCCCTGTCACGGGACAGAGGGGCCGGGGAGGGACCCGAAGCCGAGACGGGAGGGCTTGGCCACAGCACAGACCATGTCTTTCATTTCACCAGTCACCTGGGCAGGGTCCAGGTCAAGCCCCCTCCAATGCTCAGTTACTCCTCAGACTTGCAGGGTGGTGATGGAGCTGAGGGCCACACAGCGTACCCCGGGTGGAGCAGTCCCCCGGTTTCTGCATAGTTGTGCTGGTGAGCAGAGCCAGCAAGGGTTTAACCTGGAGGCTGCTTTAGCCTATTTGTGGTCCTAACTAGGTGAGGAAGCGAAGCAAGGACCCAGCTTGGCTGATTCCTCGGGCCTGAGGAGAAATGACAAGAAGCCTTGCTCTCCTGCCCTTCCTGGGGTAGGGCATCTCAGGAATGGTGAGGGCATCGAGTCATCCCTCAGGGATCTGCACCTGCCCTCCTTCCCATATGACCAGGCCCTTCCAGCCCTTAGGCTGCCCCTTCCCTGGCAGAGAGGAGGAATTCTTCATTAGGTAACCTCTCAGGGGCTGTTGACCAAGGGCAAAAGGCCCATTATTTGGCAGTGAGGAGATAGGGAGAGTTCTGGAATATCTGATAAATGTTAATAAATAAATCAGAAAGTCTGACACTATGTTATGTGGTTGTTGTTTGTTTGGTAAATTGGATTTCTTTATCAATGAAAGGCTTGTTTATTGTTGTAGATTGTTCATATTTTTCTCTTTCCTTGGGGCTCCACAGCAGCTCTGGCCTGCTCTGCATCCATCTCAGTCTAGTGGGCTTATTCCCTTCCGCCTGAATCCCAGGAGCCCTCCAAGGAAAAGGAAATCTTTTCTCAGAGAACAGGACTTGAGACCTCCTAGTGGGGGCCTGTCTTGCCTGCCATCTCTGGGAGATAGGGAGGGAGAGTTGGGGACCTCCCTGGGCTGGAGGCCACGAAGAAATCTGTTCTTGAAACCATGGATTTGGCTCTGGGGAGCTCTGGCCAGGAGACGTGAGGAGCGGTCCCAGGAAGCCTGAATGAGACGAACTAGAGGAAAACTCCACATGTTGCCCCAATTTGCCTGGCCCAGACAGCTGGCCACCAGCCGTGCTTTTAGGAAGTGTTCTACACTGGGACTGCTTTTTAACCGCCTCAGAGGTGAGGTTGGTGCGGGGAGAGGACACCCGTGCCCCTTTGTTTCCTCCGCCAGCCTGCTGGGATTAGGCCTAGCCTGAACTCCTCCCTTCTCCCAACTTCCCTCCCTCTTCCTTGCCCTGGGCTCCTTGCCAGAGAAAGAAAGGCTTGGGGAAGTCTCCCTCTTCCTCTTGGCATCTTTCTAGAAATCACCAGGCTGATTTTCCTGTGTGTTGTCCTGGTTTTTAAACCTTGTCCTTGTGAGACAAAATAATAGCTGGTGTTGGGGAGTGTGCTTATTATTGCATGTTACCTGCCCCTCCAGCCCCCCGAGACCATTTCCAAACCGCTCTGTGGGGTACTACTATTCTCATTATTCAGATCAGAAAACTGAGGCAGGGAGGGGCAAAGTTACTCCCTCCTATAACTTATAAGTGATGGAGCCACGAAGGAGCCTGGTCAGGGTCATCTGACTACAAGAGCCTGACCCTGAACTACTCTCCCCAGCACTTGCAGATCTCAGAGACTGAGCGTCCAGGTGCTGCCGTCTGCACTCAGGGTCCTATCCACGTTACTGCCTTCTCTCTGCAGCAGGAATCTCCGCTGGGCCTCAGCTAGGAGGTGGACTGCAGAGAGAGCCTGCAAGGTACGATGCTGGTAGAATTTAGAAAGAGGCTGCTTGGGGCACCTGGGTGGCTCAGTCAGTTGAGTGTGGGACACTTTGTCCTCAGCTCAGGTCTTGAGCTCAGGATCATGAGTTCAAGCCCCACATTGGGCTCCATGCTGGGCCAGGAGCCTACTTAAAAAAAAAAAAAAAAGAAAAATTAAAAAAAGGAAGGAAGGAAATAGGCTGCTCTTTTCCTCCTGAGGTGATCAGATCAGCTCTAGGTCAGTCCCTCTGTGTTTCTAGGATGATGGGATCCCTCCTAAATTGGGGGATTTACTAAGAAAGTACATGTGTCCATCATACATGACTCGCTCCTAATTAAGAGCCATCCAGGTTACTGACCCACAGTGGCACTTAGGTTCATAGGGCTCTACAGCAACCTCCTTTTTCACAAAGACAGGTTTCCCAGAAGTCCCAGGGCAGGTTGCGGTGGGCTGGGTGCAGAGCTACTATTGTGAGGACCCTGAGGTTCCTTGTTGGTACTCCCCAGAGTCTAGGTCCATGGCCATCCTTCAGACATCTTCACCATCATATATGTCTTGGGTTGGTCCCAGGGAGGAGATGCACCTTGAAATAGCCCAGATGCCTGTGGCGAAGGAAGCCTTCAGGGTTCTGGTCCTTAGGGGTGACTGTGCCTGCATGTGGATCCAGGCTTGTCCTGCAGCGCCCCCTCCTGGAAGAAGACAACATCACCTCCCTAGACCTGATCCCCTAAATCTCAGGATCCTCCTTGAGTCAGAGTAAGTTTTTCCAAGTCACTGAAAATGCAGTTCGCTTTTCCTCTCTGTGAGAGCAACTAGAAAAGAACTTCCAAAATACCTATTGCTTATTTCTCAACCCCCAACCAAATGTAGGCCTCATATTTACCCAATCATCAGTCCAACCCAGCAGTGTCCTCACCTCCCTGTCCCCAGACTCCCTCATTTTGCTCTTCTGACTCCTTCCCAAGTGACCTCTCCAAAATGCCAGGCCAAGATGTCCTTGCCTACACCCCCTCTCATCACTCCCAGAACTGCCCAACCTGGTTTCCTGATGGCCATGCCTCTGCGTCAGCCATGCTAAATGGTCCTCCTGCATGGGGCTGACATCTTTCACATAAGCAAGGCTTTTTCCTGGCATATCCTCTTCTTGGAAGGCCACCCAACTTTCCTAGAGGACTCCCTCACCCTGCTTGGACAAACCTGTCAGGAAATAGACCTGTGAATGTAGATCAGTTCTTCCTTTGGTGATTACTATTTCTATGTCACCTGTTGGAAGAGAGAAACAGCTTCCTTGTCAGTACTGGCCTGGCTCACACCTCCAGCCCTGGAGACCTGTACATAGAAAGCAGATGTTCGGTCTTCTTGGGTCAGGCCTTAACCAGAGTTCTCAGGTCCACACATCTCCAGGGTTCAGGAAAGGACAGTGTGTCCCTGGCACCCAGGGTGTGATCTTATGCAACGCCACTTCTCTCAAGGCCTCTGCTTCCCCAGCCATTAACTGAGTCAGCCAACCGGTTACCTTTTTTTTTTTTTTTTTTAAGATTTTGATTTTTTTTAAAAGATTTATTCATGAAAGAGGCGAAAGAGGCAGAGACATAGGCAGAGGGAGAAGCAGGTGCAGGGAGCCTGATGTGGGACTCACAGTCCCAGGACCTGGGATCATGCCCTGAGCCAAAGGCAGATGTTCAACCACTGAGCCACCCAGACGTCCCTATTTATTTGAGAGAGAGCACAGGAGGGGTGAGGGGCAGAGGGAGAGGGACAAGCAGACTCCCCACTGAGCAGGGAGCCCAACACGGGGCTCAATCCCAGGACTCAGATCATGATCTGAACCGAAGGCAGATGCTCAACCGACTGAGTCACTCAGGTGCCCCCAAACTCAGTTAAGAGCCCTTTACCTCTGAAAAGTCCTGGAGAATCCATGCTCATCCCTATAGACAAGACTTGGTCTGCATAGTCCCTGTGGGGGATCTATCTTCTGGGTGGTCCAGTCACTACCCAAGGAAAAGCGTGGGCAGAAGTAATAAATGTCCGGACCCCATGGCTTGCCCTGTGGACTTGCCACCAGGCCAGGGAGCATCCAGGTGACCCCTAAAGGTGGAAGCAGCCTGGGATGACGCCCATTTTCTTCCTCCTTCCATCTAGGCCTGTCCATCCTATCTCTTCCAGTGATCTTGCCAGGCCATTATTTGAGGGGCCCCACACATGGTTCTGGACTTTGGATGGCCTCAGCCTTTCAGATCCTGACCTGTCCTCTGCAACCTCCTCAGCTCCCCACCTTGGTCTCCTTATCTTTGTGCCTTTTATGGGGACCCTCTGCTAGGTGGGTGCAATGCAATGACAAACGTTCACAGCCTAGTCCCCAAAACAGTTATAGCCCACAACAGCAGTAGTATGTAAATGCTATAGGGTAATACTGGGTGCTAGAAGCAGAGATCCCCCCAAGTCTTCAAGTTAAGAGTGCAATAGCCATGGGTAAAGAAATAAAAGGATTTTAGGCAGGGGAAGCCCACGTGCAGAGAGTAAAAGAAAGATATGGGGCACCCCAGGTGGCTCAGCGGTTTGGTGCCGCCTTCGGCCCAGGGTGTGATCCTGGAGACCTGGGATCGAATCCCATGTCGGGCCATTGCATGGAGCCTGCCTGTGTCTCTGCCTCTCTCTCTCTCTCTGTCTCTCATGAGTAAATAAATAAAATCTTTTTAAAAAATAATAAAGATAAAAATAATAATAATAAAGATATGGCTGGTCAGGAACTTATAAGAAACCACTTAAAAGTTTTAAGGCAGCTGAGGCAAGAGGAGCAAGCTGCTAGAAGGGAAGCAACACCATCGGGTTCAGGTGTGTGTGTGGCAGGATCACTGGGTGGATTGCTTGGGCAAAGGGCCACAAGCAGGGAGAGTAATGAGCTCTCACCTGAAGGTAAGAGTGTCCCAGGGCGGGAGTGCTGACCATGGGATCTTAGAGGCTCTCAGCCTAGAGGGTACATTCACCAGCCTTGGTGCCTGATTAGCTGGTAGGAGTAAAGAACCGGCAAAGAATAGGATGGAGCCCGGGGTGACCCCCAGGATTTTGGCTTGAACAGTGATGTAGATGAGACACAAGAAAAAAAAAAGCAGATTGGAGGGAGGAGAAGTTATTCATTTAATTTGGAAATCCCTATGTCTAAGGTAAATGAGGGACATTCAGAAGGACCAGGAGGCAGCAGGATATGAGGTTTCCAAAAAGGCCAAAGGCTGCCTCTTACGCAGCAGTTATCCAGTGGCTTGGCTGCAGGGCTCCAGGGAGAACACTCGAATCCACCACCCCACCCCACCCCCAGCTGCCAGGGAAAAGGCACCAATGCCTCTGTTAGGTCCACTTTGGGGGCAAAAACTGGTCCAGCTGTTGCCTCCAGTAAGTGGAAAGCAGTCTAAAAACACCACTCTTGGGACAGGCAAATGAACTCTGACACCTCAATGGGAGATCCCAAGTGTTGGACCCTCAAGGTCAGACCAAATGCAGGCCACTTCCCTAGGAAATGGAGCAAAGCCAAGCATCTGCTTCCTGTGACCTGACTGTCCCTTTTCTTTCTCTGCCCCAAGTTTCTCCTTACTACCTCCTTCTGCATCCCCACCATTACCCTGTCTGACCTTCAGGTTCACCTGAGGAGCCTTTAAATGCACAAAAGTAGGCCCTACTCCTGCAGATTCTGATTTGGTTAGGTCTGGGGTAGTACCCAAGAAGCTGTACTTTTGTTCACCCAAGTTCTTGGGTGATCCAGATGACCAGTCAGGCTTCAGACCCTGCACCCACCTTCCCAGCCTCTCTTCAGCCATCTTATTTGGAAAGTCACAAAGTCTCAGAAAAGGAAAAATGTTTATTTTCAGCAAGTCCAAGGTTCCAAGTAGGGAGAGGGACTAATTTACCTCCGTCCCCCAGGGCCTAAGGCTGCTGCTCTGATTCGGGCTTTGGAGATGGGGAGCCACCAATGGGGAAGGAGGCAGGAAAGTCACTTGTACTGAGGGGAGAGTGGAGGTACAAGTGGGGCAGCGCAAACACTCAGCATCCTGTTGATGTCCACCTGGGTTGATTTATCCACCTCAGCCTTGAGGCGGCCGCTGACCCCCAAGCTGGGCAAACAACCGGGCTCCTCTCCAACCTCCTCTCCCAGGGGAACCAGAGCATGGGTGGAAGACACAAATGTACTGGGGCAAGGCAAAGTGAGGCTTGAGGCCAGCTCACCTGCCACGGGCAGCAAGGCCTGCAGTTGCTCCACACCTGCTTCCTCGGGGATCAGGGCCAGCTCCAACTCAGGCTCCAGCTCTGCCTCAGCCTCCCTGTCCCCCTCCCCTGCCTGATTCAGCTCGGGATTGCAATAGTTGATGTACTGGTACAGGGGCCGCAGGCGCTGGGCCTTTCCTGCAAAGACCCAGGGCAGGGCAAGAGCTAGAACACCAAGCTGTGCCATGTCAGAGTTCCATCAGGCAGGAGGAAAAGGGGAGGCCCAGGGGCTGCCACTCACGCTCCAGCCCCAACGTCTCTGAAGGCGCAGACACTGTACTGGTCATTGCTGGGAGCACTGGAGCCCCCAGACTCTTGCGCTTCTTGGCTTTTTTGTGCTGTTTGGCAGATGGTAAGGGCTCACTCTGGCTACTTTCTGGCTCCTCCTTCTGCAACGGCAGGCCCTGTGGCATCTCCACTTCAACCCTAGGATGGGCTTGGTGGCTGGGCCCTGGAAAGCTGGGGGACAGGGGGCTAAGGAGCCGGCCTCCAGCTTTGGCTCCTTTGTCCTGACCATAGGGAATAGCCCTGTCTGTCCACCACCTGGCGCCCAGATTCTTGTGTGCTTCCTGGTCAGTGAGGCTCTGGGCCGGACAGAGGACTAGAGCTCCTGGGAGCTCAGTTCCCTGACAAGGCCTTGAGACTCCTCTGGCTGCCCACCCCGCTATGCCAGGGCCCTTCGGGAACAGAGGGAGTGAGTGACAGCGGTGACGGTGACGGGATGCCGAGGCACTGTGCAGGAGTGCAGGATTTAGGACCCCTGCTGGTGCGCCACCCCCACCGCGCCCCCGCCCAGCAGCTCGTCCCTCTGAAAGCCCCCTCACTTGACAGGCTTCCTCTTCGGACCGTGACTGGTCCTTACAACGGAGGCCGTGGGCCTGGGGCCTCTCTCCTCTAACGACTCCACCTCTAGCTTGAGCCTCTCTTCTTCCAGCCTGAGTTGTTCCTCCTGGAGCTCCGGCTCTGAGACTGGTCCTGCTGGGCCCTTGTCTTCACCCAGGGTCCGGCAGGCCTCATAGGCTGGTACCAGGCACCGGTCTGCCATCACTGGACACTAGAGGTGGCACATAGGTAACTGATCACCAGGCAAAGGATGCAGGGGATCAGTCATTAGACACCGGACAAACACCAAACGCAGACGAAGGGCACCAGCCCATGGCCCTCCCTGTCTGGGGAGCTTGTCCTGGCACTCAGGGGAGCGTCGCACGGAGTTTGGCCTCCTAGGGTGCCGCGGACAAGTGTTTGAAGACCACACAGCCTGATGGTCACCTCAGAGCTCTGAGCGTGGCCACCGGACGACTCCGAGAGCTGTGCCGGCCCCGCGGCGGTGCCCTCCGGGGCCCCGGGCCGCCTCTCGGCCCCTGCTGAGGCCATGGCTGCGAGGAGTCAGCGCCTCGACGGCTGCTTGCGGGGAGGAGGCGAGGGGCCGGCCCTGTGGACCTGGCGCTGGCCCCAGACACCCGCCGGCCACAGCAGCCCGCTGGGAAGGGCGCCTGACGGTGGCTCCTCTCCACCCTCAGCTGGAACTACAAGCCCCAGAAGGCTGTGCGCCAGGGGGCCTTGGCCCCTGACCTCAGGGACGGAAACTATTGTTACCTGGCAACAGCAAGCCCGTGGGGTTGCAGCAGCCGGCGGCAAAACTCCCCCCGCGTGTGGCGGGGAAGGGGTCGTGACCCGGGCAGGGAAGTGGGCTGGCAGCGGAGGCGGCGAGCGCTGGCGGGCAGCGGGAACGGAGGGCACCGCCGGGGTCAGGATCCCGGCCCCGCACCAGGGAGGAGGCGCGGGGCTGAGGACGCGGCCAGGGCCCGGAACCGCGGCGCCCAGCAGGCCTCGGCGCACCGTTGCAGGGCAGCGAAGGCGGTATGTGCGAGGGCCCGTCCCGCATCTCGGGGCCCATCCCTCCAGACCCTACGCTCTGCCCTGACTACTACCGGCGGCCGGCCTCGGGTGAGTGGGGGTCGGCGCGGCGGGGCGAGGCCCGAGCGAGCTTGGGCTCTGCTCCACCACTGAGCCCCGCGCTCCGCCCCGTCTGGCTTGTCAGCCCTAGGTCGCCTCGAGGGAAACGCGCTGAAGCTGGACCTGCTGACATCGGACCTTGACTTGGACGCCACCCCTCCGCGCGGCCCGCGCATGAATCCCGGAGCCAGACAGATTCTGGAGCGTGGCCGGAGTGGCGTCGGGGGCGTGCTGCTGCAGCTCAGGGGCATCTCCCTAGGCCCAGGAGCCTCTCCCAAGAGTAAGTTCGGACAGAAGGGGTAGCGCAGCGAGTAGGAAGTCAAAAGCGTTGCTTCTCCTTCCCAGATCTGGGCTCAGGCTTTGCCCCTCTGAGTGTCGTTTTCCCCAACTATAGAAGGACGGGGGAAATGCATTACTTCCTCCCTGGAGAGGACTTGACGTAGTTCCCGAGAACCCTAACTCAGCTTAATGAATTCATGCATCAGCGAAACATTGTCTGCTGAGTGCCCACTGCGTGCCTGCCCTATAGGTGAAGAGACGGATATGATATACAAAATGATTAATGATGTACTTCACAATAAAAATATAGAGAATAATCAGGGACAGAAGAAGATAATTACTATGTCAGGAAGGGAATAAGCAATGCCTTTGGAGAAAGTCAGGGAGAGGTCAGGGAGATCTTTCCGTAGGAGGGAGTGTGTGGGCCGGTTTGTCAACTAGTAGGAGTTGGATCTCCTGGACTGTATATAGGGTAGAGTCTGGCAACATCTTTTTCCCAGGGAAGGACCCTAAAGACCATGAGAAGGAGAACCTGAAGCGGATCAGGGAGATCCAGAGGCGTTTCCGGGAGCAGGAGCACAGCCGGGAGCAGGGCCAGCCCAGGCCCCTGAAGGCTCTGTGGCGCTCGCCCAAATATGATAAAGTGGAGTCCCGGGTCAAGGCCCAGCTGCAGGTACCTGCCTTGGAGAGCCAGAAGCATTGTTCATCTTGTTGACTGATAGGCAGTTATACTCAGATCCGAGTTACGGAGAGAGATAAAAATCACAGGGGACGAAGGTAACCAGGGCTAGGAAATAGAAGATTCTACTGCAGAGTCAGGCTGTGAGTTTCCTCAGAAGTGGTGATGGCTGGGTGCTCCTGAGAGGCAAGTAGGAATTAGGCAAGGGGAGACTGGAAGAGAACATTCTACTGAGATGGAACCTCACAGATAGAAGTCCTAAGACCAGAAGTAGCATGTGTAGTGGGATGTTGTGCACAGGGGAGAAGAGCATGAGGTGAGGCTAAGACATCAGCTGGACCCACATCCTAAAGGATCACATAATCCACTTTGTAACCTTTATTTCGAAGGGCAGTGAGATGGGCAGGGGGAGGGGTATGGTGGTGGGATTCTTAGGCAGATAGTAGTACCATTTCTCTATCCAGTCTTCAGAAGAAGGAGCAGGATTGAGAGAAAAGACAATAAGGTCATATGTAAATTTGTTGAAGCTGAAGCATTTGTGGGACTCCCAGGGGGTGGGCGTGTGTCCAGGAAGCAGATGGAGAGTCAGGTCTGGATCTGAGGACGGAGACCCAGGAGTTATTGAGGATTAGGCTGAGGACAGGGAGATGAGGGAAGGAACTCTGGATTTGAGTGCTTGGAGGCCAGCTGTGAGTGACCTTGGTGGGGACAGAGCCAGGAAGCTTGTCCAGGAAGGAGAGAAAAAGGGAATGGTAGCCAGAGCCACGACTGAGGTAGAATGAGGGGTGGTTCATTGTTTTCTTAAACATGTGAGAGGCCCACATACTTAAATGCTCATGGATAGAAGTGTTCTTTTCAAGGGGGAAGAGGCCCATAGGGCTGGAGATAGAGAAATGTCCTCACCGGCAGGAGCAGAAGCTTACTTGTGCAGTTGGCTTAAGACCCTGACATTAGCCTGACTGATTCCTCTGCTGTGCCTTGCCCTCCAGGAGCCCAGCCCTGCATCTGGAACAGAGCCTGCCCACTTCCTGCGGGCACACTCCCGCTGCGGCCCTGGGCTCCCACCCCCTCGTGTCCCCAGTCCTCAACTAACTCCAGCAGGCCCCAGTGCTAAGGTGAGAGGATGTGTGGGGGCCAGGAGGTAGGGCAGGGATCTTGAAGGGTTCAGGAGCATATCACAGTGCTATCTGCCCCATCATGCCATGTCCTGCAGGGGCCAAGCCTGGGTGTGGACTTCATTAGCCACAATGCCCGCGCTGCCAAGAGGGCCCCCCGGAGGCATTCCCGCTCACTGCAGGTCCTGGCACAAGTGCTAGAGCAGCAACGGCAAGCCCAAGAGCACTACAACGCCACGCAGAAGGGCCATGTGCCCCATTAGTAGGTCCCACTGCCCAACATCCAGGGTGAGGGGGACCTATGGAGGGTGGGAGACAACCTCTGCCCTCAGACCATCAACTCTGAGCCTGTGCATCTGCAGCTTGTTGGAACGCAGAGATCTGTGGCGACGGGAGGCTGAGGCCCGCCAGCATAGTCAGCCGGACCCTGCCATGCCCCCTGGCCACACTCGCATGCCGGAGAACCAGCGGCTAGAGACACTGAGCAATCTGCTCCAGAGTGAGTTCATGGGCAGGGGGTAGGGGTGGAATGGATGGGGAACCCAATGGGGACCGGTACCCCTGCCCAGCACTCACTGTTCCTGGCCCCCTTGTAGGCCAGAGCCAGTTGCTACGTGAGCTAGTGCTGCTGCCTGCTGGAGCCGACTCACTGAAGGCCCAGGGCCATCGTGCTGAGCTGGACCGGAAGCTGGCACAGGTAGAGGAAGCCATCAAGATCTTTTCTCGCCCCAAGGTTTTTGTGAAGATGGACGCCTGAGCCCTTTTATGGGGATAGTTATGGGGGGTCCTCACCAGGGATCGCCGCACGGTTGCAAAGGGCAGGATCAGGCCCCATTGTAGAATGGAGTCTGAAGACAGCAGCTGTGGGGTGGGCAGTATCCCTGGAGCACTCTTCCCAACCACTGGTTGTAGAAGGGTCAGCCCAGCCTCTTAACCCCTTTGTCAAAATTAAACCTTTTGTACACAGTGAGGTTTGTCTCCTTAAGAGCATTTCTTACCCTAGAAATGCCAAGCCTGGTGTTCTTCCTGCTGCTTGACTGCAGAAAGGTCTCCCTGTTGTCCTTATCACTCCTGCCTTGTGTCCAGGGCAGAAGGCAAAATTGTGAGACCATGGAGGACGCTAAGCCTGGGACACAGAAAGACCATGACTGCATTTGTAGAAAACCTTTAATGTTCCCCAGACTGAGAGGGCCCTGTGAGCAAGCTAAAAACCCCCACCAAGGAAGTCCCTGCCATGTCCCAGCAGCCTGGAGTAGCAAGGGGTTGCATCCTTGCCCATCAGAGGCTAAAGCCACTACCATCTCCTCGCATGCTACTCCCCCAGCCAGAGCTGGCCTGCTCCTGATCATCCAGGGAGGGCAGAGAACTGCGGGCACCAGGAAGTAGACGGCCCTGGCGCAGGTCCCAGCATGGAGGCCCTTGAGACAGCCCATTGGAACAGGGAGGCTGGCGGTTTTCAATGACCAGATCATTGCTATCATCGTCACTCTCAGCCTCAGTAGGCCCAGGCCCAGCAGAGGAAGGCCCTGTCAGACGCCCAGATGCTCCCCGCACCACATTATTGCGCTGATTGGCTGGCTTGACAGTGACAATGAGATTGTGGCTGTTGGCGACCATCATGTCCGTCACTTGGTCCAAGGTCTTCCCAGCCACCTCAATACCATTGACCTCGAGGATCTCATCACTGACTGCCAGCAGCCCCGTACTCTCAGCCAGGCCCCCTCGTACCAGGCGGGAGATGAAGATGCCTGGAACCCGTTCCAAGCCCTGGGGAGCTACACGGACACTCATGCCATCTCGAATGTAGAAACCCAGGGGGCGGTCCGAGCCATGCTTGTGCAGCCGAACCCGTCGGTGGGTCTCAGGCAGTAGGTCCACATCTATGACTGAAGAAACCTGGCGGAAATCTTGGGGCAGGCTGATTAGCAGGGGTGGCCGGGTGCGCAGGGGTGCCACTGGCCGAAGTAGGAGCCCTTTCTTCCGCCGCTGCAGAGAGTTGGAGGCAAAGGCCAGGCCACTGGAGTCAGCTTCTGCTGCAGGAGAGGGGGGTGCTGAGATCAGAAACCCTGCTCTCCCACGTGGGCCCTTTTCCCTCAGTCTCGGGCCTGGGGAAGGGGACACTGTAGCTATTTCCTACCACTTGGAGGTCAGGCCAAGGGCAGGGACTGCAGAGGGTGAAGCATGGATGCCCTGGGCATACACTAACCCTTGTAGACCTGCCCTGCCGTCCTACCCCGCAGAGGCTGCCCACTGTACCCCATCCTCCTCACCCCGCTTCTGTACTAGCAGGCGCAGCGGTGGGGGCCCGCTGGCCAGGGCCCGGTGCAGGCTGTCGTCGTTGGTGAGGGGCAGTAGGTCACCGTGAGCATCTGTATAGCCAAGCAGCACATCCAGGCCCGGGATCTGGTGGACTGCACGCAGCAACCGCGAAAACTCTTGGAAGCCACTCACCGAAGCGCGGGGCAGCGCGAAGCGTCGGAACTCAGCATCAAACTGGAGGCAGGGGGTGGGTGAGAGGAGGGGTCAGGACGGGGCCCGTGCCCTTTCCCACCACAGGTCCGAGGGTGTTAGAGGTCGGAAAAGGCTGTCGCTATGGCTGCAGCCTTGCCCCCAGACCTCAGCTCCAGTACGAGGGACGCTGTCCAAGGTCTTCTCCCCGCCCTCCAGGTACCAAGGCCACAGAGGGGCTCTCGGGGCCGGCAGTGGAAGGAGGAGGGATGGAGGAAAGCGAGAGGAAAGGCCGGAGAATGGGACATGAATGATGGAGGCGAGAAAAAAGGTGGTGGGGACTAAGAAGCCAGGAAAGGGGAGAATAGGGGAATTGGAAGCGCCTAGGGCCGAGGCCGGAGCCGGGGCCAGAGGGGCCCTTACTTTGCTCTTCACCTCGACGATGTTGTCGGGACTGCGCGCCGGAGTCCTCTGCGGCCTGGCCATGGTGAGGCCGGCGGGCCGGGGACGGTGCCCCAGGCGGCCCGCCTGGGCGCAGGTGCACAGCCCGGGCGACCGGCCCGTC
The DNA here is from genome assembly GCF_048164855.1 of Canis lupus baileyi. Classification (NCBI taxonomy): domain Eukaryota; kingdom Metazoa; phylum Chordata; class Mammalia; order Carnivora; family Canidae; genus Canis; species Canis lupus. The sequence goes on along the minus strand of NC_132840.1, from coordinate 7,176,524 downwards.
GCCCCGCCCCTGGCGGTAGCACTCGCCCCGCCCTCCCGTCCGGACCATGACGTCAAGGGGGCAGCGACAGTGAGCGGTACGCGGAGTCCACGTTTCCTAGGAAACGGAGATGGGGTGGGGGCGTCTTCGTGTGCTCTTGCGTCATTACGCTCCTGCGCGCCAGTCTCCGAGTCTGGGGGTGGGGCTTCGCCAATCCGAGGGGAGACAGGGAAGTGGCGTTTACCGAGTGTTGTCTGTGTCCTAGTATTTCCACTGGCCTTACGAGACTGCACGTTTAGATGAGGAAACTGAACCATAAGTATTTGCTGAGCAACTCGGTTCACACGGTGTTGAAGTGGCTTTGAGCCAACTCGCTTGACCACTCGTGGCCGCAGCCTCAAGCTCCAGATCCTTCCCTTCCCATCCCAGCCAGCCCTGGGCCCCATCCTGCCCGGCGGCACGGGAGTCTTGACGAACGGCCCACACGGCGGGCCGTTCCTCGGAGGCACTGGGGTAAACCAAGCACGTTGGCACCCACCGTCCCGAAACAGAGTCTGCACACACGTTCCCGAGCCACACGAGCTCGTGCGCACGCGCGGGCACGCATGGGGGCGGGGCCTCGCCCTCGGGTCCCGCCCCGCCACAGCGCGCTTCCTCTACGGCGAGAGGCGGGGCCCGGCGTCCGCGGGAAACGCGGGCTGGCGGTTCTCGGTGCGGGGCGGCTGCGGGAATGGCGGGCATGGGGAGCTTGGTCCTGCGGCCCTGGATTCGAGAGCTGGTCCTGGGGTCAGACGCTCTCTCAAGTCCGCAGCCGGGGCAGCTGCTCGAGGTGAGCCCTCCCGCATTCTTCTCAGGCCTCGGAGACCAGGGCAGGGCCCGAGGGCCGTGGGATTGACGCCAGTGGACGCCCTCAGGTGCTGCAGGAGGCCGAGGCCGAGGCCGAGGCCCAGGCCCAGGCCCCGGGCCCGCCCCGCGTCCCTGACACATCTGACGTCGCGGCCGCGCTGCTTGTGTCTGACGGGACCCACAGCGTCCGGTGCCTAGTGACGCGGGAGGCCCTGAACGCCTCAGACTGGTGAGAGACGCCGCGGAGCCCGGGGACAGCTGAGTGTAGCGGGAGGGAGGCTTGCGCCGGGGGTGGGCGGGCCGCTAGCGGGCGGCGCCGTGTTCGAGCGGGCTGAGGCCCGAGGGCCGTGCTTGCCGCAGGGAGGAGAAGGAGTTCGGCTTCCGAGGGGCAGAAGGCCGGCTGCTGCTGCTGCAGGACTGTGGGGTCCGCGTCCAAGTCGGCGAAGGCGGCGCGGTGAGTGGAGACGCTGGCCTGGGCGGGTTAAGCCTGGCTCTCCGTGACAAGCCCCCAAAACCTGTCCCGAAACTCAATCCCTCAGGCGGCGGAGTTCTACCTCCAGGTGGACCGCTTCAGCCTGCTGCCCACAGAGCAGCCCCTGGAACGGGTGATTGGTTGGTAAGCGATGGCCCCCCTCACCGGCTGTTCCCCCTACCCCGGGCCTGGCTGCCGTTGCAATGGGGCTTTCGGATGGTAGGGCTTAGGCCTTCCAGTAACAACCTTGCCTGCTACTCTCCTTTCTTGGCCCCAGCAACCAGGACCCGGATGTGCAGAAAAAGCTATTTGACTGCCTGGAGTGAGTATGGGGTTGGGCTCTGCGGCCAAGTGTGGCTCTGTCAAATCTGTGTAGACAGGCCTCAGGATTGTTCCTCAGGCTTGTCCTCTCTGTTTCTATAGGGAGCACCTTTCAGAGTCCATCTCCCCCAGCCCAGGTACTTACAGGGGTTGGCCAATGACCCTAACACCCGCAGAGTGACCTCTCCAGTCATCACCTCTTGCTTCCTTAGTAAGCTCTTCTCCCTGCCCACCCTTCCCTCCCGCCTCTTCAAGTTTTGGCCCATCCTCTGGTCCCTGCCCTCAGGCCTTGCACTGTCTCAACTTCTGGATGAGGTGCAGGAGGACCAGGAGCATCAGGGGGCGCTGGTGCACCTGGCTGAGAGCTGTCTGATGCTGACAGGCCCTTGCACAGCGCCCCCCCTCACCCGCTGGGCCTCCACCCGCTGTAGGGCCACGGTCAGTCTGGGGCTTTCCTTGGGAAATGTCAGGGTGAGGAGTTGGGCAAGGGCTAGTCTGAGAGTTTATGCCCCACAGGGAGAAGCTGTGTACACTGTCCCCAGCTCCTGGCTGCACATCTCGGAGAATGACCAGCGAGTTCTGAGCTCTCTGGGCCCAGGCTCCAGGACCCAGGGTAAGGAGGACTGGAGAGGTGAAGAGGGGAGTACCTGGGGGCCCAATGCCCACAGTGCTAATAAGCTCCCCCTGACCCTCAGCTCCAGAGCTGCCCCCACCAGACCCAGCTTTGCAGGACCTATCGCTGACTATCGTCTCTCCTTCCTCACCTACTTCCTCAGGTAAGGTGATGCTCAGGCCACAGGCATTCACTGCTCTCAGCCGGGTACCCAGGCCGCTGCAAACGGTTGCTCACCCAGATGGGGGATAAGCACTGTCCCTGTAGGCCTGCCTAAACTCACGGGCCACTGAGCTGCGAGGGCTGTACTCATGGTCCCCTTCTTCCCAGGAACCCCAGCTTTACCCAGCCACGTGTCCTCAGAGGAAAACGGTGCCAGCATCAGCCTTCTGCCTGCCCTGTCCTTGGCAGCTTCAGACCTAGTGCAGAAGGGCAGCTCCCAGGCTGTACCAGCCATCTGTTCAGCCCATGGCCCCCTGCCCCCTGGCTCCCCACACTCTAACCCTGTACCCAGTTCCCCACTCCTGAGCTGCACCCCAAGTCTTTCTCCCCTTGGCCATGTACCCAGCCCACATCAGGCCATTGTGACCAAGGCCCAGAAACCCAGCCTGGAGTTCAAGGAGCTAGGGTTGCCCCTCAAGAACTGGCATCAGTCTCCAAGGACAAAAAACGCCACAGGAGCCCTGGAATCCAGTCCCGTTTGGGTGAGCATAGGTGGATAGTAGAATGGGGTGGGCTTTGGGTGCAGCTGGGAGTAGGGGTGGGGAGTAGCCTTGGATTAGGGGTCCTTCTAGGCCCTGCTCTTGCTACCACATCACTTTCAGGACCCTCCAAAGAGGCATCGTGATGGTTCCGCCTTCCAGTATGAGTACGAGCCACCCTGCACCTCCCTGTGTGCCCAGGTCCAAGCTGTCAGGTGAGTGCCAAGGGCTGACCCCCCCCCCCCCCACACACACACACTTTCAGTCACCAGTCCCCATTGCCATACAGCCATTGTTTTCTTCCCAGGCTTCCTCCCCAGCTCGTGGCCTGGGCCTTGCACTTTCTGATGGAGCCACAGCCAGAGTCTGAGCTAACCCAGGTGTGAGGGATCACGTGGGCATGTGGGCGGATGTATGCACACAGATCCACGGCTGGAGATCGACAAACAGTGTTCCACACTCTGCTCCTTTGAGTTTTTTAATAAAATAATCTCATGCGGCAGGAAAAGGAGAGGGATCAGGGGTTGGGGCCGCCGCCTCTTTGGTCTGTGGCTGGGGAGGGGGGGGTTGGCTCGGGGCTGGAGGGCTCTGTAGGCTGTGGGGGTGGAGGTTGGGTTCCAAGGCCAGATCCTGCAAGGGAAGGAGAAAGGCAGAGAAGGGGTCAAGACTGGACCAAGCAGTCCTGCTCCCCTCCCCAGTGGCCCCAGCTGCCTCTTACCGAGGCTTGGAGAGGAGGGCGCCTCGAGCTTCGGCCTCCGCTTGAGGACAGGGGAGCGCTGCAGCCGCAGGGGCCGTTCTGAGAGACACAAATACTTGGCAAGGGGGGTGCCCGTTCCCACCCCTCCTCCTGGACTTCCACTGTGTGTATGCATGAGCACACACTGTTGCCTGCAGAGCATCCCCCCTTCCCCTGCCTCCTCCCACCCCTCGTGGAGGTTGCTGTTCCGGAGGTGGAGTCAGGGCTAGTAGGAAGGATTCGTCAGACCCTTGCTCCATGCCTTCTGGCTCCCTGACTGTGCATTCTCACATCACTGGTGGCCCCCTCCAAGGACCAGGGCCATGAAGAGAGTCCTGGAGTCTACCCTCCCCCGTCTCCTGCACTCAAGCACACAGGGAGGTGTCCCCCCTCACCAACAGGGGCCTGGAGCTGGTCCTCATGCACAGACACTGCTCGTCGCCCTGCTGAGAGAGGCCTCGGCCTCAGTTGGCCATCTAGAGGAGGCCAGGGTATCAGGGGATGGTCTGGACAGCTATCCCCATCCCTTGCCTCCCCTTCTGTCCGGCTGGGGAGCCCAGTATTGGAGTGGGAGCTAGGGTACCTGCTTACCTTCATTCCTGGGGCCCAAGCAAGGGTCCTCTGGGAGGCCCAGGCTGTCTGGGGAGGGGCTGGCTCTTCGTGGGCTGGGGCTGGGACAAGGAGAGGGGGGGCCCGGACCATCCTGTTGGCCCCAACCACGGCCCCTGAGCTCTGCATTCAGCTGCTGCCCCAGTGTCTTCCAGCTGGTAGACTCAGGCCCTTGACCCCCTGGACCAGGTCTGCATGAGGGGTCTGAAGGGAGAAGGGTATGAGCCTAATCAATGGTTTGATCTCCCTCCTGCCTATCCTTGCATGTTCCCCAACAGACAGCAGCCCTTACTCACCAGCAGACACGGAGTGGGTGCGGGACTTGATGGAGATGGGAGGGGCCTCTGTGGAACTGTCCATAATGTCACCTGCAAGGAGGGCCTGGGGGTTCAGGCACCAGCCCTTGGAAGGTAGGGGAAGAAAACCTGGCCTCTTTCCCTTTAACCCCAGGACAAGAAATGCCTTGGAGACCATCTTTAAGGACAACTCCCTCACCAAAACGGTACCATCCTAGGACAGGGTCCCACTTACCATCTGAGCCAGCCTTCTTGATCTCTCCATCCTTGCTCTGTAGGAAACAGGGAAGTCAAGCTCAGTCTGGTCCTGCCCTCACTCTAGCCTTGTTCTTTCTTCATTCTTGTAACTACCACTAAATGCCCACCAGGAGATGCAGGGATGGGTGAAGAGGAAGCTGATGCAACCCATGGGTGGTGATGAGAGGCTGGAAGTAGCCAAGGAGGAGCTCCCAACAGAGGAACGGGTTACAAGCCACTGGGATGCCACAGATGGAGCACAGTGAGATGAAAGAAGTGACAGGGCTGAGGCCTTGGGCAGGGTTAGGAACCAGGGCAGGATCTTTAGGGGAAGTCCCTGGAGGACTTGTTTCAAATGCAAATGACAAGGTCAGGGATTTGTTAATCTACAGAGAAAGGACCATCCCAGCTCCAAGGAAGAGACAGCAGTGGCCAGGGCAGAAGCCAGGAAGGAAAAAAAGGCTGAAGCCAATGACTATTTTGAGGAAGAGGGGGTGGAACCGATAGAGCAGCGTGTGTGTCATGAGTCTCCTTCTGGTCACATATGTCACCCACAGACTGCCACAAGCCACATGTCCCCTGCCCCCTCACTTTGCACTTGCATCCCTCCCAACTTACTTGCTTCCTCTTGCCTTCGGCACTCCCGCTGCTTCTGCTCACACCAATCCTCTGCAGCATCACTTGGACCCGCTGTTCAAAAGATGGGGCCAGCTCTGTGTCTCCCCGCTCCAGGGGCCGTCGCTGAGGACAGAGAAGCTCAGATGGGGAGAGAGCCCACTGCCTCAGTCCTAGCAGAGCCCTCACCCCTTGTCACCAGGCCTACCTTGTCAGGTCTGGCCCCCAGTGTTTCCTCCTCCTCTTCAGCAGGTAGCAGTATCATTGAATAGGCTTTGCTTTCCCGAGTATAACGAGGCCGGCTCCTGCGGGCAGGGTCAGGGCTGCTGGTGCCCCCCTCAGCCCCACCAGGCTCCTCACCACGGCCAGGACGGGCTGGTGGCCGCAACAGGTCTCCAAGTGTGGTCTTTCGAGTGCGGGGAGCTGCCCCAGGGCTGGTCTCTAGATCAGGTCGTGGCCCCCGTGTTGAACGAGGCTTCTTGAAGGCAAAGAGGGTACCCAGCTTCTTTCGCAGTGTACGAGGGACAGGGGTGGCACCCCCCTCGTTGGCCGGGTCCTCTTCAGGGACCCAGCTGTGGGAACAGCCAGCAGTGAGTGGGAAGGCCCATGGAACAGCCCACCCCCTCCCACCCACTACAACTGCCCCTCACTCACAGGCGATCCTGCTGGATCAGCCTTTTGGAGAAGAATTCCTCCACGCCCTCGTCCACGCGGGCACTGAGCCCATTCCCTTCCTGCGGCAGGGCTGGGGGCACCTGGGGGACACCATAGGGTCAGGGCTGAGCACAACCATGAATTCTTTCCACCCCTTGTCCAGCAACCTGGCCTAGGCAACTCCAGAACCCGGGAGATGGAGTGACCCTAAGGGGCTACTGACAAACCTTCCTGTGCAGCTGGTGGGCAGAGATGCTAGTTTCTCATATCCCCTCGCCAGTAGTTGGCCCTGGACACACAAACCTGGCCCACACCTGTTCTTGTCCCATGGAGTCTCTTACACACCCTGAACCAGCAGGCTAGAACCCAGAGGCCCCCTGGGTCACACATTCCCATTTGCCACCCCCTCTGCTCCAAACAGTTCCCTGCAGTACCCTCCACCCCCACCCCACCCGGCCTGCTGGCAGCTCAGCAGCGCCTGCTGCTGCGTCAGACCCTCTGGGGGGCCTCAAGCTGACTCTCTGCCTTCTGTCCTGTGTCCACTGCCCCCACCAGTACCCAGCGCACGTACACATCTCATATAAACACCCACTGGACCTGCAGTAGATGCAGGATTTTCCCCTCAGCCTGGGGGCCCAGCATCTTTCAGGAACCCTGGAAGAGGGAGGATAAGATGGACACCCTCCCTCGCACATCCATCCATGCAAAGGGCCAACACAAAGTGCAGTCCCAAACTGAGATGTATCCCCAGTGAAATCCACACACTCATGACCCTGCATGGGAACAACCTGGGGAAGGGGTGGCCAGGAAGAAGCCAAGACACGGCAGCACGACTAGGTGGTCTTGGGCCCCTACAACCCACCTCCCTAGCCGCCATCACTCCTGAGGAGCGAACAAGCCACTCGTGACCCCCAATTCCAAGAGCTCTAGAGTGGGGGAAGGGCACTCACCTGGGGGCCCCCCGGCGGCGGCCGGTGGTGGTGCTGGCGCCGTGGCCGCGGCCGGGCCCGGGTCGGATGGCGCAGGGGTTGTCCAGAGGGTGGCAGGTCCATGCGAGGCAGTGGGCCGGCCTGGGGCCCGGGGGCGGCGGGGCTCGGAGAGCCACGCGCAGAAGGCCCCGCCTGCGGCTCCGCATCTTCCCCCGGAGCCGCCAGCTCGGGCTCCGGTTCCTCAGCAGCACCTAAGGGGAGAGCACCAGAAGAGCACGGAGCAGCGAGCCAGGGGAGGTGGTGGTGACAGCGGCGCTAGGGCGGCGGGGGACCCGCCCAGGGCGCGGGGAGGGGCCCGGCTACGCCACCCGCCCCCCCCGGCCCCTCCCCCGCGCCGCTGTCCGCGGTGCTGAGCGCGGCCCCGAGCGGCGCGGCTTTGCGCTGCCTCCAAGCATGCGCATCCTGGGGGTGGGGAAAGGGGCGGGGGAGGCGAATGGAGACCGTGGCCGCGGCTGGATCCTGGTCTGCTCAGGTCCTGCTCCACGCCGACCGCAGCAGACCCCAGCCTGCAAGTTGCAGAGGGCCTGGGCTGGCTCAGTCAAGGGTCAGGGAATTCCCTGGACAAGACTGAACGTATCCACGTGTCCAGGTCCCCAGAACTAATGAAGAACTTTCAGCCCGACCTGGTTAATTCCCTTTTCCCCAGACCCTGACTTACTGTGAGTGGAGGGAACCAAATGAAGGCACTGGCTGGACTCAGGCCATTTTTGTGGAGGACTGTCATCCTAGTGGGGAGGGCAGAAACTCAACCTGGGACACAGGGAAGCTGCCTCCCTGCCTTCCACACTCCATAACAAGATGGGAAGATCTAGAGTTCTGAGACCACATACCTTCTGCTCTTCTTCATCCTCTTGCTTTTCCTTCACCTCCTCAGGGAAGAAAAGACCTTCCAATTCCCCAGGCCCAAGGGGGCTGGTCTCACCTCCATCCAGCGCTGGTATAGCAAGAGGCATTGCCACTGTTGCCTGCCGAGCCAGATTCTCTACCTGCAATACCAGGCACCCCAAAGACAGGCAGTTGGGCCTCAGCCATAGTTCCATCAGTCCTAAAGGAACCTGAAATACCTCTGGGCTATAGGACCCCAGAAGACATTACAGAACCCCTGCAAGGCAGTGGCAGGTCACTGTGGGTATGTGGGTGCGTGTGCCTGTGCGTGCATGTGGTGCATGTGCACGATTGTCCCTCACCAGCCGATCCCGGGCTGCATTCAGCCCCTCCAGAGCCTGAGCCACAATGCTCTCTGCCAAGGTCCCTGTAACTGACAGCCGCATATCCCTGAGAGCAAGAGAGAGCAAAGATGAATGAGCTATCTCTGCCCAGTCCTGTTCATTCCAGTCCAGCCCAGGCCCATCCAGCCCACCTGAGCCTAGTGAAGGCATCTTGTAGTAGGTGCTCTGGAAGCAGCTCTGGGAGGCCCCTTGAGCCCACCAGGACCCCCTCTAGCTGCTCCCTCCACCTGGGTCCCTGTAGCATCTGTGGGCAGAGGCTTCTTGTTGTGTCCAGTGTGGCCTGAGTGAAGTCCTGGGCAAAGATCAGAGCATGGAGAGTGTGGCCTGAGGCTCCAGCCCCCACAGAACATTGACACAAGGGATAACACAGTCAAAACTATGAGATAGGTGTCAAGCCTGTTTACAGAGGTGGGGGTGGGGCAAGGGTACCATCTTACCTGAATATCCTTGCGGCAGACCTCACCCACCTGTCCTAAGAGGCCCTCCAGCTTCTGCCGCAGCTGCCACTGGTGACTTGGGGAGCTCCCAGCCTCATACAGAATTGGGAGGATCTGGAGGCCAAGTAAGAGAAGGAGTTTCAAGTTGACACCTGATTAAGAGGGGAAGGGTCCCTGCAGCAGCGGTTGGGGAAGGAGTGCTCACACTGAGAGAGAAGTTGGCATTTTGGATGGCATCCTCTGCCTGGTGCACAGCAGCTTCACCCTGAGGCCCAGCCCCACAGCCCAGGAGCTCCATGTGCTCCTGCACTGACTGACACAGTTCATTCACTTCCTAGGGGGGAGGAGGTGTGCATCAAGAATCAGTGAAGTCCTGATCCCCTCCAGCCCCCTGGACTCTGCTTCCTTCCCAGGGTCTCCAACAGGGTGAGTGAGGTCCTGGAGCCAATACTATCCGGCCAGCCACTCATGGACCCTATCTGTTCAAGGAGGGCAAGCAGTGTCTCCTTTGGTTCATTTTAGGGACTTTATATATACTTCCTAAGTGTCCAGAGCAGGAAGACAAGGAACGGTTAGGCACGTCTATGTTTTTAGATCACTCTGCTTACTAGCCACATAGAGGACAGGATGCGGTGGGCAGAAATGGGAAGAGACATGGAAGAAGGACCGGGAGGAGCAAGAAGATAGTTGAGGTGGGGGTGAGGAGCAGTGTGTTGGAGAATTAGCAGAGATAGGAGCAAGGAGGTCTGTGGGGGTTCTAATATGGCCAGGAGAGACCTGGCCCAAACCTCTGTCCAAAACACTTGGTCAGTTTGAGCACGGGTGAGAATGGGTTCTAGGGTAGAGAGAAGGGTTTGTGGGAGGTGATAAAATCATTTTAAGGTGTACAGAATGTGAAGTCTGGGTCAAGATGCCTGGGCTCAAAAGCCTGGGAAAGAAGGGGAATTTGGGAATGAATAGGTGGGAACATGGCACAAAGGCAAGGTAGGGGAGAGGGACGAAGCCAGGGAAAAGGGTTGCTGGGTTTGGCCCCAGCAGAGGTTGGTAGAGAAGAGAGCCCTGCAAAAGGCAAGTCACAGATGGGGCTACAATCAGCTGGGGGTGGGGGGAGAATTAAGGGAGAATTTTTAAATATCTACCATCTTAAACAGAAGAACCTATTTAAATGCTTCTAAAAGGCATCTGGGGGTGTTATTTGGGAGAGCTACCTGTCCTGGAGAGTATAATTTAGGCAGCCTCGCCCCAAGAAAGTCAGACCCTCAAACTCATTGGAGGGTTCCAGCGGCTACAGCTCTTCCCATCCCCAATCTTCTGTGCCTACTCAAGGCTGAGAGAGGAGACACTAACCTGCTCTGAGGGGTCTGAGACCAGACCAGGTGGCCGCGGACGGGGCATGCGGTCAGAAGAGGCATGGTCCGCACGGTTATTCCTCAAAAGACAGGCTTGGATCTGGGCACAAGGGATATTGAGAAGGGGTAGGAGGCGGGGCCAGGGCACAGAACAGGGCAGGGATGAGGAGAGAGGGACCCACACCTGATGCACTGCGCGGGCGGTCAGTTCAGGGCGGCTGCGATGTGCCTGGGCCACGTCGTTCAGTGGCAGAGGCATGGCCTTTAGGCTGCGGTTCTGCTCCAGGGCCTGCGCCACGTCCAGCAGGCCCAGGGCAGACGTGTGGTTCCGGTCCCAGACCACAGACCTGGGCCAGGCCGGGCTTCAGTCAAGGGCAGAGCTCCGCAGGCTCCACCCAACCCGCGGGCCAGGTCCAGTCACCTCGCGCTCCAGTGGCCGACTCTGCTCCTCCACCTTCCGCCCTGCCCCTTAGCCCGCCCGCCCCGCCCTCCTGCCCCGACCCCGCCCACCGGAGCCTGGTGTTGACCCGAAGTGCCTTGGCCAGCATTTTGGCGCCGGTGTCACCCATGGCGTTGCCGCTGATGTCCAGCGCCGTCAGGTTGGGATTGGTGCCCAGGGCCCGGAGCAGGACGCTAGAGGCCTGCTTTAGCCGCGACTCAGCCACGGACAGAGACTGCAAGGGCTGGAGTTAAGGGAAAGCCATTTGGGTCCGGAATCAGCGATCAGCAAGGAGGGCGGGTTGCAGGGTCTGAGGGAGCAGGAGCCACAGGGGCCCGTTGCCTGAGGATCCCGCGTGGCCCCCAGACTCACACAGTCGTCATCCTGCATGAGCTGGACAATCCGGTGCAGGACGTCGTCCAGGGTCTCCCTGTGGGGCAGGAGCCGTGGTTTGGAAGGACCCGGGTCGGGTGGTGGGGTGCTGTCTGGGAGGCCCGGGAGGGAGTGGAATGGGGGCTCACTTGCACCGGACGTTGAAGTTCCTTCCAAGTGCCACATGTCGCAGGGACCGACTCCTCCCGATGGCCAGCACCAGGGTCACCATGTCTGAGCCGAAGCCTAGGGGCGCCTCGGGTCACGCATCAGGAGAGGCTGAGGGGGTGGGGATGGGGTGGGAACGGGGTGGGCAGTGGGAGGGTGGGTTTCGGGGCGGCCTCACCATTATCGGCCAAATCCAGGGAGCTCACGGCGCCGGCGTCACACACCAGGTCCTGTATCACCTGAGCGCCGGCTGAGCGCAGCTGAAGGTGACAGGCGGCGCTCAGGCCAGCGGGCCACAGGTGCGGAGGCTCAGGCGCCCGCCGGCCCGCGCCCGCCTCGCAGCCCCCGGCGCGTGCGGCGCTCACCTCACAGGCGCTGAGGTCCAGGTGCAGGTCGCCCGTGTGCGTGTTGAGCGCGAGGCCTTCCAAAAGGGCCCTGGGAGGGGACGTCACCGGGGGTGGCGGGAGCTGGGAGAGGGGGCCCCAGGCGCGAACGGATTCCCCGCAGGAAGGGCGGGGACGCGGGGGCGGGGGCGCCCCGGGGCGGCGGGGCGGGGCGGGGCGGGGCGGGGCGGGGCGGGGCGGCGACTGACCTGAGCGCGTCGGGCGGCAGCCTGCAGCCCGCCAGGCCCAGGTGCCGGAGCGTCCCCGCGCGGCTGAGGAAGCGCTGCAGCGCGGCGGGCGCAGCCCGGGACTTCCTGGGGTGGGCGAGCGGGAGGAGTGGGCTTCCGGGCGCGGGGAGGCGGCTCCCGGCCCCCCCGGCCCGCCCCCCTTACGTGCGGGAGAAGACGTTCCTCGAGGCGTCCAGGTGGCGGAGGCTGGGGCAGCAGCCGCGGGCCAGCGCGGCGAAGAGCTGCGGGAGGAGGGTGTGGGCCACTGGGACGGCGGCCGCGCCCCCTCCGCCCCGCCCCGCCCCGCCCCGCCCCCCCGCTCGCCCCCCGCGGCCCGCCTCTCACAGTGTCCAGGGCGGCGTCGGTGGCCGCGAGGTTCAGGAACGTCAGGACATTAGGACGGCTCAGGAAAGCGTAGAGGCCCTGACGGGAGGTGGCCGGAGGCTCAGGGACCGCCTCACGGGGAGCCCCCGGCGGCCCTGCCTGCAGCGCCCCGCCATTGCCTCCGAAGACACTCACCCCGTGGTCCTGCGAGGCCCCCAGCGCCCCGGGGTTCCCGGAAAGGTCCAGGTGGGTCAGGGCGCTGTCAAAGGCCACATTGGCAGCCAGTGCGCGGCCCAGAGACCTCATTCCTGGGGGCGGAGGACGGACGGAGTGGCTCCCGGCAGTCAGGCACTCCCCCGCCCCCCTCGCCCCCCGCGCCCCCCCCCCCCCCCCCCCCCGGGCCCCGACCTACCTCTCGGGGTCAACCCTGTGTGCGCCAGGCCGAGCCTCCTTAGGGCTCCTGGGCGATGCTCCAGGTGTCTGCTGAGAGCAGTCACGCCTGGGGAATGGGGGCAGCTGTGTTGCCGCACTTCCTCCAGCACCAGCCCCCCGGGGTCCCTAGGCCCCGCGTACCTCGGTCGTCCAGCAGGTTCCCATTTAGGCTAAGTTCCCGGAGGGCAGAGCTTGAGTGCCCGGCCAGTGCCTGGGCCAGTCGCCGGACAAAGTCTCTGGGGACCAGACCCCAGGCGTGAGATTCCCATCTCCTCCAGGCCACAAGCCTCCGTCGGATCCCAAGCTCCCAGACTCCTGTCCCAAGCCCTGCCCTGCCGCCCTTACCCTCTCAGGCCACAGTTCTCTAGCACTAGCTCCTCCAGGTGGGACGACTGACTCATCATGTGCAGAATCTGTTCTGAGACCTCAAGGCTCTGAGAACCAGAGAGGGGGCTCAGTGAGTCGCACACTGGTCCCCACGCCCTTGCTCCTCCCTGCCGCTACACTCTTACCAGCTTCATGTCCACACAGGAGAGGCATTGGAACCATAGGTTGTAGGACAGGGCAGCCACACTCAAGGCCAGGTCCCTGGGTGGGGGAAGGGGCAGGAGTGGAGTTCAGGGCCCTCCAGCCAGATCCTAGGCCCACATCCCCCTCCATGGAGAGGCTGAGGCCCAGGAATGCGGGTCATGGGATCTCCCTCCCTTCCCAGGCCTGGCAGGCCACAGACCGACTGCCCAGATGGCTGAAGTCGCATAGACTGAAGTGGCGACAGCCCTGACGATGGTAGATGGTGTCCACATCCTGGATGGGAAGAAGATGTCTCCAACTGGCTTGGGGTCACAAGGGGTAAGGGGACCCAGTGCACATGGGGGACCAGATATCTCTAGAGCCCCTGAGGAGGGCCGTACTCTCACCCACTGAATCTCCTCTCGGAAAGGGAAGCCGTTGTAGTCACACAGGGCCTCGTATGTCTCCAAGAAGCCACCTGGGGGAGGTGCCAGGGGTGTAAAGGAGTGAAGAAAAGGAGAGAGAAAAAAGGTCAGAGAGAGAGGCAGATCAGACCCGAGCTGCGTGGTGGCTATGCCTTGAGTGACTGTTCAGTTTGGGAGACCCTCAATTCAGGGATCTGGGGCTGCAGGATGGGGATACGCTGGAAGCCCTGTGTGGCCTTTTCTTGGCCCTTACCACAGGGGCTGCTGGGCACAGTGTCCTCAGAGGGGCTGCTTCTCTCCAGGCGAGCCAGCATGGAGGGGGACGTGGGCCTCCGGAATAGCTTCCTGGGGAGGGGGAGAAGGGGACTTGTAGCCCCTGGGATGGGAGGCAACCCACTTATGTCATCCAGAGCACACCCCTCCTTTCCTGCTGGTCCCTTGTCGTTGTTGGGCCTCACCCAAGGGTGGAGCAAGGGAAGACCTTCTTGATGGCTGCAGCAATGTGCTGGGCCAGCTGTTCCAGGGCAGCCACACCAGGAAACTCCAGGACCAGCTCAGGCAGGGACTCTAGCTCAAAAGTCACCTGGGGAGGGAGGGCTGCTGGATTGGGCTCCACCTGTGGCCGAAGATGGGAGCAGGGGCAAAAACCAGTCTGCAGGCCATGGGGGTGGGGTATCAGCTGTCTCACCTGAGGGGGTGTCTCCTGCAGCGCCATGGCCTGGACCTCCAGGTAGCTGAATGTGCAGTCCACCTATGGAGTGCCCCAATCAGCTGGAACTGAGGCCCTAGGCCACCCCCCGCCCCACACTCCTGGGATCCCAGTCCCCCGGGCAGCCCGGAGCTCAGAGCCAGCCCTGCCTGCCTCAGAGCCCAGTGCGGTTGGAAGGCCGGAGTCCCCAGGCAAGTCGGGGACGCAGCTCTCACCAAGGAAGCTGCGGAGGGCGAGGTGGGGGCGGCAGTCAGCCTCCACTCACCCTCAGCGGGAGGCAGGTGTGGAGCAGGTAGGCTCGCCATCGTAGCAGCGCCTGCGGGAGGGAGCGTCTGAGCCCTGGGCAGGCCAGGAGGCTCTCCGCCCGCCCCGCGGCCCTCCCGGGCTCTGCCCCTGCCATACCAGGACATGACCTCGCTCAGCACCCTCCCGCTCGGGTAGCCAGGTCTGCAGCAGCAGCTCGGCCTCCTTGGGCCACAGGAACCTGGTGATCTCGCCTGTGGAATGGCAGCCTGCTGAGTGACTTTGGTCATCCCTCGAGGTCACTCGGCCGTGGTCTGTACCAGGCTTGTGGCCTGGGCTCATGTGTGGGCCAGCAGCAAGGGGCGGAGTGGAGGTGGGGGCGCCAGGCCCTTCCCAGGAGCAGAGAGAAGTGCTCGAGGGGCCCCGGCCGCCGCCGGGTGAGCTTACCTCTCAGCTCGCACGAGATGCCGCCGTCGGGGGTCTGGGCCATGGGGCCGCGGGGTGGCCCAAGCAGCTCCGCCGAGAAGCAGTTGCGGGCGGGCGCGCACACAGGAAGCCTGGGGGCCCGGCCCGCACTGCAGCCACCTGCTCCTCCTGCGGCGGAAGGTACGCGCGGCTTCCTGCCAGGCCGCCCCCAGCCCGGCTCCTCCCCGCCTCGGCCTCCGCGGCCGGGAGACGTAGGAGGGGGGGGCAGAGTCCCAGCTGTCCGCCCGCCCTGCCGCGCCGGAGCTCCTTGGGCAGGGCAGCCGTGGGGTAGGGGTAGGGGTAGGGGTGGGGGGGCGGAGGGCGGAGGGGGGTCGCGCTCGTGGCGCGCGCCTCTTGTGGGTCCTAACCCCGAACTTCCACCCCGCGCCGCAGTCCTTGCCGCTGGCACCAGGGGGCGCTGCCCGCTCGGGGAATCCCTGCGGCCCACCCGCGTTTGTCCTCCAAAATCTGGCTGTGGAGGCAGACAGGGGGCCGCCAGGAGGAGCGTCTGTTCAGCAAGGAGCATCAGATCTCTCCCAGGATCTTTCCTAACACCCGGGTGGTACCTGAGGGATCTAATCTGTTGGTCCTAACCCGGAGTCTGTGACACCGTCGGAGATCCACCAATTTTTACTTAAGTAATCCCTAGGGGGACTCGAACTCACGGTCTCAAGATCAAGAGTCGCATGCTCTGTCAAATGAGCTAGCCAAGCGTCCCAGCAATCCGCCAGCTTTTGAACCGGCAGGAAAAATGCCAGATGGAGGCTCTGCAGTGCGGGGTCCTCAGCTTTCATCAGGTTCAGGCCAGTTAAAGGCTGGAAGGTGGGGAGTATTCTCAGGCCACGAGGGGTGAGCAAAGGCCAGGTACATGGGGGGGCCTCTCCCTTCCACGGGCCCTCACCTCTGCTGGAGAGAGTTTAGGAAGAGGGGAACCCCTAGAGGAAGGGAAAGCTAGTGTCTCCAGGGCTGGGAGGGGCCAGCAGGTCATGGGGTGGGGTCCTGCTAACCAGAAGCATGCTGCCCTGTAAAAGATGCGGGTTCACAGGAGAATTATTATTTTCTTCCACTACAATCCAATTAAACTCTACGTATTGGGAATAGACCTTTGCCCCTGCCTACAGCTCAGCCAGGTGGGGGTGAAATAGCCCTGAGAGATGAGAGGTGGTCAGCAGGGTCCCTTGGCTTCCTCCGCACCTAGTTACCCCTCCCCACCTCAGGCTGGAGAGAAGTGGGAACCTCCTCCAGGCACATGGTCATTCCACCTCTCAGCAGAATCTCCTCTCTGCAGGGGACTGAGACAAAGTGCCGGGGAAACTGAACAGTGGCCACTTGAGCAAAGCCTCCCCTCAGGCAAAAGGCCTATGGTTTGAAAGCAGAGGACTAGCTAGGGCTGATGGGAGGACTCAGTCGGAGAAGCTGTTCCTTTTTTTTTTTTTTTTTTTTTTTTTTTTTTTTTTTTTATTGGTGTTCAATTTACTAACATACAGAATAACACCCAGTGCCCGTCACCCATTCACTCCCACCCCCCGCCCTCCTCCCCTTCTACCACCCCTAGTTCGTTTCCCAGAGTTAGCAGTCTTTACGTTCTGTCTCCCTTTCTGATATTTCCCACACATTTCTTCACCCTTCCCTTCTTTTCCCTTTCACTATTATTTATATTCCCCAAATGAATGAGAACATATAATGTTTGTCCTTCTCCGACTGACTTACTTCACTCAGCGGAGAAGCTGTTCCTGCAAAGAGGCACCAGTCGGCTCTGCTGTCACCCAGTTTGAAAGATGAGTTTGGGTTAAGACCTAGGGGAATCCCTGGGTGGCGCAGCAGTTTAGCACCTGCCTTTGGCCCAGGGCGCGATCCTGGAGACCCGGGATCGAGTCCCACGTCGGGCTCCCGGTGCATGGAGCCTGCTTCTCCCTCTGCCTATGTCTCTGCTTCTCTCTCTCTCTCTGTGTGACTATCATAAATAAATAAATAAAAAATTAAAAAAAAAAAAAAGACCTAGGACTCCAAGACCACATAGAACCCACAAGGCTTAGAGTGAGAACTCAGTAGGTCTCTGGCACTCACCGCAGGCCAAGGTGGAGAGCGCTAGTCCTAGGGGGTCCCTGGGTGGCTCAGCTGTTTTGTGCCTGCTTTCAGCCCAAGGCGTGATCGTGGAGTCTCGGATCGAATCCCGCATCGGGCTCCCTGCACGGAGCCTGCTTCTCCTCTGCCTGTGTCTCTGCGCACCCCCCCCATGAATGAATGAATGAATGAATGAATAAATAAATAAATAAATAAATAAATAAATAAATACAAAACAAATAAATAAAAGCTTTAAGAAAACAGCACTAGTCCTGAAGGCGGACTGCCTGAACTTACCTCCCACCCCACCTCTCACCAGGTGTTCCACACTAAATAACTTGGTCAACCTTTTTGGGCTTCCAGTTCCCGCTTTGTAAGTGGAGCTATTAGCTCACCTCAGTGCTGCTGTAAGGAGCAAATGCTGCCCGAGCGCCCAGCACAGGGCCTGGCGCTGTGGACTCCTCTGCCAAGCCGGCCAGGGCAACCCCAGGGCTCCACGGCAGAACAAGAGAAGACCCACCTCGCTGGGGTTTCTCTGCTGAGGAGGCTTAGGACGCGAAGAGGGAAGGACTGCAGCGGGGACCCCAGGCTGCCGCACACGGCTGGTACGTGCCCGTCTGCGGAGAGCCGTTGGGCTGGGCGCGGCCGCGGAGGGCCAACCAGAATCGCACGGGAAGTCAGGGCAGGGGCACAGGCTAGCCACACTCTCAACTGCTGGCGGCCAGGGCGGCGGCGACAGAACTACAACCGCCGTCAGAGACCAGGTGAACACAGGGACTCCGCTCCTAACAGCCTGTCTGCGTCCTAGAGGGCACCACACCCCGAGGGGAGGGCGCGCGGGAGATGCCCACAGCGCATCGGGAGGCACAGGCCCCGCCCGGCCCAGCAGCGCTGCGGAAAGGGCCAGGCTGCACCTCCCGGGGCGGCCACCAGGCTCCCTGCAGAGGGTTTTAAAAGACTAGGTCGCGGCCACAGGAAGCGACGGGCCCAGCTGCTTGCTGGGCTGGGCAGCAGGGACAGGGTGGCGCCAGCCCAGGTGTGGAAGGAAATAATGGCTTAACAGCGGGTAACGACCCCATCAAAAGTTCTCCGGTGTGAAGTGGCTTCTGTACTTTGATTATATATAAATATAAAATCTGTGTCTTAAAAGGTGTTTTTTTAAAAATTTTATTTAGTCATGAGACAGAGAAGCAGGTTCCCTGCAGGGAGCCCGATGCAGGACTCAGTCCTGGACCTCGGGGTCGCGTCCTGAGCGGAAGGCAGACACTCCACCACCGAGCCACCCAGGCGTCCCAAATAAAAGGTTTTATACATAATGGAGTCACATGGGGTATATCATGGGCTACGCAATAGGGGATCCCCTTTAAGTTTCTAACACATCAGAATGACTTTTCTTGCCCCCTCTCCATCCAAAACTGACCTACTTTTATTTCAAACAACTTGCATTTACACGAGAGATAAAAAGCTATGCTGGGGGGTCACCTGGGTGGCTCCGTGGTTGAGCATCTGCCTTTGGCTCAGGTTGTGAGTCCGGGATCCTGGGATCAGACTCCCACATAAGGCTCCCTAAGGGGAGACTGCTTCTCCCTCTGCCTACGTCTCTACCCCCCTTTCATGAGTCTCTCATGAATAAATAAAATCTTAACAACAAAAAGCTATGCTGAAGATAAGAGATAAAGAACTTACTGTTCCTTGGAGATTATAAACACCAAAAAAATTAAGCAAATTATATACATCCACCAAAACACGGTAGGGGGGGGAACTCTGGCCTCCAAAGGGGCTGGCCCATGCGTGAGACAAAGAACCCCACACTCAGCGTCAGGCCACTAACACTCGGTCCAAATAGCGGACTGCCAGGTTCTGAGTCTTGAGGCCTCGTTACCTGTTTTCCTGGGAGACGGGATTACGTGGACAGGACAAGCAGCCAAGTGGTCACACATACCTTATCTTTTGTTACTTCACACTGGAAACCACCAATTCAGAATTCTGGTCAAAAAGCCCTAGAATTAGTGGCTGAAGCTTTTACCTAAAATGGGTTTGCCGAAGCTCTCTGTCCAGAAATGGCCAGCAGCAGCAGCAGCAGCAGCAGCAGCAGGTGTTTCACTAACACGTCAACTTCCTATTCCCACTCCCTTGCACCTGCCCCTGCAGGGCTCTGAACAAGCTCTGCGGTCTAGGGCTCTGTCCCTGCAGCTCGCGGACTCACTGGCCTCCCTCCCACAGGAGCTTCTCTGAGGCAAACTGGGCCCCGCCTGTCATCCTGCACTTGGCAGAATTCAACGTACAGATCTCAGACTGCACTGAACTGAGCCTCAGAGGACAGAACTTCCCACGAGCCCCTGCATCTCTAACCTCTGGTCACCCTTCTGCCGCAGGGACCACTCCTAAGGCGGATCACGGGGCGAGCAGTCGTTCATCCACACTTGCTACTCACCCCTTTGGGGAGTTAGAAACCCACAACAGGATTCACTCAATAATCCCACCATTTGCCAAGATCATCTTCCAAGTGCTGTCTCGAGAGGAAGTGGCCTCTGAGAACAGAGTGTGCCTCTGAAAGGCGACCAGGCCTGCACCCGAGGCCATGCGGACCCTCTGGGGCCCCCATTAAGCATAGATCACACGTGACGGAGTGTCTGGAGCACTTGTTAATCCGTTATGATTTATTAGCTGTACAGCAGTAGATCCTCCTCCCCAGCTTTCAACCCCATTACATATTTTATTACAGGTCTCATGTTGGCGTCCTAAAATAATGAAAAATATCACACAGTACAGCTAAGTACAAAATGCATCAACCTAGAGTCTGATAGCTAACTGATGGCTCTTTTAAAAGCAATACACAGAAGAAAAAAGTGTTTGAAATCAGCAAGACTGAGGCTCTCTAAAAAACACATTTCAAACATGTGACAGTTCATGTGCAAGAATCATTTTTTAGTTGGTTTTGTTTCACATTATTATTGTTTATTATTTTTATTTTTTTTGCAGATCCAAAGTTTAAATTACTGACCTAGTGAAATTTTCTGGCCCAGCTTTTAAGGGCTGCTGTGACCCACTCATAATCACCCTTCTGCTTGAACAGAGGAGTCATAAAACACAAAATTCAGCTACAAACAGAGCAAAGAAAATGTAGATGGGAAATCATAACTGAAAGTTAATTGTACAAGGTTCAAATGCTGGCTCCATGGGCTGGAAATCACGATCTTCCACGTGGGTGTCCATCACTAGCGGGCAGCAGTCTGGGTGCCATTCTGCTACATGATTGTGATCCAATTCCTTGTCAACATTTACACACTACAGAGTCTGTGGTAACTTAATTTGCAAGTAATTAAAATGCTGGGTTTTCTTACACTGCACTTCTTTTCAACCTCTTAATTAATGGAAAAGATTAAAATGTAAAAAAAGTTATTTACAAGCTTGACCATACCAGAAACTTTGCCAAGAAAGAGGCAAAGCCTTCAGGACAGACACCGACTGCAGCATGCCGTACTACTGGTGTGCAGCTGGCTCCGAGCAAAGGGAGTCAGGGAGAAGCAGAAGCAAAAATCAGTTTAAAAGTGTAAGTCCTTCCCAGTCTGCATTTACAATTAAAAACTCTCCTGGGAAGAAGACCTAGAACTCTGGGAAACCCGGTGGCCATTCTGGAGTGGTTTACCATAGCAAGAGAGAGGGTTCAATGTCTCTGTTTCCATCTAAGAAAACCAGTTAGGCATCAAGACTGTCCTCAGCACTTCATAGTAAACCCTTGGGGACTCAGAACATTCCATGATTTGCTAACATCAAACAGCAAGTTCTAGTAAAATCACATTTTTCTAACATCATCCTTGAAGTTTTAGTTCGCAGTATGTTTGGTAAAATGGTGTAAAATGATGCTTTTCCCAAAGCCAAAAGAAGAAAGAAGGGAGAAAAATTAAGATGCGGGCCGTTTAAACACAGCCCAGAGCAGTCTTGGCGATGAGCAAGGCCCCGCCATCACCGGTCCATCATGCTGAGGATCATCTCGGGCGTGAGGTCTCCGTTGGGGGCGTCTGTGGCAGCTGGTTGAGCCTCCTCTTCCTCCCCCTCTACGGGCTCTGCATCTGGCTCTTTTTTGACTTCAACTATAATGTTCTCAATTGCACCTGTATTCTGATCTTCCACTTGGATGATGGCTGTTGCTGGCAAGAAAGAGCATGAACAAAACAAATGCTCCATTAAAGCCCCTGTAGATTGCAAGGGTCCTGTCAAACTCGAAACTAAATGAATGTCAGCAGTGTAGGAAAGTCTTAGCAGCAGAGCAAGTAAAAAACGACGTAATGATCGAAAATACTGCCATTCATAAAGCCCCAAAACGGTAGAAACTATCAAAAAACTAAATGCTGACATTCATCTTCACATGCCTCCCAAATTCCATATTAAAGGCCTTATTAGTTTTACTTAATGTCATAAAATTGAGCTTTGCACTAGTATGAGATAGGCAAAAGACGCCGAAAGCATGTGACTAAGAATACCTCACCATGTGTGTGGCGCAGGGCTGTTAGAGATGAACCGCCTATAGCAAGAATAGCCATCTCAGATCCTGAAGCCTCCCACACCCAGAGCCCTCCACCAGTATTTCATTCTGGTGTGTGCAGGTGAAATGGCTCCAAGGGTCTATAGTCAACCAACCCCCTGCTCCCCTGCAATAGACATCTATCTACACATGAGACTCCGGGAGTACAATAAAAACTAGATTAAATCATGCATTTGTTAAAGAAAAATGCTGCCGGCTTTCAGGATATCCACAGCAACAAGGAGCAGAACACAGACCCGAGTGCCCCAGGGCCTGCTGTCACAAAGGTCGAGGCCAATACAAGACTGCTGCCCACTGCCATTTGTAGTGTGAGG
Source organism: Canis lupus baileyi (assembly GCF_048164855.1). Taxonomy (NCBI): domain Eukaryota; kingdom Metazoa; phylum Chordata; class Mammalia; order Carnivora; family Canidae; genus Canis; species Canis lupus. The sequence continues at coordinate 7,154,820 of NC_132840.1, read as the reverse complement.
TGGTGAGAAACACCTCTACTGTCTGTGTCCTCTCCCAAATCAAAAGGCCAGCACTTGAATCCACAGGCCTGTAATTCTTAGGAGAATGGATCATAGCACAGAAATTGCTTTATCCTTCTTCCTTTAAAATTAGGCTTTTTTGCGTTTATTACCATATCACTTCTGCCAGCGGGGATAGGACTTTGATTGTTTTGCAAAAACCCTCCCACATTAAAAGTACCCATCTTGTAGAACAGGAGTACCCTTCTACTCTGGACTACTTCTCCCTGAAGCAGAATAGGCTCCCTGGGTCTTCCTCACGTGGTTTCCAGTAAAAACTAAATAGTAAGTTCCTAACAGTTTGTTCCTGGTGTTCTTAACTTGTTCTCAAGGCTTAGTTCCCATCATCCCCCAAAACAAGGGCCTGGGCCAGCTCCTCCAACATGTTGGGGGGAGGGTGCCAGCCTCCAGCCTACTGAGCTGAGACAAGTAACTTACGCTGGTTCTGTTTGGGCTGGTTGGTTCTGCCAGGAGGGCGTCCTCTCCGCTTCTTGGCAGGTGGTGGGGCTGGGGTCACAGGCTGAGGCTCTGGCTCGGGTTCAATTTCCACAGCAGGTTCTTCCTCATCCTCATTGTCATCCAGGTCTGGCTCAGCATTTTCTTCTCATGAAATCAGAAATAACAGGTGGGGAGCCAGGGAAAAGTATGGTAGAAGAAAAATATGACACATCCACACAAAACCACATATTCTGTTAAGTCTAGTTATGTATTTATTTTTATCAAAGAAGTCCGTTTAAAAATACTTTTGCTAGAAAATTTTTGCTATTTACCTTGAAAAGAATAAACTGGTATTGTGCTAATAATAATATGTAAATTGACCTGAAGACTACTATTCCTATATTACTCTTTTCTCTTAGCTTTAGACATTAAAATATTGAATTTCAAATTAAGCGGCAAATCCATCATGCTCCAGATACCTAACAATGCCAATGTTTAAGTTGAAAACATATGTTCCTTCTATTATGCAAGGATAAAGCAGGTTACTAAGCCTAAGGACCCTTGAAGATGTGCTCCTGATTGATTCTGAGTAGGCAAGTGTATGTGTGTGTATGTGTGTGTGTGTGTGTGTGTGTGAGAGAGACAGAAGTTCCTAGGACTATAACTGATGGTTTTCTTTTTTTTTTTTTTAATATTTTCTTTTTTCTTAAAAATTTTATTTATTCATGAGAGACACAGAGAGAGAGGGGCAGAGACACAGGCAGAGGAGAAGCAGGCTCCATGCAGGGAGCCCGACGTGGGACTTGATCCCGCGTCTCCAGGATCGCATCGCAGGCTGAAGCGGTGCTAAACTGCTGAGCCACCTGGGCTGCCTTTCTTTCTTTTTTTTTTAAAGATTTATTTGAGACAGACAGACTGGGGGGTGGAGGTGGGGGGTTGGGAGGGTGGGGGGGAGGAACAGAGGGAGAGGCAGACAGAATCATAAAGCAGATTCTGCACTGAGGAGGGAGCCTGATGTAGGGCTCAATCCTAGGACTCTGAGATCATGACCGGAGTGGAAATCCAAAGTAAGCCACTCAAACGACTGAGTCACCCAGGTGCCCCCTGAGGATTTTTTTTAAGGCCAAAATTTTGGACTTAATTCTTAACTATGCCAGGTTCAATGGGTCATTCTTTTTTTTTTAAAGACTTCTTTTTTGTTAAGATTTTATTTATTCATGAGAGATAGATAGATAGATAGAGAGAGAGAGACACAGGCAGAGGGAGAAGCAGGCTCCATGCAGGGAGCCTGATGTGGGACTCGATCCCAGGTCTCCAGGATCACGCCCTGGGTGGAAGGCAGGCAGGCACTAAACCGCTGAGCCACCAGGGCTGCCCCCCCGTCTTTTTAAGGTTTTATCTATTTGAGAGAAAGCAAGAGAGTGAGCATGAGTGGGGGTTGGAGGGAGGCAGGAGGGAGAGGAAGAGGCACACTCCCCACTCAGCAGGGAGCCCAATATAGGGCTTGATCCCAGGACCCTGAAATCATGACCTGAACTTAAGGCAGATGCTTAACCCACTAAGCCACCCAGGAGCCCCTCAATGGGTCATTCTTAACTCCCTAATTTTCTCCCTGATGCCATCATCACATAAAAGGAGACAGGACTATTGTATAAAGAATACCGACAGGGACGCCTGGGTGGCTCAGCAGTCTGGCACCTGCCTTTGGCTCAGGGCGTGACCCTGGAGTCTCGGGATCGAGTCCCACGTCGTCGGGCTCCCTGCACAGAGCCTGCTTCTGCCTCTGCCTGTGTCTCTGCCTCTCTCTCTCTCTCATGAATAAATAAATTCTAAATCATGAATAAATAAAATATAAAAAAAACCCCACCTGGCAAAGGGATGCCTGGGTGGCTCAGTGGTCGAGCGCCTGCCTTCGGCCCAGGATCAAGGCCCACATCGGGCTCCCTGCAAGGAGCCTGCTTCTCTCTCTGCCTATGTCTCTGCCTCTGTCTGTGTCTCGAATGAATGAATGAATGAATGAATAAATAAATAAATAAATACATATAAAAAAATCTTAAAAAAAAAAAAAGGGGGGGGCAGCCTGAGTGGCTCAGCAGTTTAGCGCTGCCTTCAGTCCAGGGCCTGATCCTGGAGACCCGGGATTGAGTCCCACATTGGGCTCCGTGCATGAAGCCTGCTACTCCCTCTGCCTGTGTCTCTGCCTCTCTCTGTCTCTCATGAATAAATAAATAAAATCTTTAAAAAAAAAAAAGAATACTGACAGGCAGCTTTGAATCCCTTACTAAGTGTGTGACCTGGGACAATGACCACAGTGAACCTCAGTTTCCTGATATCATCTCTAAAGCACCTCCAATCTACTTACTAGTGATTTGAGGATCAAAAGGATTGAACTACAATGCATGTAATAATCATGCTCTGAAACTTACACTCTACTACACAGGCACAGCTCTCGTTTGCACCATGCATCAGTTTTAAGTTTCTCCATTATTCCATTTAGGCTTTATTATTTCATTTAGTAAGAGATGTTACCCTCATTGTATAGAAAAAGTGACAAGCTAAATGATTTAAGGGACAGCTAAACCACAGCAGCCAGAATCCAACCTCTGGCCTCGGTCTAGGGCGGTTTTGCTGCCTGGCCCTGGAGGCAGCTGAGGAATCCTGCTATCCCCCTCACCCTTACCATGGCACACAAAGTATCCTCCCTGCCTTCCTCTGAGAAGCACAGGTTATGCCCTCTTTCTCAGAACTAGACATATTTAGAAATCTGGGAATAAACACCTCATCTCCAGGAAAAAATGCCTTATTTGTCAAATCTTAAGTGAAAATGTGGGGAACATACTGGTATGTGGCAGTGTGTTAAGAACGAGATGAGAAAAAAAAAAAAAAAAAAAAAGAACAAGATGCTTCCCTCTTGAACTATTTAAGCCCCCTATTGCCTAAGTTGGCCCAGTGCCTAGAAAACCAAACAAATTCAGTCAGAAGTGTGTGTGTGGGGGGGAGGCACACAAAGAAGGTTAATAGGGTCAAAGGCTTATTGGCTTGGAGACATTCTGGCAAAAAGCCTTGAAAATAGCAGTATATTCTGCTGGTCCATCTCTGCAGATGGCCAAACAAGCAGAACATCTGGGAGAAGACAAATATGACTGTGTGGCCTTGGTCAGCAGAGGGATGGAAAGCCCAGACTTTCTGGGGTGATAAAAAGACACTAGGTATAAGGCCTAGAATCCAAGTGTGCCCTAAAGCCAGCAATGCAAAAGACAAAAGAAGGAATTGCAGAAATCTATTAGGAACTATCAGTAAAGATACGTCATCAGAGCTGAAAGATGTTCTGGCGACGCATAATTAGGCAGTGAAGCTGATCTTACTGGGAGATGAACCACAAAAGTCAACAAGGTAGTACCATAACCAAGAAGGCTAAGGGCCAAAATCTGTGGCAGTAGGAGGCTCTGCAACCAGAAGCACCTACAGGGATCCCTGGGTGGCGAAGCGGTTTGGCGCCTGCCTTTGGCCCAGGGCGCGATCCTGGAGACCCGGGATCGAATCCCACGTTGGGTTCCCAGTGCATGGAGCCTGCTTCTCCCTCTGGCTATGTCTCTGCCTCTCTCTCTCTCTCTGTGACTATCATAAAAAAAAAAAAAAAAAAAAAAAATAGAAGCACCTACAAAGATCCTCAGCTCAAAGTTACCTGTGGATCTCTGGTAGCACTTAAGGACTGTGATTTTCCCCCAAAACTCCCAATAGTCCATTCGTTAATTTCTTGGCCAAAGGGATCCCACAATGGTGTGTGTGTGTGTGTGTGTGTGTGTGTGTGTGTGTGTCTGTGTGTGTGTGTTTAAATGATTATTTACTTATTTGGTGGTGGTGGGGTCGGTGGTGATGATGATGGGGTGTGAGCAGGGAGGAGGGGAAGAGGAAGAGGGAGAAGCAGGCTCCCTACTGAGCAGGGAGCCCAACAAAGGGTTCCATCCCAGGACCCTGAGATCACGAACTGAGCCAAAGGCAGATGCCCAACCAACTGAGCTACCCCGGGCACCCCAGTAGAGTATAGTGTGGTTTTAAAAAGTTAAGTAAACCGACATTTTCAAGGAGGCATGTTTACTGAAAACCCAGTGAAGATAATGATTAAAATAGATTTTCTGGAAAAGGCAGCAAAAAAATAAATTACTCTTATGCTTTACTAGATGAATATTGTCCCAGAAAAAGGTAAAGTTCTAACCAGAAAAGGCTTTATTAAAATAAAACACACAAAAACTAAAAGAGACCTTGTTACAGATATAAATACAAGAAAAAAACAAAAACAAAAAAACACCTTAATGCTTTCATGAGCAAGTTATAGACAAAATCAACAGAGACTGAAGTTTTCAAATATGTTCAATCTCCAAAATTTTTATTTATTTTATTTTTTAAAATTATTTATGATAATTTTTATTATTTATGATAGTCACAGAGAGAGAGAGAGAGAGGCAGAGACACAGGCAGAGGGAGAAGCAGGCTCCATGCACCGGGAGCCCGATGTGGGATTCGATCCCGGGTCTCCAGGATCGCGCCCTGGGCCAAAGGCCCGCGCCAAACCACTGCGCCACCCAGGGATCCCTCAATCTCCAAAATTTTTAATCCCTCCCCATTATTACTAACAATGCAAAAGACGAAACAAGGAGCTTTAGAAACACATAAAGCACCATCTATAACCTTGCCAGTCTGATGGTACTTCTGGGGAAGTATATTCCCCAAAACAAAACCCCTTACATGTATCTTTTACCATAAAAAGCTTAAATCTTTAGTCACAGATGTGCTCTCTCAACTACTTGGCCAGTAGCCCAAGCATTCACATTACAGAGCCTAATACCATGAAATGAGCGTGTACAATCAAATGTGACTCCTCCGTTACTGACACTCTTGTTCTCCCTCCCTCTTCATGAGTCTAGCACCTCAAAGAATACCTTCTGCCTGGATTTCATGACTAGAAGTAAAAAAACACCCCCGAAAGCATCAATGGTAGGAAAACAGGCAAAGTGTTACATTATAAAATGGAGAGATTAAGGTAGGAAGAGAAAGGCTGACCTTCATGGATTTGATCAACACATCTCAAGGCTAGGCTGACACAGGCAGTCAAACCAGAAGTTGGTCAAGATGCTTAAGAAACCTTCTTCATGTCCATAAATTCATTGCTCAAATCTAGACCAGCTTCCTAAATGTAAAAGTTATGAACATAGAAAAGAAGCTCTGCTGGCCTTAGAATATCACTAATCTGAGATAAATGAGTTGAGATACTACTTTTGCTTTGGCTGTAAGTGAACATATAACATAGAAGATACTATCAAGCAATGGAACACCAGGAGGAAAAAAACTTGCCCCAGAAACAAACTAGCTGCTGCTGTAAATATGTAACTGGTATTAGAAAGACTAGAGGGTATATATAAAGGAAGTAAGAGTAATGACCTCTCTATCCCAGTATATGCATACATCAATGTACTGGCGACTGGGCACCAAAATCTACCACGGGTAACTAAATCAAGAAATAAGTTACTCACCACTGTCAGAGGAGTCTTCTTTTTTGGAACGCATCTTTCTTTTTCTGCCACGTTTACTCTTCTTTGTCTCCCCACCATTTTCCCCTTCTACGCCATCTGGACCAGCGCAATTGTCAGCATGTCTTGCCATGGTATTCTAACGAAAGAAACAAAATCTTCACTTATGTTACCAAAAAAAGCTGGTTTCAGAAGTTAGAAGTTCTCTTATTTTATTTTAATAAAATAAAAATTTGGGGTATTCATATTAGGTCTGAATGTTCCAGTATGTGCTAATAAGCATATCCTGAACAAGCCTTCCTCATTCAAGGGAAATGGTCTCCATCTGGAAGGGGAAAGAGAAGGAAGGGAGGGAGAGAGGGAGGAAAAAAAAGAGGCCCTCCAAAGAGGAGGGTGGGTCCTCTCTGCAGGCAGGAGGAACACAGGAGACCGAGACCAGCTCCCTGTCCTGTGCAGACCTAACATTGGCCCAAGGGAAGATCCAAGACAGACCTATTCACAGATACTGAGTCCCCCTTCAGCAGAAGGGTTCACACACATATAGAAAACCTTCAAGTGAGTATAAGAGGCCGTTTCCAAATGATACGGCATCTCTGTGCTTATAACCAACTGGCCTGCTTTGCAGTGGAAGATCAAGAACATGCTACTAAGAACCACGATAAGGGAAGTAAAGTTCTGACTCTTACCCGGCGTGTAAATGTTTTTCCACACTTAGAACAGACAAAGGCCGCAGGGACAAAGTTGGGGTCATGATAGCGTTTGAAGTGCATGTCGAGGAGCTGTTTCTGGCGGAAGGTCTTGTCGCAGTGGCTGCAGGCATAAGGCTTCTCCCCGGTGTGTGTACGTTTATGCATGATCATGTGCCTCTCCTTAAAGACAGTGGGTGAAGGAAGAGGCCTCAGAGTCTGTCATAGGGCTGCTACAACAGCCACCATTTGCATACATGTGGTTGACATTGACAGGCCTTTCTCTGAAGGATTTAGGCTTAAAACTGCTGTTCAGAGATTAAAGTTTTTTATTGGGGTGCAAAACTGCTTCCTTAAATCCCAGGACAGATATGCTCCCTCCTATTGGCTGCTTGTCTAGATCACCCGCCAGGCTCCAGTACCACATTCTTCCCTTCCCTCAGGCCCTGGACTTAATTTCCCAGTTCTGAGAAAGCAGCCAATAGTTTGCCTGAGAGGGAGATAGGTTATAACTGAATAAAACATCAGCTGGAGACTGAAGTGATAAAATCAAGAAGTAAGACCTTTGGTGACATTCCTCATAAATCAGTTTGAAAATACCATCTTTAAAAATAGCGTATAAGGAATCTAAAAACCCTCTGATAAAAATCTAACACTGATGGGGAGTCAACTGCTTTCAAACTATGAAGGTCTCTACCTGTCTGCAAGCATAATCACACTGGTCACACTTAAAGCGCTTCTCATTCTTGTGTGACTTCTGATGCTGGATGAGGGCATAGCGCTCATGAAACACAGCATCGCAGTATCGACATTTCTTGCCTTGCTCAATATAGGAATGCTGCTTTCTCAAGTGGACACCTGAAAGCAAAACAAAGCCCAGTTTAACTTGTGAAAACACAAACAAGCATCAATTAATTAATTAATTAATTAAAAATTTCGTTTATCCATGAGAACACAGAGAGAGAGAGAGAGAGAGAGAGAGAGAGGCAGAGACACAGGCAGAGGGAGAAACAGGCTTCATGCAGGGAGACTGATGTGGGATTTGATCCCAAGTTTCCAGTATCAGGCCCTGGGCTGAAGGCAGTGCTAAACCGCTTGAGCCACCTGGGCTGCCCACAAACGAGCATTTAAACAAGTTAATAATTCATTCTTCTCTGCTTCTTAAAATAATTACTCTGGGTGCTGTCCTGAAAGTGAATTAAAAGGTGAAAAAGAGGGCAGAAAAGTAGCACACGTGAAGTGATGAGCACTGGGTGTTATATGTTGGCAAAAATTTAAATAAATAAAAATAAAAGACGAGGGCAGCCCAGTGGCTCAGCAGTTTAGCACTGCCTTCAGCCCAGGGCATGATCCTGGAGACCCGGGATCGAGTCCCACGTCGGGCTCCCTACATGGAGCCTGCTTCTCCCTCTGCCTGTGCCTCGGTCTCTCTCTCTCTGTGTCTCTCATGAATAAATACAATCTTAAAAAAAAAAAAAAAGATGAAAAAAAAAACAATAGAAGTGGAAAGACTGGTTAAGATATGGAATCAGGACAGGTGAGAGAAGATGGTGGCTTGGAAGAAGCAGGGAGAACTGATAAGAAACCCAGAAAGTAGCATCAATACGATTTATTCACTGAATTCAGATCAAGAAAAAAGGTGAGTGTCAGAGACAACCTCCAGGTTTTGGGGTTTGAAAGTCAAAACCAAGTAGGCAGTTGGGGCCATTTGCTGAGACAACAAACAGTGGAAAAGGACTAATGTCCTCTGTTTTTGGGGAAAGGGAACATGTGGGTCTTAGACCCTCTTGAACATGTTAAATATGAAAAGCCAATGATATCAAAGTGAGGATAAGGATGGCAAGGGCTAGATAAGCCTAGCTCAAAGGAAAAATTTAGAATAGAAACTGTAGTTACAAAGAAAAAAAACCAAACAAACTATAGTTACTAGGATTTAAATTAGACGATAGGAACTGATGAAATCACTAAGATCAAGAAAGAGTATGGGTCATGCTTTAGGAAAACTAAGAGGTAAGGCCAATGGGAGGAAAAAGGTTCAAAACAAGAAACAAGAAAAGGCGGAGAAAGAAGAGTCAGAGAAGAAAGCCAACAGGATATAGTGCCATGGAAACCAAGGGAAGAAAGTGTTTCAAGGAGGATGGCACAGCTTGCTATAAAGAACACTCTACAGAGATCAAGAAAGATGGTAAATGGAATGTTTCCCGCATTAAGCAATGTGGTATTTAGTGATCTTAGGAAATGTCACTGTACAGAATGGGGTGTAAGCTAGATGGGAAGACAATCAGAAACTGAGGAAGGAGAACTGTGAAAGATAGAACTCTTATCTCCTTACCTGCCAATCCTCATAAAAAGTCAAACCTAAACACCCAAGTAACATAACATAACGTAACATAACATAACATAAAATAAAATAAAGTAAAATAATAAAATAATAAGCGAGCTAAAGATGAGTAAGTCCTAGAGATCTACTGTATACCATAATTCTCCTAGTTTATTTTCTAAAATCCTTTTTAAAAATCTTTTATTTATTTATGAGAGACGCAGAGAGAGAGAGGCAGAGACATAGGCAGAAGGAGAGGCAGGCTCCATGCAGGAAGCCTGATGTGGCACTTGATTCCGGGACTCCAGGATCACGCCTTGAGCTAAAGGCAGGCATTCAGCCGCTGAGCCACCCAAGCATCCCCTATTTTTTAAAATATTAAAAAAAAAAAAAAAAAAAAAAAGGGTGGAGGGATGCCTAGGTGGCTCAGCCATTGAGCATCTGCCTTTGGCTCAGGGTGTGATCCTGGTTTGGAGATCGAGTCCCACATCAGGCTCCCTGTGGAGAGCCTGCTTCTCTAACTTTGCCTGTGTCTCTGCCTCTCTCTGTGTCTCTCATGAATAAATAAATAAAATCTTTTTAAAAAAAAAGTTCATTTTTAAGTAATCTCTATGCCCAACATGGGGCTCGAACTCACAAACCTGAGATCAAGTGTCACACGCTCTACCAACAGAGCCAGCCAGGCGCCGCTAATTCCCATAGTTTATAATACTGTGTTACACATTAGAAACTCGCTAAGATGCTAGATTTTAAGTTTTTTTTTTTTTTTTTTAGATTTTAAGTGTTAGCAAAAAAAATTTAATTAAATTTTAAAAATAGCAATAAAAGTTTCTATGTACAAAAATTTTCAAGTTGGGATGTCTGGGTGGCTCAGGGGTTGAGCATCTGTCTTCAGCTTAGGGCATGATCTCGGAGTCCCATGATCGAGTCCCACATCAGGCTCCCTATTGGGAGCCTGCTTCTCCCTCTGCCTGTGTCTCCACCTCTCTGTGTCTGTTATGAATAATTTAGAAAACCTTAAAAAAAATATTTCCAGGTTTCCAGATTATGTTTTAACAGGAAAAATTAGAGACTTAAAGAAAAAAACAGTCAAACCTAGACAGGGAAGATTTTTTCTTTAAGACAGGAGAAATAAAAGCATGTTTAGAGTTGAGGAGAAAGATCTAGGAAAGAAAGCATAAAGAGTTAAGGAGGCAGTACATGACAATATAAATGCTGCAAAGGCAAGAGAGTAGGATCAAGGCACAAATAGGAGTAATGTCAACTTTCTTGTAGCAAATGGGCAAAGAGAAGATGAATGCAGACCGGTTTGTAGGTTTGATAACAGGAATTTAGGTGTTCCAATCTGTTGCCTTTACTTTTTTTATGAAATAGGAAAAGAGGTCACTTACTGAGACCAGGGAGGTGGAAGGAAAGGGGGAGGAAGGATTAGAGGCTTAAACAAAGTTCAGGTGATTCACCCAACTTTGAATCATTGCATGGTGTCTCCCACATAGCAGGCACCCAAACATTTGTAGAATGAATGAATGACTGAACTCACTGAAAAAAATGGGAACATACCTGACAAAGACAAATAGCTGGACTGCCCAAGAACAATGAAAGCTTAGCTGCATGTGGGATCATGAACTTATGCAGCTACCGATCTGCTTCACTCAGAGTGATATCAAAACAGACTTAAAGAGGACCAATTCTGGGGAATGGAAATGAAGGAAGGCTTTTCTTTCTTACTCTCTACACATGTGCAGCATTATATGAAAGCCTTTTATACATGCATATATTATTTCAAATAATTTTTAGGTTTCAACTTCCCCTTCTAGTCCTGAGATAGGCCTATCAGTCTAAAAGTGCTTATGAGGGATCCCTGGGTGGCGCAGCGGTTTGGCGCCTGCCTTTGGCCCAGGGCGCGATCCTGGAGACCCGGGATCGAATCCCACATCAGGCTCCCGGTGCATGGAGCCTGCTTCTCCCTCTGCCTGTGTCTCTGCCTCTCTCTCTCTCTCTGTGTGACTATCATAAATAAATAAAAATTAAAAAAAAAAAAAAAAAAAAAAAAAAAAAAAAAATAAAAGTGCTTATGAAATACTTGTAACAATTGGGTAATTATTTTTCCTATATATCAGGTGGGGGAAAAAAAGCAGTATTTGGAGGTAAATCTTGACTCTAGTAGGTCAGTCTCCAAAGTCCATGCTTTCCTGTGTCACAAAGTGATAAATTTTAAGTATATAATTAGTGTGCAATCAGGCCTGCTTTAAAGAAGGAACACAAACTTCTTTGGGATTGGTTTTGGGAGGTAATGTTCCTTATTATGTAGGACCTAAGGGGTATCATGCAAGTAGTTATTTGCATAATCCAAGATATTTGCATAATAAAAGTGAATAATTTTTAAAATTTGGATAATCCAGACAGTGGCCTAATAGCTTATACACACTGCCATGAGATATTACTATTATTATTATTTTTAAAAGATTTATTTATTCATGAGAGACAGAGAAAGAATGAGAGACAGAGGCAGAGGCATAGTCCCCACAGGGAGCCTGATGCAGAACTCAATCTCAGGCCCCTAGGATCATGACCTAAGCCAAAGACAGCCACTCAACCACTGAGCCATTCAGGTGACCCTGCCATGAGATTTTTTTTTTTTAAAGATTTTATTTATTTATTCATGATAGCCACACAGAGAGAGACAGAGAGGCAGAGACACAGGCAGAGGGAGAAGCAGGCTCCATGCAGGGAGCCCGACATGGGATTCGATCCCGGGTCTCCAGGATCGCGCCCCAGGCCAAAGGCAGGCGCCAAACCGCTGTGCCACCCAGGATCCCTGCCATGAGATATTAATTTAGTTTCTGTACCATAATAATAGTAAAACTCATTCAATTATCAGAGGACACTGACTCTTAAATCTTGTTTGTTTGTTTTTAAGATTTTTATGTATTTATTCATGAGAGACAAAGAGAGAGACGCAGAGACAGGCAGAGAGAGGGAGAAGCAAGCTGTGGAGAGTCTGATTCAGGACTTGATTACAGGATCCTGGGATCACGACCTGAGCCAAAGGCAGATGCTCAACTACTGAGCCACTCAGGCATCCCCCTCTTAAATCCTTGTAACAAAGTCCTCTTGGGATCCCTGGGTGGCGCAGCGGTTTGGCGCCTGCCTTTGGCCCAGGGCGCGATCCTGGAGACCCGGGATCGAATCCCACGTCAGGCTCCCGGTGCATGGAGCCTGCTTCTCCCTCTGCCTGTGTCTCTGCCTCTCTCTCTCTCTCTCTCTGTGTGACTATCATAAATAAATAAAAATTAAAAAAAAAAAAAGTCCTCTTAACAGCACAGGATGAACAAGTGACCCGTGGGTCTTACGTGGAGCCCAAAGTCCTCTGCTTCCAACTCATGGTTTCACCTTAAACGTGTATTAGATGTTAAAGAGAAATAAAAACACTTATACCTTACAAAAAAATGCATGCTAGCCTGCATTTTGCTCAATATGGTTATATTAATATAAAAATGTTTTAAGACATCACCTAAATTGCATAAGTTCACTCAAAATATTTTGAGTAAAACCGATGCTACAGGAAATATAGGCCATGTTTATGCTGTAGCTCAGTATGCTCCTGTTATGACCCAGATACTTTTATGTTCCTCAGTGTAAGAAATGGCTCGAGGCTCTTGAGAGGACTCAAGCCCAGCTTTGACATTATAAGCTATGTTGTGTAGCTCTGGTCAAGACATCTGTCGAGGGGGCACCTGGGTAGCTCAGTGGTCTGCCTTTCTCAGGTCGCGATCCTGGGGTCCTGGGATCAAGTTCCGCATCAGGCTCCCCATGGGGAGCCTATTTCTCCCTTTGCCTATGTCTCTGCCTGTCTTTCATGAAGATTATCTTAAAAAACAAAACAAAACCATCTGTCAGGTGACTCAAGTTCATCGCCTATAAAGCTAAAATAATATGCATTGGTGACTTTATATGGTTGCCGTGAACATCAAATGAGTTAAGAAAGTAAAACAAAATAATAAAAGACATGTTGTAACGTACAGCAATTTAGCTAAACATAAAAATGTTTATAATAATAATATTCAAGGAGCAATGCATTTTGGTTAAAGACTGGGGCAAAAAAGAAAAGAAAAAGAAAAGAAAAGAGAAGAGAAGAGAAGAGAAGAGAAGAGAAGAGAAGAGAAGAGAAAAGAAAAGAAAAGAAAAGAAAAGAAAAGAAAAAAGGAAAGGAAAAGGAAAAGGAAAAGGAAAAGGAAAAGGAAAAGAAAAAAGACCAGGGCAATATTTTTATCTCTTTTAAACAGGAAAAATAAAGGCAGACATCCAGGTGACCATACCTTTAAGTATGTATGACCTGACTACAATTTCTCTTTTTTTAAAGATTTTATTTATTTAGTCAGAGAGAGAAAGGCAGAGACACAGGCAGAGGGAGAAGCAGGCTCCATGCAGGGAGCCCAATGTGGGACTCAATCCTGGAACTCCAGGATCACACCCTGGGCCGAAGGCAGGCACTAAACCGCTGGGCCACCCAGGTGTCCCCCAACTACAATTTCTACTGATAAATTCAGCCTCTGTATAAGCTGTAGTTTAATTATGCACAGAAATATAGTTATCATTCAATCAATAAAACAGTCTAATTACTTAAAGAAAGTACAAGTGTTCTGAGAAAAACTGAAATGGACAGACCCTAGTTTGAATCATACTATGTCACTTCCCTATTTGGAGATTTGAACGTTACCGGTAAGGGCTACTAATTAAAGGTTTAACATTTCCTCTCATTACAGCTCCCATTAATTTATAAATGAGATATATTTAGGAAAGAATCTTGTAGTCTGATTGCAGTTAGAGAAAAAAGACAAAAACAGTTGTTAAATGATGGCTGTTGTTAAGTTGCAGGCCATTCACATATACAATTCAGAAAAGGAAGTTATTTATGATCTTCCTATTTTCACAAATCCTCAAAAATATTTTTTCATTTGCCACTAGTTATTTTACTTACCCAAATCACTTTTTCGGGCTATGACAGTGTCACAGTGGGGACAGTGAAATTTGGCCACATTTTCTGTGTGCTTCTGTAAAATGTGCATCTTCATGGTACCACTTTGGGTAAACCGAGCATGACAAATATAACATTCATAAGGTTTTTCCCCTTAAAAGGAAATATAGAATGAACAAATTAGATGAAATGAGTACTGTCATTTAATTGGAGGGTAATTCAAGTGGTAATTCAGGTGTAGTCAGGTGGCAGAAAAGCTAAGCTACAAACAATCCTCAAGTGTTACCAGCTAGACCAAATCTCAGGCCTGTTGCATGGCTCGCAACTGTTCTCACAAGATGGCAATCAAGTCCTAAACTGCAGCTTCTAGCTCTGCTCTGCTAGCTCCACCAGAGTCATTCATGAGAGAGCGAGCTGGTCCTACAAGGCATGCCTTTGGGTGACAAGAGGACCAACAAGTTTTTCTTTTTTAAGTTATCTTTACATCCAACACGGGGCTTGAACTCATGACCTGAAGATCCAGAGTTGCACACTCTACCAACTGAACCTGCCAGGTACCCCTGTTTTTTTTTTTTTTTTTTTTTTTTTTTTTTTAGGGAAAGACAGTATGGGGGAAACTCAAAGAGCTGGGTTAGGTAATCTACCCAGACTTCCAATGCTGAAACCTTCCATTCTTCAATGTATATTCAGAACAATGAATTCAGAAGGTATACCAGAAAAGCATCTGTCAATTCTACTACTTTTATGCCAGCTTCCATTCAGGTAAGCAATAGGGGTGTGAGGTGGTTCACAAGGTCCCATGGGATCCACTGAAAAGCAGCTCATTAGTACACGGAGGGAAGACGTCCTACCTGAATGGGTTCTCATGTGCCTTTTCAGCTTGTATGTGTCCCTGCTGGCGTAACTGCACAAGCTGCACTGGAACGGACGCTCTCCAGTATGAGAACGGATATGACGTTTTAATTTGCTGACCTGAAACATGAAAGTAATCAGACTTTTTTTTTTTTTTTAAGTAATCAGACTTCTTACTTCCATTAACACTGCCTGTAATGTGAATGCTGTGGGTCAGGCACAAAGGCTTAGTTTTGGGCACTGAAGTTTAGAATACGAAGTCTAAAATAACGGTATTTCTTCCTCATTATTTATAATCTTTGCTTTCTAATCCTTATAATCCAAAGAAGCTAAGTAAATGATAGGGCATAGGACTCAAGATTGGTTATTAGTAACTACTGAAACTGAGTGACAGATTTATAGAAGTATATTATCTTATTCTATATCTGTAGGTTTTCTTTTTTAAACATTTTAAATCAGCTGTTTTATTTTTATTTTAAAGATTTTACTTATTTATTCATGAGAGAGAGAGAGAGAGAGAGAGGCAGAGACACAGGCAGAGGGAGAAGCAGGCTCCATGCGGGGACCCCGACGTGGGACTCGATCCCGGAGACCTAGGATCATGCCCTAGGGGCTGAAGGTAGCACTAAACTGCTGAGCCAACGAGGCTGCCCTGTTTTCTGCTTTTGTATAGGTTTGAAATTTTCCATAGTAGTTTATGCTTATTTACAGATCAATTTCCTTCCAGATATGTATCAGATGTTTTTAAACTTTTTAAAAAGATTTTATTTATTCATGAGAGACACAGAGACACAGGCAGAGACACAGGCAGAGGGAGAAGCAGGCTCCCCAAAGGAAGCCCGAAGTGGAACTCGATCCAAGGACCCAGGGACCACAACCTGAGCCAAAGGCAGACACTCAACCACTGAGCCACCCAGGTGCCCCAGTATCAGATGTTTTTGTGTTGTTCAGCTTACCCCTAAATAATTTTATTTCTATTAGAATGTGAACCTATTTTCTGCTATCAATCATATTAAGGTAAGTTACTGGGCTCTGTGTATTTTTCTTGTATGTGGTCACTCAAATGGACTCTTATTGCTCTAAGTTTTTCAGCTGATATTCTTGGATTTTTTTGTGTAAGCAAATATGGCTATAATAACTAAGTTTTGTTTTATCACTTATAATTCATATTTATTTAGCTAAGATTTCCAATACAATGTTGATGCTGAAACAGTAATAAGAACAGGTATCAGGATGCCTGGGTAGCTCAGCAGTTGAGCATCTGCTTTTGGCTCATGGCATGATCCTGGGGTCCTGGGATCAAGTCCCACATTGGTCTTCCTGCATGGAGCCTGCTTCTCCCTCTGCCTGTGTCTCTCCTTAAATGAATGAATGAATAAATAAATAAATATCTTTTAAAAAAAGAACAGATATCTCGTTTCAAGTTTTTATTATTTACTTTTAAGTAATTTCTACACCCAACATGAAGCTTGGGGGCTCACAACTCCGAGATCAAGAGTTGGATGCTCTTCCAACTGAGCCAGATAGGCGGGTGGTCTTGTTCCAAATTTTAATGAGAATACTTCCAATGTTTCAGTTAACTGGGATGGACTGACTACAAGTTTCTGGTATATACTCCTTATAGTAAAGCCATTTTCTTCTACTGCTAATTTTCTAGGACTTTAAATAGTAATGAATATTGAATTTTATAGTTCCACTCAATGTGGCACGCACCAGTAATTTCCTTTTTTTTTTTTTTTTTTTAATTTATTTACTTATTCATGAGACATTGAGAGAGAGGCAGAGACACAGGCAGAGGGAGAAGCAGGCTCCTCGCAGGGAGCCTGATGTGGGACTCGATCCCAGGGCTCTGGGACCCGATCCCAGGACTCTGGGACCACGCCCTGAGCCAAAGGCTGACGCTCAACCACTGAGCCACCCAGGCGTCTCACACCAGTAATTTCCTAATGTTCAATTCTCCTTGCTTTTAGATATAGTTTATTTAGTAATCGCTTTTTTTTAATAAAGATTTTACTTATTTATTCATGAGAGACACGGGGGGGGGGGGGGGGGCAGAGGGATAAGCAAGCTTCCTGCAAGGAGCTCGATATGGGACTTGATCCTGGATCCTGGGATCATGCCCTGAGCCGAACGCAGACGCCAAACCACTGAGCCACCTAGGTGTCCCAGTAATCATTTATTTTTAAAATGTATTACTAAATTTGGCGAATAATTTGATTTAGTAGTTTTTGTTTTCTGTGAGAATAATACATACTTTTCTTTTTGGCAGCATTCTTATCCAGTTTTGTTCACAGTGTAGCTTCAAATAGTAAAGGAGATAACATTTTCCTTTTTTTTTTTAAAGTAGGCTCCACATCCAGTGTGCAGCCCAACGCGGGGCCTAAATTCACAACCACGAGACCAAAACCTGAGGTGATATCAATAGCTGGGCACCTGACCGATTGAACCACCCAGGTGTCCTCATATTTTCCATTTTTATTTATTTATTTAAATTTTAAAAAATTTTCCCTCATATTTCCCATTTTTAAATGCCCTCCACTAGTATAGTTATCTCTTTGATGTTTCAAAGAACTTACCTGTAATAAATATGTGGAACTAGTGCTTTATAAAAAATGGGTAAATCTGGGGGATCCCTGGGTGGCTCAGCGGTTTGGCGCCTGCCTTTGGCCCAGGGCGCGATCCTGGAGTCCCGGGATCGGGTCCCGTGTCAGGCTCCCGGCATGGAGCCTGCTTCTCCCTCCCTCCTGAATCTATGCCTATCATAAATAAATAAATAATTTTTTTTTTTTTTTTAAAAAGGGTAAATCTTTCACACTCATTACAGTTTTATTACTTTTTGTGGCTGGGAAGGGGAGCGGGTATGTTAATAATCCTGTAAGACTTTCTATCTCATCTGAAGTCAGTTTAGGTCGTTTTTATCCTTATCCTGGAATCACAGTCTTAAGAAAGGGACCAACTAGGAGCCGAACACTCACTTCTACGCTGGCGTAATCGCACATGGAACACTTAAATGGCTTCTCATGGGTGTGTTTATAACGACGATGCCGCACCAATTCTCCACTAGTCACAAAGGCCATGTCACAATCTGGGCACTTGTGAGGACGAGTACCTAGAGAAAGGTGTTATAACAAGAAAACAAGATCAAGGGCACAGTTAATGACAGTTCAACATTTGACAAGAACTGCAGTATGACATTGAACCCTGGTCATCTCAACAACCTTGTACCACTAGCCTGAGAGTAACTCTAAAAGCTATAGCAGGGCCTGGCTAACTTTCTAATACTGACCCTGGAACACTGAAAACACATGTTAAAGATTTAATTTCTCTTAATTACCCATCTGAGTATGCTTTTGAATACAAAATCCCCCCACTTTCTGGGACGCCTGAGTGGCTTAGTGGTTTAGCGCCTGCCTTTGGCCCACGTGTGATCCTGGAGTCCCAGGATCAAGTCCCACTTTGGGCTCCCTGCATGGCACCTGCTTCTCCCTCTGCCTGTGTCTCTGCCTCTCTCTCTCTCATGAATGAATGAACGAATCAATAAATAAATAACAAAAAACTGTATAATCAATCAATAATCAAGGCCAGACACCCTTGTGGTGATAGTGAAAGACTTCCCTCTCATGGACCATAATACCTATACTTGTGATTTCATGTGCTAGCCAGAATACAAAATCCTTTTTATCCCTAGTTTATGAATTCTGATCACTATGTATCAAAGTTAAGAGAAACACCAGTCTGTTTCAACTCTTGATAAAAAAATATAGAACACCTTGGGCTACCTGGGTGGCTCAGAAGGCTGAACGGCTGACTCTGGATTTCAGCTCCAATCGTGATCTCACGGTCGTGAAATGGACCCCTGGCACTGGGTTCCATGCTTAGTGAGGAGTCTGCTTGAGATGTTCTCCCTCTGCCCCTCCCTCACTACCGACCTATACATGCTTTCTCTCAAATAAATAAATCTAAAAAAAAAAAAGTCATCTCTTAAGCCTTAGTGTTTTGTCAAGTACAAATCACATAATTAATAGTTATTTGACCCAAGATTCTTTTGCACATCAACTCTTACTATATTATGACTGTACATGGGTGATGAGCACTGAGGGGGACACTTGGTGGGATGAGCAATGGGTGTTATGCTATATGTTGGCAAACTCCAATAAAAAAAAATTATGACTGTACATATAGGGTCATTGGGCTGTCCTTATTCTGACAATTTTTTAAGAAAACTCAAACCAGAAAACCCCCCAAAACCAAATACAATAGCTTATTTTCTATATAAATTTATTTTGATAATTTTAAGAAACTTATCAAAGGCTTTACAAAGTAGTACTGCCTTTTATATGACTTAAAGATAACTGAGCCACCGGGTGCCCCAACAGATCACTTCTTTGTAAAGAAAAGTAATCTTTACACCCACCATGGGGCTTGAACTCATAACCCCAAGATCAAGAGTCACATGCTCTACCCAGTTCAGTCAGCCAGGCGTGCCTAAACAGATCACTTTTTTTTTTTTTTAAGATTTTATTTACTTATTTGAGAGAGCACAAGCAGTGGGAGGGAGGAGCAGAGGGAAAGGGAGAAGCAGGCTCCTGTCTGAGCAAGGAGCCTGATGAGGGGCTCTATTCCAAGCCCCAGGATCATGACCTGAGCTGAAGGCAGACGCTCAACCAACCAAGCCACCCAGGAGCCCCAACAGATCACTTTCAAACATCCATGTCTAATATTCTGTGATCTGAATGTCAAATCATAAAATAAACATTTTTACAGGGCAGCCCTGATGGCCCAGCGTTTGGCGCCGCCTTCAGCCGGGGGCATGATCCTGGAGTTCTGGGATCGAGTCCCACATTGGGAGCCTGCTTCTCCCTCTGCCTGTGTCTCTGCCTCTCTCTCTCTCTCTCTCTGTCTGTCATGAATAAATAAATATTTTTTAAAAATAAAAAATAAACATTTTTACAAGCTAATAATATACAATTTTTTTTCCTTTTACTGAAGAAATCTTACTGTTTTTAGTATGTCTTCACATAGTAGCCTCCCAACATAACTGACTGATTACATTAGTGGATCCTCTCTAGTCACTTTATTTATTTATTTATTTATTATTTTTAATTTTTATTTATTTATGATAGTCACAGAGAGAGAGAGAGGCAGAGACATAGGCAGAGGGAGAAGCAGGCTCCATGCACCAGGAGCCCGACGTGCGATTCGATCCCGGGTCTCCAGGATCGCGCCCTGGGCCAAAGGCAGGCGCTAAACCGCTGCGCCACCCAGGGACCCCGTCTAGTCACTTTATATTCTAAATACAGCAACTGAAAATGTCCTCAGGTAATAATGACAATAAGGAGATAAGCTGACAGCAGAGCACAGTGATGTTTTCATAGCCTATTACTCAAAAACTAGGGACCATCTATAATTGTGCACTTTGGGTAAGGGGTGACAACAAGGTAGCCCCAAACACCAAAATCAAAGGCAGGCTACCTCTGTGAATGGAATTAGAAACAGTCACAATGTAATGAATGGGACTAGCCATCTGCAGAAATGATTCTGAGATAGAGAAGACCCTCAGAGCAAAGTGTGATTAAAGTATGACAGTAATTAAGAAATTGCAAGGTAAGTTCATTTGCTCAGTTTGCTTCTTTAGTATCACCGGGGATACAGGAGTGGAGGAAAGAGTTTTTTGTCTATGAAAAATATTGTCTGGCAGCACAGACAGATAAGTAAAACAATTAATGAGAAGGAAACCAAGGATCCACTTCTGTTAGGATAAACTAAACTGGAAACCAAGAATTTCTAATGTTTACCTAGTACTATGTAGGGGACAGAAAGAGGCCTGCTACTGGTAGACATATAAGCATGGCAATTAGGAAAGAAACACACACTGTTGTGCAATAGAGATTTTCATTGGGTTGCACCACATGAGCTTATGTCCCTCTGCTCAGGGTCCATGCTTACCAAGTCACCCTTCACTTGCTACATCTTCTTCATATAGGCAAGGGTGTTGCCTACAGTGTAATACAACTGCATCCAGAAAAATAAAAAGGTACAGTCCTCACCATAAACTGATTTTCTGATTGAATCTGACCCTTGAGGGTTTGACTAGTATGAATTAGTCCTGCTGAATCAGTTCTGGGCAACCAGACATATTACACTCTTATTTTCAAAGTTGAGGACTAGACCATGACACACAGTGCCCACATCAAGCACTCCCATTTTAGGAAGTCCTATTATGCGTCCAAATGTTTTTATCTAGTCATATGCCCTTGCACAGTGTCTGTCTTCAAATTACTGAATAAAATATATTATCAAGTGTCTGAGTAGAAAGCAGGGAAATAATGAAAAGTGACCAGATCATATTAGCCAAGAATATACTAATGCATAGTATATCACTTATAGGCCAAACTCGATCATGCTCAGCAGTCTACCAGCACATGTGGATACAGGAAAGCTACTCATCATGAAGAACTGTGTGAGAGAACTCTCTAAAGGGTTTTTTTTTTTTTTTTTTTTT
This sequence comes from Canis lupus baileyi, assembly GCF_048164855.1. NCBI lineage: Eukaryota > Metazoa > Chordata > Mammalia > Carnivora > Canidae > Canis > Canis lupus. The sequence goes on along the minus strand of NC_132840.1, from coordinate 7,133,477 downwards.
TTTTAATGATAGTCACACACAGAGAGAGAGGCAGAGACATAGGCAGAGGGAGAAGCAGGCTCCATGCACCGGGAGCCCGATGTGGGATTCGATTCCGGGTCTCCAGGATCATGCCCTGGGCCAAAGGCAGGCGCCATATCACTGTGCCACCCAGGGATCCCGAGAGAACTTTTTTTTTTTTTTTTTAATTTATTTTATTTATTTATGATAGTCACATAGAGAGAGAGAGAGGCAGAGACATAGGCAGAGGGAGAAGCAGGCTCCATGCACCGGGAGCCCGACGTGGGACTCGATCCCGGGTCTCCAGGATCGCGCCCTGGGCCAAAGGCAGGCGCCAAACCGCTGTGCCACCCAGGGATCCCCCGGAGAGAACTTTCTATTAGCACTCACAGGCAAATGCCAATATAAAAGAGCAAAGAGACCAGAAGGGAGCCTAAAGAGAACTCCAGTGCATAGTACCTCCACTTTAGTGACTCCTGGGACCTAACCACAGCCAGCATGACACTAATACAAAATATTAAAGTGTGTATGGAACACAAATGAGTGTCTGAATTGCTAGAATAATGCCTTAACTGTCCATTCTGAGATTATGAATTACCTCAGTTGAGGTGAAACAACCAGAAATCATAGTTTTTAACAAAGGGAGAACTGCATGCTATTTCTAATGTTCATCCTTACAGTGCCTGGGAATTTGGGGGGTCATTTTTTGTCACTGATGTTAAAAACCTTAGAAAAAAAAAAAAAAAACCCCAAAAAACCTTAGCAACACAATGGTGATGTCCTTCAGGAAACATGACAGGTTAGCTACCATAGATAATCTTTTTCTGGCTCACCATCCTTAAACAGTCTGCTTATTTTCCACAAAAATTCCTTTACATTTACCTATAAATTCATCTGCTTATTATAAATCAGGATTACAGCAGAAGAAAGAACAAAAATCATTCTTTAACTTCCCACGGGAACCAGCTTAGATAATACTTAAAACCGAAGTTTTAACCTTTACCATGTTATAGCCCCCAACATTCATATCCAGCACCTGTGTGTGTGTTAAGGTGATTCCTCAGGAGGGTGACTGTTCTGAATGCCCTGCCACAGAGATGGCACTTGTGTGGTCTCTCATCAGTGTGACTTTTCATGTGACGATCCAAATTTGAACGCCGTGGACATGTATAACTGCAAAGCTCACACTGGAATGTCTTCTTTACACCTATATGCAAAACAAAACACTTACTTGTTGCAAGTTTAACCCGAATGTTAAATTTCTACAAATAAACTTCATTAGCCTTTTTAACTATATTCAATCTAAGTCATGTTAAATCATTATTATTCAATGCCACTAAAAGATTTACTTTTTTGTCTTCAGGACTTAAAAAATACTCAGTGTGGAAAAACTTCTTTTAGACTGGTTAAAACGACTGGTACCCAGCTCATGATCTTAAAAAAACAAAACAAAAAACACTTACTATAAAATAATTTGCATATACCCTATGTTATTTATTTGCTTTATCCCAAAATGATTTTATGAGAGTAAAATGGATAAATTCATTTTACCTTTCTTTTTAATTTTTGTTGGTTTTGGAGGCTTCATGTTACCAACTACTTTCTCTGCATTAACCTCTGACAGCAGGCCCTCCTGCTGTTCTTCCTCAAAATCATAGACAGACACATCCACATCTTTGCCTTCCTCTGTGTAACGCAGTTTGCTCTTTTTGGTTTTCTTTGTTTTTTTGGCTGGTGGCTGATAATCTGGGTCTTTTTGCCAACTAGGATCTTCTTGAGGTGGAAGTTCCCCTTGCTCTAGCGTCTCCACCTCTCCATTGGCACCTACTTTCACCACTTGAAACCCTTCAGGCAAAGGTAAGGTGTGACATATCATGGGTTCGCTTTCTGCAAGGCCCTCTTTAGATACTTCATTCTCATAAGCCCCCTGAAGTTCCTCAACTGAAGTGGTAGCAACAGGTACAGTCACAGGAACAGGTACTTGGACAAGCTGAAGCTCTCCTATGTTTATAGGCTGTTCTTCCATATTTACAACCTGCAAAGTTATGATCTGGGTATCGTCCACAGCAGCCTCTGCTTCTGGAGCGACTGTACCCTCCATTACTTCAGTCTTCATCTGAAGAAGGGTAGGATCCAGTTGTTCCATCATTACCATCTGTACACTGCTATTGACATCCTGGACCACCTCACCCCCATCAGTCTGGTTCTGGGGTAGGTGGCAAGTATCCTCTTCCTGGCCCCCTTCCCGGCGTCTCTGATAAGTCTTTCTTTCCTTTCCTTTAATGAAAGTTTCAGACTCTTCCACAATGGCTTCAACCGCCTCACCTTCCATTTCCCCTTCCTTTATAAGGGAGAACACAGCTTGTTATTAATCTATTCATTCATTTATTCCACAGATTGTTATTTAAAATAAAGCTTGTCTAAATGAAAATAAATACATTTTAAAACAAAAACGATCCCTGACAAATTAATTAGGAAATCAATGGTTGTTAAATTACAAAAAGACACAACAGATATTATGTGCCTCCTGATGGAAGAACAAACTACCCCCTATGAAGCAGTCTTATTATAAAAAACAAAAAATCTGAAACTAATCAAGTCTCTAGCTCCAACCACCAATTAACAGGAAATTGGTGACAGAGTATGTTAAATTACACTACAGGGATGAAATCAGCGTAATCCCAACTGAAGGAAACTATGCAGGACTAACTACCCAGTTTCTTCTGCAAATAAATCACCAAGGCAAAAAATGGGAAGGATAGAGGGAGAATTTACATATCAGTGGTTCTCAACCTGGGTAACTTTGCCTCTGGGGGCATTCGGCAAGGCCTGTGACATTTCTGGTTGTCAATACTGGGGTAGATATGCTACTAGCATCTCTAGTGGGTAGAGGCCAAATATATTACTAAATATTCTGATATGCATAGGTTCAATCCTCCACAACAAAGAATTATTGGCCCCCAAATGTCAATAATGCTGAGGTTGAGAAACCCTGATAAAAAGAGATATAAGAAATACAATAATGGGGCACCTAGGTATGTCTCAGTTGAACCTCCAGCTCTTGATTTTAGCTCAGGTCAAGATCTCAGGGTCCTGTGATCAAGCCAGGCCTGTAGACCTCTGCGCTCAGCAGGGAGTCTGCTTGAGGCTCTCTTCCTCCTCTGCCCCTCCCCCTGCTCGCGCTCTCTCTCTCTCTCTCTCTCTCACACACACACACACACACACACACACGTGCGCGTGTTCTCTCTCTTAAACAAATAAAATCTTTAAAGAAATATAGCAATCAATCACAACATATGGATCTCTTTGGATCCTAATTCAAACCAACAAACAATGTAAAAAAAAATAGGACATGAGACAATTAGATTCAACTCTGGATTTTTTTTTCAACTCTGGATATTTGATGATATTAAAGAACTGTTAACAAAATTAGTTTAAATCCTTTACATTTCCTGTAACTATTAATAAAAACACTGACAGAGGGCCTGGCTATTTTTCACTAAATTCTACCTTAGAAAAATACCCCATCATAGTGTTTCCTCACTCTATTTTTTTGGAATCAGAATCAGACCTTGGATCCAGACTCCAATGGTCCTGAGAGTGACTACCACACAACACTACCTCCTGTGTCATACCATCAACTTGACATTCATTTATTTCTCCTCTGTGAAACCACCAATTCCTTGAGGACAGGGACCATGTCTAACAAGTTGTTTTTGTTCCTCAGCACTACACTCAGGTTGGTAGGTACTCAACTAATTGAACATATTTTAAAAAACAGGAAAAGAAAAATGAGCCAATTCAGTTTCCAGCTCTTAAGCCTTGTGAATACCAAAGTACCCAGATACCTAACAGTAAAATGGGTCTGAACAATCATCTAATTCACAAAAAAATTTGACTTAAGTATATACAAGGTTAATTCAAAATTAAAGTGTTTTGTATTCTTGCCCTAGTCTTACACAAAGCTTTTGTTACTTCTATTAGAGAAACATTTCTCCAATTTGGGTACCTTAACACTATACCCATGCTGGTAGTCAGGACCACCCACAAGGTAGTACAAAGACTACAAAGAGCTGGTTCTGCATTCAAGGAGTTACTGTCTATTTTAATAAACCAAAGCTTATTTACTTAAGTAATTTCTATACCCAATGTGGGGATTGAACTCATAACCCCGAGATCAAGGGTCACCATGCTCTTCTGACTGAGCCAGCCAGGCATCCCTAAAGAGTTACTATCTAACTTAAGGGACAGAACAGCTACAATGGTTCTAGGTAAAAGTAGGTAGGTTCTGAGAACTCTACTCAACTGGTGTGAACTAGTCACACTGTAAATTCTCAATAGTCACATGGGGCTACCCTGTTGGACAGCACTGTTTTATATCTTTGTTTCTCAAAGCATGGTCTAAGGACTAGCAGCAATGGCATAACCTGGAACTTGTTAGAAGCATAGAATTTCAGGCTCTACTCTTTGTTTCTTAAACAATTATATTTGTGGGGTTTTTAAAGTTTTTTTTTTTTAATTTAAGTAATCTCTACACCCAATATAGGGCTTGAACTTACAACCCTGAGATCAAGAGTTACATACTCTTCTAAGCAAGCCAGCCAGGCACCCCTTCAGGTTCTCCTCTTGATCCACAGGATCAGAATCTGCAATTTAATAGATCTCCAGGGACGCCTGGGTGGCTCAGCGGTTAAGCATCTGCCTTCGGCTCAGGTCATGATCCCGGATCCCCGGATCGAGTCCCACATCGGGCTCCCTGCATGGAGTCTGCTTCTCCCTCTGCCTGTGTCTCCGCCTCTCTCTCTCTGTCTCTTATGAATAAATAAATAAAATCTTAAAAACATTAAAAAAAAATAATAGATCTCCAAGTGGTTTTATATGCTAAAGTTTGAGAGGTACTACTTTATACCACTGCTCTTCACAGATTAAAAAAAAAAAAAGTTTTTTCAGTTCGGGAAGGTCCCAAAATTAGTACCCCAACAAGGATGGGTAATTCCACATGTTGCAGTTAAGGAACAGAGAAAAAAGCCCATCTACCTTGGTGACATTCTTGGGAAAAATACCAAAGCACAAAGAACAAAAAACTTATAAGCCATAAATTGCTAATGCTGACCATTCCAGACAATTGCTATTTTGATATCCTCAACTATAAAACTGACGGAGGAAAAACAATCTCTGAGCTCAACTGAGTTGTGAGGCATACAACAATTTGAAGAACACAGAAAAATCCATCTTCTCTTGGCCTTGAATTCAAAAACTTTTAAATATAAATAACTTGCTTATAAATAACCAGGTCTAACCTAAAAGAAATCACTGGAATTAAAATCCAGGTAGAAAAAGTAAAAGTACAAGGAGTACAAATAGAAACCAATTGTGTTGCCAGGGAACTGAGCCGACAGAGTATTCCCTCCCTGTGAAAAAAACACATGTAAGGTTCCTGAACATCAGCCTCTACTCAGGAACTCAAAAGCAGTAGCTTCAGTTTTGACAGAGAACAATCAGATACAAAGTAGCAAGGCACGCCTCTCCCACACAGGGCTTAGAAAGCCCAAAGCATCACCTCAAGTAGTGGATCCCTTTACCTAACATTCTACAGGAGAAGGGAATCTCTCCCCTGAATTGGTAACTAACCTAATTGGCCGGCCCAGGTCTCTCTTCCCACCAAGTACTGCTCTGCGAGCTATAACATCCCTTTAGCACTTCTGATCCATGTCTTCTCTTCCTTTACAGACTCCACTGTTTCCACTCAGTTTCTCTTAGCCACACAACACACACAGAACACACACAGAGACTCAACTCTAGGAAACAAACTGAGGGTTGCTGGAGGGGGGGTGGATGGGAGGATGGGCACTGGGGTAACCAGGTGATAGGCACTGAGGAAGGCAGTTGATGTAGTGAGCACTCCATGTTATAAGCAAGAGATGAATCACTAAATTACCTCTGAAACTAATAATACACTATATGTTAAATTGAATAAAAAAAAAAAAAGAGTTCCCCCCTCTCATGCTCTACCTCTCTCCTTGCTTCAGTCATCCATGCTTTCTAGATTTTTCAAAGCTTTCTGTGGACCAATGATAATAAAAAAGGCTTACATTTACTTTCAGAACATATATATATTTTTTAGATTATCAAAGTATATTAGTTCATTTAGAGAAATCTGAAAAATGAAACACATTAAAGATTTTTTTTGAAGTTATTCATGGGGTACCTGCTGGCTCAGTCAGTGGAGTGTGGGATTCTTGATCTTGGGGTTGTGGGTTCAAGCCCCATGTTGGGTATAGAGATTACTTAAAAAATAAAACCTTAAAAATTCACAATACCTAGAGATAATCACCTAGCCCTTTGCTATTTATTCAGTTGTTTTTTCCCGTATGGGTGTTTTTATAGAGATGAGATGACATCATACATATAGTTTGCACACACTTGTATATGGCCTTGTTCTCCTATCTTCAGAACCCAATGTTATTAAAAGGACTTCAGGGCAGCCCAGGTGGCGCAGCGGTTTAGCGCCGCCTTCTGCCCAGGGCGTGACCCTGGAGCCCCAGGGTCGAGTCCCACGTCGGGCTCCCTGCATGGAGCCTGCTTCTCCCTCTGCCTGTGTCTCTGCCTCTTTCTCTCTCTCTGCCTCTCATGAATAAATAAATGAAATATTAAAAAAAAAATAAAAATAAAAAAATAAAAGGACTTCACTCCTCCTTGAGCCTTCTGTGGTCCCTCTGCTTGGTCCACAAGCACCATGTAGCAAGAACCATAGCAGCCAACTTCTCCTCACCCTCAATCTCAGTTTCTCTGGCAGCTGACGGTATGAAACTTGTATTCCTTCTTCACTAGCCTCTTTTCTCTCTTGGCTATGTCTTTCCCAGGTCTCTTCCTTCGTCTCTGAGAGCTATTCCACCTGCTCCTCTGAATACATCAAGGTCCTGTTCCTTGCTCTGTAGCCACTCCAACCGCTAGCCTTTTTTAAAATTCAGCTGTCTCCAGAGATCTTTCAGATCCATTTCTGCAATTCCCTAGTTTCACTGCCTACAAGGCATCTCCCCATGTGGACGTTTGGCTACCACCTTCAACTCAGTGGCACTGGAGAAGGAACTACTGAACTGTAGTCTCTAATCCACCACAAACCAAATGAAGGCAGCTAGAAAGTAGGTAGTCCTCTGAAGAACAGATCCTTTCTATATTCTCTGTCATCCTGGTGACAAAGTGAAGCTTAGAAACATTTGTTTTCATTAATTTATTTTATTTAAGATTTTATCCATTCACTTAACAAAGAGAGAGAGCAAGCACAAGCAAGGGGACTGGCAGAGGGAGAGGGAGAAGCAGGCTCCCCACGGAGCAGGGAGCCTAACTCAGGGCTTGATCCCAAGACCCCAGGATCATGACTTGAGCTGAAGGAAGACACTTAACCTACTAAGCCATCTAGGTGCCCCTAATTTTCTGACTGAGCCACCCAGGTGCTCCTAATTTTCCCCAGTGCCTGGGTAGCTCAATTGGTTAGGTGTCTTCCTTTAACTCAAGTCATGATCTTGGGGTCCTGGGATCAAGCCCTGTGTTGGGCTCCGGCTCTGTGCGGAGCCTGCTTCTCTCTTTCCCTTGTCCCTCTGTTACTCCCTCTACCCCTCGTCCCCAACTTGTGCTCTCATAAGTAAAATCTTAGAAACAAAAACAAACAAACAAACAAAAAACCCCACAGGCACCTGGGTGGCTCAATCGGTTAAGTGTTTGCCTTCGTCTCAATCCTGGGATTAAGTCCTGCATCAGGCTCCCTGCTCTGTGGGCAGCCTGCTTCTTCCTCTCCTTCTGCCTGCCACTCCCCCTGCTTAGTTCTCTCTGTCAAATGAATAAATATTTTTTTTAAGAAGTAATTTTTAGTGTTAACTTATTTATTTAGTAAACTCTACCCCCAATATGGGGCTTGAATTCATGACCCCAAGATCAAGATTTGCATGCTTTACTGACTGGGCCAGCCAGATGCCCCAAGGACATTTTTTTGAAAAATCATTTGATCAACTTCTAGGATAAGCAAGAGAAGGTTCCCTTAGACTGGCACAGTGATCCTGGCACCTGCAAATGTTGGGGCCGGCAGAGAGGAAAACTGGCACTTGAGCACTTACTTATCAGCCCTTGCTGACTACGCCTGAGTAGGAGGATGCAGAAGCCTAGCCTGTTAACAGGGGCCCCTGCTGCCTGGCCATGTTCCTAGCCACCAGCCTGGCCCGCATACTTGGGAGCCTACTAAATCGGCACTCCCTCTCTTGCCTCAGTCTCTTCTTTGCCAGCTCTATGTTGCTCAAATCTTTTGCATAAATCTTCCTTTAACCCACTCAATAATTTAGCATCTACCATTTCTTTATTCCCTTCATGGTCAACCTCACACTAGCTATCTCAACTCCTTTATTTCTCCTTCCATGCCTTGGTTCACCAGTCTGGTTTCCGTTCCCCAATTCTCTATTGAATTGCTTAAGGTGAGCAATGGCCCTTAACTGGTAAATCCAAAGGAGACTTTTCTGTCCTGATTTGACTTGACCTCTGTGTGGAATTCACCATTCTATTCTAGGCTTTATCCCAGAATTATGCCAGACCATCAGAAAAAAAAAGCTGGGTATATTTGGGTCACATGGTCTTATCCCCTACAGAACTGCTTTCACCAAGTTTTGTTTTGGCATTATGCCCTTGGCTTACACTAAAGGATACGTGGGAGAAATTTTTGAGTTGCATGCTTGAAAAAGCTTTTCTTCCAAACTAAGACATTTTTTTTTTCATTGTTGAGACCCATGTAACAGGATCGTGAGTTACCATTTTTTTTAGTTGGCCATACCTTGATCAATTTGTTTCCTCCCAAACTATGTAATATAATTTTCTATTCTAATTTGTATTTTCTAGGGTTTTGATTTTATATCTTATTTTTTGTTGGGGGGGGGGAGCAGGAGGAGATAGAGACCCAAGCAGGATCCCTGCCCAGCATGGAGCCTGATGCAGGGCTCAGCATGGAGCCTGATGCAGGGCTCAATCTCAGGACCCTGAGCCAAAATCAAGAACCAACTGAGCACCAACTAAACCACCCAGGAGCCTTTTCATTTCTTTATTTTTTTAAAAAAATATTTTATTTATTTATGCATGAGAGACACAGAGAAATAGAGAGAGGCAGAGACATAGACAGAGGGAGAAGCAGGCTCCATGCAGGGAGCCTGATGCGGGATCGATCCCAGGACTCCAGGATCACGTCCTGAACCGAAGGCAGGCACCAAACCAGTGAGCCACCCAGGCGTCCCGACTTTTTCATTTCTTAATTATATATTCTGTGCATTTTCTCAAATTCTTTGTGGAATAAGATGGGCTATCAACTTAAAACTGTATATACATACATATTTAATACATAGAAAATACAAAAAATACAGAAATGAAGGGAGTTACCATTATTAAGAAATGTATCAAAATAAAAATAACCACAATTAAAATTTTGCAGACATATTTGAAGGTTATAAAACTCTCCCAAGAAACATAAAAGACCTCACTAAACAGGGACACTATCTATATCCATGATCAAAAAGGCCAAACATCATAAAGCTGTTCATTCTTTCTCCTTTACATACAGTATTTTTAAAATGTCCGAAAAACAAACAAGATAATGATAGCAATGAAATTTCCAAAAACTGAAGGCAACTTTCTATTTCCAAATATTAATATATTATAAAGCCACAGTAATTAATATAGTGTACATTGTCACTATCACAGCAAATTTAAACAGAAGAGACAATTCAGAAACAATCCCTAGAATATAAAAAGCTTGTCATTTAAAAAATTAGTGGGGAAAAAAAATTAGTGGGGAGCAGAGGATTATTCCATAAACGGTGCCAAAAAGCTATTAAACTATTTGGAAAATACCGAATTATGTATATTTTTGAATTATATTTTTAATCCACTGGAATACATTCTGTTGTCTAAGAGATAAGGAGATGTGGGGATGCCTGGGGGCTCAGCAGTTGAGCATCTGCCTTTGGCTCAGGGTGTGAACCCAGTGTTTGGGATCAATTCCTGCATCAGGCTCCCTGTAAGGAGCCTGCTTCTCCCTCTGCCTGTGTTTCTGCCTCTGTGTCTCTAATGAATATATAAATAAAATGTTTTAAAAAAAGAAAAAGATAAGGAGACATTAGAAACAAAACACAGCAACAATTAAAAAAAGAAAACCCCACATTGAAAAAAAAAAAAAAAAGTGAATAGCCTCAGAATGAGGAAGTTTGGGGATCCCTGGGTGGCGCAGCGGTTTGGCGCCTGCCTTTGGCCCAGGGCGCGATCCTGGAGACCCGGGATCGAATCCCACGTCGGGCTCCCGGTGCATGGAGCCTGCTTCTCCCTCTGCCTATGTCTCTGCCTCTCTCTCTCTCTCAATCTGTGTGACTATCATAAATAAATAAAAAATTAAAAAAAAAAAAAAAAAAAAGGAATGAGGAAGTTTTTGAGCTAAGACACAGAAATAATAGGAGAAACTTGAATCAGTGAAATTGTGACCTTAAGAAAAAAAATTTTTTTTTAATTTATTTTTTTATTGGTGTTCAATTTACTAACATACAGAATAACACCCAGTGCCCGTCACCCATTCACTCCCACCCCCCTTAAGAAAAAATTCTTATGACAAAAGCACCAAACAAAATTAAAAAGAAAACAGTTAACAAGAAAGAAGTATTATATATAACATATGTGACAAAGAATTAACATCTTTATCATATGCCTGTAAAATTTGTAAGAAAAAGATGAACATCTCGGCACCTGGGTGGCTCAGCGGTTGAGCATCTGCCTTTGGCTTAAGTTGTGATTCAACTGAGTCTCACATCAGGATCCCCACAGGGAGCCTGCTTCTCCCTCTGCCTATGTCTCTGCCTCTCTCTGTCTCTCATAAATAAATTAATAAAATCTTAAGGGGAAAAAAAAGATGAACACCGAAAGAAAAAGCTGGGCAAAGGACACAAACAAATGACTCAAAGAAATACAAATGGCAGATGAGTTAAAAAGAAAAAAAGAACCTCTTTAACACTAAATCAAACAACAAAAAATAAAGCAAATTAAAATATCATGACAACATGTTACCTCTATGCCTGCCATGGCTGTTTTAAAGGATAATCCGTCATATTGGTCATGATGCCATGAAATCAGCAAGTTAGCTGATAATATAAATCAAGAATTTTAAAAATATTCAAATTATAATCCAGTAACTCCAATTCACTTTATGCCTAGAAATACTCAAGAGATGAACATCAAGATTATAAGGATATTATTTTATTTATTTAAGTAATGTCTACACCCAACGTGAGGCTTGAACTCATGACCCCAAGAGATGAAAAGTTACATGCTCATCTGAACTAGTCAGGTGCCTCTGATTACAAGGGTATCATTAATCAAAGTGAATAATTCTAAACAACTTAAGAAGTACAACCATAGGTGAATAGTCAAAACTTGGAAAATGATACACCCACAAAGTGAAATATTATACACTGAAAATCACATATCAATATAATGTGTAATATGAGGAAAATGCTCATTCCATATTAAAAAAAAAAAGGAAGGGAGGGGCAAGAGAAGCAGAATGGAATAGTCATCAAGAGCTTCAGCCCTCCAGCCAGAAACCTGAATCCCAATTCTGGTTCCTCTACCTAACTAGCAGTGTGACATGGAATGAGATATGCTACCCCCTTCTGTGCCTCAGTATCCTTTTTTTTTTTTTTTTTGAGATTTTATTTATTTATTCATGAGAGACACAGGCAGAGGGAGAAGCAGGCTCCACACAGGGAGCCCGATGTGGGACTCGATCCGGGGCTCCAGGACCACGCCCTGGGCCGAAGGCAGGTGTCAAACCGCTGAGCCACCCAGGGATCCCCTCTCAGTATCCTTTTGTACAGAATAGGGACAATAATGGTATCCACTTCATAAACTATCATAAAGATTCAATAGAACAATGCGCACACACAGCCTAGCTACTGTGCTCCTATCATTATACTGTGCTCCTCTGGATCCTTCACCCTGAGGGTAATGAATACATGTTAGCCAAACAAGTTTTTAACTTTTCAGTTGCCTAAATTCTTCTTTGTTTTTAAAAGAGTTTATTTATTTGAGAGAGAGAGAGAGTGTGTGTGTGTGTGCGCGCGCACATGCATGAGTAGGGAGGAGAGGGAGAGGGAGCGGCACACTCTCCGTCAAGCAGGGAGCCTGATGTGGGGCTTGATCCCAGGACCTGGGGACCATGAGCCAAGCTGAAGGCAGACACTTAATTGAGACACCCAGGTGCCCTAGAATTCTAATCATAAACCTTACATAAATGTTCCCCACTAAAATCTTCTCTGAAAAACTACTCAATTTCTGCAGGATGAAGGCAGCAACCAATGGACACAACTTGGTGACCGACCAATTCTAGGAAAGAAAGAGAAAAAGAAGAGCCAAAAAGGAACACAACAGCATTCCAGGCTGGTCTCTCTTTACTAGTCTGTCCAGCGTATTGATGCCTGATGAAACTTTCCTTCTGAAATGAGATACAAAAACTCATGGTGGTTGAAGCTTACCAAATCAACTCCAAATTCTATTTTTTTTTCTAAAGTAATTTTCATGCCCAATGTGAGTGAGGCTCAAACTGACATCAAGAGTTGCATATTCCGGGACACCTGGGTGGCTCAGCGGTTGAGCGTCTCTGCCTTTGACTCACGGCGTGATCCTGGAGTCCCAGGATCGAGTCCCACATTGGGCTCCCTGCATGGAGCCTGCTTCTCCGTCTGCCCATGTCTTTGCCTCTCTCTGTGTGTGTGTCTCTCATGAATAAATAAATAAAATTAAAAAAAAAAAAAAAAAGAGTTGCATGTTCTACTGACTGAGCCAGCCAGGCACCCATCAGCTCCAAATTCTTTAGCTGCACTCTCAAAACTCTGAAGAGTTTGTCCTCATCCTTTCCACCCACCTAACCTCACCTTACAGGCATCTTCTAAACAAGTGCCTATTGTTTTGTCCCCTCCCAACTCAAGTGATCCCCTAAATCACATCTTCTCAAGTATAAACTGACTTTATGTTTGTCTGGTTTTCACTGTAGTACACTGTTCTAAGTTTGTTTTTCCCTCAAATAGTCTATTAGCTTGTTGAGAGGAATTATTATGCCTTTTAATTCCGTATCCTCTACAGCAATAAATACAAAACACTGTTACAGAAACAGTCGACAATATCAGACACTCAATATCGACATTACTATCATGTGAAACACATATAAATAGTTCCTGTCCATAACAAGAGCAGGGAATATGGAAAAACAAAATATTGTATGCTTCATCGTAGCTTAGCTGTATGATTTCCTTTATTGCTGTTTGTGCCATTTCTTGTGTGATTTCTTAAAGAAAAATAAAAAGTCCTAACAATACAATTATGGGTTAGATCTTAAAAATCCTACCAATAAAAATAAAGGCTAGAGGGATCCCTGGGTGGCGCAGTGGTTTAGCGCCTGCCTTTGGCCCAGGGCGCGATCCTGGAGACCCGGGATCGAGTCCCACGTCAGGCTCCCGGTGCATGGAGCCTGCTTCTCCCTCTGCCTGTGTCTCTGCCTCTCTCTCTCTCTCTCTGTGACTATCATAAATAAATAAAAAAAAAAAAATTAAAAAAATAAAAAAATAAAAAAAAATAAAGGCTAGAGGCACCTAGCTAGCTCAGCCAGTAGAGCATGTGACTCTTGATCTTGGGGTCGTAAGTTCAAGCCCCATGTTGTACGTGGAGCTTACTTAAAAAAAAATAAAACAAAATGCCCTGAATCATGCACTGTAGGTGCTCAATAAATATGTTCTGGATGAAAAAAAAGTTTTTTTTAAAGATTTTATTTATTCATGAGAAACAGAGAGAGAGAGAGAGAGAGACACACACACACACACACACACACATAGGCAGAGGGAGAAGCAGATTCCATGCAGGGAGCCTGGCGTGGGACTCAATCCTGGGTCTCCAGGATCACGCCCTGGGCTGAAGGCAGTGCTAAACCACTGAACCACCTGGGCTGCCCGAAAAAAAAAAATTTAAATAAAGACTGACTATTCTAATTTTGAAGACAGTAAAATTTAGTAATTTATCACCTAGATTATACTGCTGTACAGCCAATATGTCAGATATTTTCCAAAGGAAATCAACCAAAATAACCTTTTACATTCAGCAATACAGAGTTTAGTCCTCTGGGGAGATCAGTTATTGTAAAATACAAATGTACTAAAAATGATAGATAGATACTGAGAATGAGATAGTAAAAAAGGATAATTTCTCGTAGTCTATTTTATAAATAAAACTACCACAACTTTTTAATATACTGTTCTTTACAAGGGATAAGTGATTGCTAAAAAACAAACAAACAAACAAAAAAACAAACCCTAACTTATTTTCTGGAGCACATTAGAAGACTATCTATACACTCTTGGCAAAAATAGTAATCCCAAGTTCCCATGATTATAAGAACACAGTATATAATACATGTAACATAAAAAATAAGTATTAATCAATTGTTTAGGTTATTAGTGAGGCTTTTGGTCAACAGCAGGCTGTTAGTTACATTTTTTGGGAGTTAAAAGTAATACCCAGGAGAGGCTGGGGTGGGGGGTGGAGGGCATTGGCGCCCCTAACCCCACATTGTTTAAGGGTCTATGGTAGTGTGACTGAGTGCTATAGCTGGGATTAACATACTTCCCACCACCTTGGCACAAATGATGGCATAGGTGGGTAAAAGAGGGCTTGAAGGAGAGGAAATGCTACATCTGGATCTTAAAAGAGGAGATGGACCCTGACAGGCAAAGTACAGTAGAGAGGAACATGCTAAAAGAGGATATGTATGGAATTAGACAAATTCTATGCAAAAAAATTCAACATAAGTGAAACGGTACTAAGCCATTTCAGATTTATTAGTGTGACCTGACTTTGGAGGTCATGCTCATGATCTGGTTTCTCACTAAGGGCAGCCTGTTTATCTCACTTATTGAACAATTTACACATGAAACAGAAGACAAAGTGTATCTGGGAGTCAACATGCTGGTGCCTCAACACTGAGTAAAAGCTGCTTCCGGGGATCCCTGGGTGGCGCAGCGGTTTGGCGCCTGCCTTTGGCCCAGGGCGCGATCCTGGAGACCCAGGATCGAATCCCACATCGGGCTCCCGGTGCATGGAGCCTGCTTCTCCCTCTGCCTGTGTCTCTGCCTCTCTCTCTCTCTCTGTGACTATCATAAATAAATAAAAATTAAAAAAAAAAAAAAAAAAAAAGCTGCTTCCCAAGCACACGGTGCCCCTCTCTGCTTTCCATAACCTGAGTGACACTTTTGCTGGAATACAGGAATACAGCAACTTAATGCCTCACTTCTCCTTGTGCTCCCCAGGGTGATGATATGAGAACTAGCAGATCTCTTTGCTCTGCTCCAAGCCCATAACCCTGAAAGCAGCTCAGAGTTACACTATCTTTAGAGTAGTCCTTTAGTCTTTCATTACTGGGAATGAGCTAGGCTGGGGATCTATGGCAAGTCTGTCACCTTGAATAAATATGTCATAAAAAGGAATAAGTTACAGACACACACAATATAGAATTTATAGAACATCTAAGAGCCACATTCTACGGATTTTGAGGCAGATTCTATGTGAGCAGTTCCCAAACCTGGATGGTATCAGGATCACCTGGTGAGCTTTAAAATACATAGATCCCAGAGATTCTGATTCAGTAGGTCTAGGGTAGAAGAGATATTTTAAAAGGTTCCCAGGTAGGGATGCCTGGATGGCTCGGCAGTTTAGCGCCTGCCTTCAGCCCAGGGCCTGATCTTGGAGTCCTAGAATGGAGTCCCACATCGGGCTCCCTGCATGGAGCCTGCTTCTCCCTCTGCCTGTGTCTCTGCCTCTCTATCTCATGAATAAATAAAATCTTAAAAAAAAAAAAAATTTGTTTTGTTTAGAGAAAAATCTACAAAGTTTATCTCAAAACTAGTATGACTTCCACATATGCAATAATGGAATGTATTCCATTCCTTCCTACCCAAGAAGGAAGTCTTACTAAGTTTTACCTCTACCATCGGCCATCAACAAAATATCTCTCTACATGATATCAACAAGCTCAACACATGACACAAGGAAAAAAAGTAAAGAGAAGTGGACATATGTGACAGGAGTGAACTCCTGGTTTTGCAATGTCTCTCAGTGATCCTGTAGCCACTGCTTGAATGTTTCTATAAACCAGTACTTGCTCATGAAGGGTACTTGGCGTTACCAAGACCATTTTTATTTGGTAAATGGGGTCTCCTATAAGATCAATGTTAAATCAGAAGTCAACAGCTTAAATTCAACAATGCATACTCATACTAAAGGCACAATAATAAATGGCAATAGGAGTTCTCTGAACAAAAATCAAATAATAGTATATTTTTAACAGAGTAAGAAAGGCGCCTGGATCCTGGGGTCCTGGAATTAAGGCCCACACTGGGCTCCCTGCTCAGTGGGCAGCCTGCTTCTCCCTCACACATTGCTTGTACATGTTTGCTCTCAAATAAGTAAATAAATACATAAATCTATAAAAAAATAAAGAGAGTACGATATTCTTAGTGAATAAATAGTATAGTAGAATGAAGTACAGATAATTGCTTAAGTACTATTCAATAGAACAAAAGAAATCTAAAAACAGATAAAAGCTATACGTGTATAGGAACACATACGGAAGCTTAATGGAAGAAACAGAATGTTACTTTAAACTACATTAGATTATGAAAACAAATAATTTGTCAATTTGGTTACTCTAAAAATATGGAAACAAATATAGGAAAGGAGATATAGGCAATAGCTTACCTAAGAAACTGGGGGAAAAATTATATACTTATAAATATCTAAAAGACATGATTAGAGGAGCTAAAGACCTTGTCTGGCAAGATGCCAGAAAGAAAAAAAAAATTGTAAAATACAATTTATTACAAAGAGGTAACCATGTCACTATTATTTTATAATCTCAACATATATTCATAACAAAAAATTTTAAGTAGGAGCAGAAAGTTAAAGATACGAATAATTCAGAGACACAAGAAGTATCACAGGCAATTAGGGTATCCCCTGTTATTATAGAATGGGTACATACATACTTGTGTGAATGTAAAATACCTTGTACCTGCTTTATGATATATGATCATGAACATTCTCTGCCAGCTTTCTGTTATACCAGAGTTTATAAAAAAAATAAGAAGTAGCAGGCTGAAATAATTTACAACTTTCAATGGTCCAACTGGACAATACTAAAAATAGGTGCTAAGCAACACTGGTTTCCAATCAATGATGGTCTGTTCTTATCACAGAGAAACTACTGAAAGATTCTGAAGAAGCCCTGAATTATAATGAAAGAGGTATTTACCTCTTTGAGGTAAATTGTTGAATTTAAGCTCAAATTCTGAACACAGCTGGTACTAGATACCAAGCTTTAATATTAGTGACAGCCAGAGTCTAACAATGCATTGCATACACAGACAACCTTTAAAGTTGGTGACTATGTTAAAAAAAATTCTGATACTAAAAACCTAATGTGTGCCAGTGTGCAGGAGCAGTAACAGTGTATATAGTCTTCACACTTTTCTTCTATAGAAATACATGGATTTATATTTCTGACAAAAGAGATCAAAAAAGCTGAATATATAGCAAATAATTAGCTCCAAACCAAATGCAGCAGGACATTCTGTGAAACCTAGACTATGCAGACCCAAACGGGGAAGAACAAAAAAGGCAGAAGCACTTGCCCTACATCTATGACCTCAGGCAAATCACTCTCTTAGGTTTATTTTCTATAAAAGAGATTGCCAGATTACTTCAACTTTAATCTGGGCTTAACATCCTATACTTCTTTTTTTAGGTTAGATTATGAAGTTAGATTCATCCTTGCAGGTAAAGGAACAAGTACCCCACATCCCAGCTAAAAAAGACCGGAAATTTTAACAAGTGCATACAGCAAAGTTGTACAAAAGGATGGAACAAAAGGTAGTTCCCTAGCTTCACAGTCTACTTGTCTGTAACAAAGAATCAGGAAGAGGTCTCTACAATCTATTTAGATGAAGATGGCTAATGCACATCACTCTACCAACTGTCATTTACATCTGAAGTCCAGGAAATTTTAGAGGGGGGTAGGGACAGAGGGAAAGGGAAAGAATCTCAGGCAGGTTCCACCTCAGCATGTAGCTCCAGGCAAGGCTTGATCTCAGGACCCTGAGATCATGAC
The DNA here is from genome assembly GCF_048164855.1 of Canis lupus baileyi. Classification (NCBI taxonomy): domain Eukaryota; kingdom Metazoa; phylum Chordata; class Mammalia; order Carnivora; family Canidae; genus Canis; species Canis lupus. Next base: position 7,115,254 of record NC_132840.1, on the reverse strand, counting down.
CTGAGCTGAAATCAAGAGTTAGACACAACCAACTGAGCTACCGAGGCACCTTGGAAGCCCAAGTAATCTAATAAGAAATCTCTGTGTCAGTCAGAAACACCATAAACATTAGGTACAATCTACCAGATTGGCTGTTTCCTCCCTCCATTAGGTTATGTTTTAAACTAGAAAGGCTGCTCAAAGTCAAGGTATAATCACTGTATAACCCTGCATACTCCCCCTACACACAGAACATCAAGACATTTGCTCTTAAAAACCCTCATCAAGGGCAGCCCTGATGGCCCAGTGGTTTGACACCACCTTCAGCCCAGGGCGTGATCCTGGAGACCTGGAATCGAGTCCCGAGTCGGGCTCCCTGCATGGAACCTGCGTCTCCCTCTACCTGTCTCTGCCTCTCTCTCTCTCTCTCTCTGTCTATCTTGAATAAATAAATAAAATCTTAAAAAAAAAAAAAAAAAAAAAAAAAAACAACAAACCCTCATCAGGGCAGCCTTGGTGGCTCAGCGGTTTAGTGCCGCCTTCAACCCAGGGAGTGATCCCAGGGACCCAGGATCGAATCCCACACTGGGCTCCCTGCATGGAGCCTGCTTCTCCCTCTGCCTGTGTCTCTGCCTCTCTCGAATAAATAAATAAAATCTTAAAAAAAAAAAAAAAAAACCCTCATCAATCTACAACATTTTAGGACTCTTATTTGCCACCCTTCTTGTTGGGGAGGCATCTACCCTCCTTCAAAATAAGAAACAGAGGATTTAATTTTAGTGTGAAAAATGCTTAAAGCCATAACTATATACTTGATAGGATAATCTACTTAGCCATTAGCTAAGATGCAGACGTATCTGAAAGTCATTAAATCATCAAATATCTACTACTGAGAACAGTCAAGAATAAAATCAAAATAAAAGGACTCTGGGGACACCTAGATGGCTCAGTGGTTAAGCTGTGCTTTCAGCTCAGGGCGTGATCCTGGGGTTCAGGGATCGAGTCCACATCAGGCTTCCTAAGGGGATCCTGCTTCTCCCTCTGCCTATGTCTGTCTCTTATGAATAAATAAATAAAATCCTTAAAAAGAAAAAAAGGACTATGAATAGCTATTATCACACCTCAAAATCTGTGCACTCAAATGTACAATTAACTTGGCTCTTACTCAAAGTCCATCTACTTTTATATTAGAAATAATTCAAACAGTGGGGAAGAGGAGAGATGAAGTATTAGAGGCAAAATGCTAGGGCCAAAACCAAGAGACTTATCCCCAAAGGAACAGGTTAGAAAACTTAACCAGCAATAAAGAAGTACATTCTTAGTAATTTGAAATAACGTAAAGTATCTAATGGGGGAAAATGTTCATAACATATAACATGAAGGAAGCTTACAAAAGAGAATGCAGGGGATCCCCGGGTGGTGCAGCGGTTTAGCGCCTGCCTTTGGCCCAGGGCGCGATCCTGGAGACCCAGGATCAAATCCCATGTCGGGCTCCCGGTGCATGGAGCCTGCTTCTCCCTCTGCCTGTGTCTCTGCCTCTCTCTCTCTCTGTGACTATCATAAATAAATTAAAAAAAAAAAAAAAAAAACAAATAGCATTTCTAGCGAGATTCCCTATCTTAAGTCAGGCAGGTATGACATCTTGCCTGGACCGATGCAACGGCCTTGGTCAAACTAGTTTCCCTGCTTTCTCTCTTTGCTTCCTTACCATCCATTTTTCACACAATGGACACAGATTTTTAAAATGGTAATTTATTATCAGGAAGGAGATTTCAATTCTGAAACCTCCCAAGTGAAAACTTATAAGCTGAAGTCTAATAAACTCTTAAACCTAGACTACAGGGTCCTTTAAGGCCCTATCAGCAGATCTGCATCCAGCCTCACACACTCTGCTCTAATCATACTAAACTGCTTTCAGTAGCCAGAACATTCTGGGCTCTCTCCTCTTGCCTCTGGGCCTTTGTATATGCTATTCCCTCTTCTAGGAATATTCAAGCAATTAAATTTATATGAAGTCATCCTATAAATACACTAGTACAAGTGCACAAAGAGGTGTATGCAAGGATATCTACTAGAACTTCTTTGTCTAACAGCAAAACTGAAAACAACTTAAATGCCCAGGACTATGTGCATTGTATGATACCATCTGTTTTTTTATTTTTTTATTTTTTTTTAATTATTATTATTTTTTATTTTTTTATTTTTTTATTTTTTTCATTTTATTTAGGATAGTCACAGAGAGAGAGAGAGAGAGGCAGAGACACAGGCAGAGGGAGAAGCAGGCTCCGTGCACCGGGAGCCCGACGTGGGATTCGATCCCGGGTCTCCGGGATCGCGCCCTGGGCCAAAGGCAGGCGCCAAACCGCTGCGCCACCCAGGGATCCCCCATCTGTTTTTTTAAAAAGGATACACACACACATGCTTATGCATGCATATGATTTTCTCCAGAAGGATATATGAAAAGCTGTAATATTTATTACCTCCGAGGAAGAAAACTGAGGGATCAGGGGTAGAAAAAAGTTATTACTTTTCACTGCACATTTTGTACTATTTGAAACATTCACCCCCATGTGTTTTTATTTAATGTGGTAGTTACAAAATACTTGTATAGCACAATTACATTCTTCCTTTAATACTATTATATGGGGGTGCCTTGGTGGCTCAGTCAGTTAAGCAACCAATTCTTGATTTTGACTAGGTCATGATCTTAGAGTCATGAGATTGAGCCCTGCATTGGGCTCTGCACTGGGTATGGAGCCTGCTTGAGATTCTCTCTCCCTCTGCCCCCACCTTCTCTAGGAAAAACAAAAAACATAAAACTACTATAATGTACATGCCCATTTACAAAAGTGCAGGGGAAAAACTCAAAAGGGAACACATCAAACTATTAATAGTGTTTATCTCTGTAGAAACAAAATAAAAGGGCAGCCTGGATGGCTCAGAGGTTTAGCATCACCTTTGGCCCACAGCGTGTTCCTGGAGACCTGGAATCGAGTCCCACATCGGGCTCCCTGCATGGAGCCTGCTTCTCCCTCTGCCTGTGTCTGTCTCTCTCCCTCTCTCTCTCTCCTCCCCCACCCCGTGTCTCTAATGAATAAATAAAATCTTAAAAAAAAAAAAAAGAGTTCTTTGGATTTTAGTTCTACAAATATTAGACTTTCCAAAGAAAGAAACTAAACATTACTCAGGTGATACAAAAAAGGTTTAAGACCAAATCTAAGTGAGGAAGGTTCTAAGAATTGCCTCTGTAACCTCAATTCCTTCTAATACTTGGGCAGATAGGTGGCTACTAGTACTCTCCCTCCTGCCTCCTGCCTCCTCCTCATGCTTGCACTTCTGCAACAATGTTCTGGCAAGGCTTCAAATCCACTCAAGAAGTCTAGACTTTATTGCCAGCGTAAACAAGACAAAAACTTTTATTATTTCATTATATTTATCAGAACACTTTAGTACTAATTCTTACTATACTGGATTCCTTTTCCCTTTAAAAATTATATAATACAGGGCACCCCGGGTGGCTCAGTGGTTTAGCCCTGCCTTCAGCTCAGGGCATGACCCTGGAGACCTGGCATCGAGTCCCACATCGGGCTCCTTGCATGGAGCCTGCTTCTCCCTCTGCCTGTGTCTCTCATGAATAAATAAATAAAATCTTAAAAAATAAAAAATAAAAATTATATAATACATGTATAGGAGAAAACCCAGATAAACCAAAAACATAAATCTATAGGTTTGTATAAACAAACTTTCTGGTTTATATCCATGGTCCCCTCCCTATATACATACACATATTTGTGCATACTATTTGATAATCTACTTTATGTAGTATGTCTCAAATCTCTCCCTTTCAATATACTACTATACATAACACAATGGTTGCATGACATTTTATTTTATAGATATTCTTAATTTTTAAAAAGATATTCATAATTTAATCACTTCCCCACCGTTGAATATGGTCATTCCCAAATTTTGGCAATGCTACTTTATTTATTTTCTTTTTTTCTTTTTTTAATGCTACTTTATTTAAAAACAAAAACTAAACAAAACAATTAACGGCAGCCCAGGTGGCTCAGCGGTTTAGTGCCACCTTCAGCCCAGGGTGTGATCCTGAAGACCTGGGATCGAGTCCTACATCGGGCTTCCTGTACGGAGCCTGTTTCTCCCTCTGCCTGTGCCTCTGCCTCTCTCTCTGTCTCTCTCATGAATAAATAAGGAACATCTTTATGGGCAGCCCAGGTGGCTCGGCAGTTTAGTGCTGCTTTTGAGCCTAGGGTGTGATACTGAAGACCCGGGATCGAGTACCATGTTGGGCTCTCTGCCTGGAGCCTGTTTCTCCCTATGTCTGTGCCCCCACCCCCCCGTCTCCATGAATAAATAAATAAAATCTTTAAAAAAAACTCTTAAAAAAAAAAAAAGAATAAAATCTTTAAAAAGAAAAAGGAAAAGGGACGCCTGGGTGGCTCAGCGGTTGAGTGTCTTCCTTCTACCTAAGGCATAATCCCAATGTTCTGGAATTGAGTCCTACATTGGGCTCCCTGTGAGGAGCAAGCTTCTCCCTCTGCCTCTGCCTCTCTCTCCCCTCTGGGTCTCTCACGAATAAACAAATAAAATCTTAAAAAAAAAAAAAAGAAGAAGAAGAAGAAAGAGAATCTATTTGCACTACAAGATGTTATACAACTATAGAAAACCAGGAAAAGGAATCCCTGGGTGGCTCAGCGGTTTGGCACCTGCCTTCGGCCCAGGGTGTGATCCTGGAGTCCTGGGATGGAGTCTTGCGTCAGGCTCCCTGCATGGGATGGGGCCTGCTTCTCCCTCTGCCTGGGTCTCTACCTCTCTCTCTCTCCCTCTGTATCTCTCATGAATAAATAAATAAATAAAATCTTTTTTAAAAAAAGAAAAAAAAAAAAAAAACAGAAAAGTTACCCTAGATCCAACCACCCTTGCACTGTTAGTTTATTATATTTTGACCAGTTTTTTGATGTCTGTTTGGTCTTTTTCCTAGGCATTCATTCAATTACTTACTAGGTTTCTGCTATGTGCCAGGTTTTGGTTTTTTTTCTTTGCTTTTATTCCATAACAATTTTTTTCTACTGTATTTAAAAAAATAAATTTCTTAAGCATTTTGCTAGTTAACAGTATTCCCAATCAGTTTCTTTTTGTGGTTGTCAAAAATTGCTCCCAAAACAGTGTGGCTCTGTTTCCTTATCCATTTCTCTACTGATCAACAGGTTTTTTTTTTTTTTTTTTTTTTAAAGATTTTATTTATTCATTCAGAGAGAGAGAGGGAGAGACACAGGCAGAGGGAGAAGCAGGCTTCATGCAGGGAGCCTGATGTGGGACTCGGTCCCAGGACTCTAGGATCACGCCCTGGGCCGAAGGCAGGGGCTAAACTGCTGAGCCACCCAGGGATCCCCTGATCAACAGGTTTTGATTAATAGAATTTTCTCATCCATATTACTTCATTCACCTAACTTCTGTACAGTCTAATTGTCATCACTGTAGCTTAATGCAAAATATATACAATGACCAACTATTCTAAAGATCATAATTTTACTTCTACACAGCACATTGTAGTTACAGACATAAATACATGTTTATATACATATACACAAATATATAAATATATATACATATTCCCCCTTAACCATACTTCATTTAACTGCCATAAGCCTGTAACAAGGTAAATATGTCATTTTACCAATGAGAAAAGGCACAAGGAAGTAACCCCTAATGGACTTGCCCAAAGCTATGTAGCTATTAAAAAACACTGACTAAACCTTGGTGCCCTAGTAGGATTAAAATCCAATTGTATGCTTTTGAATTTCCTCATACACCTACATCAGGGTTTCTCCTCCAGAAAGCCTTTCGCAACATCTCTCACCAACCCCTGTAACTATTCTCCCTGAATCCCACACTTTTATGAGAGCACAAGCAACACTTATTTACTGATCTCTTGCCCCATACTCAAGACCTTGAGGAAAACCATCTTTTTCTTATTCATCTTCGAATCCCTTAGTATCTAATGCAACCAATTAGTAGACACAAAGTAGAAGGGCAAGGGTTCAAAAAATATAATGAACACCTTATAAGTGTTCAATAAATACTATAAATATTTAGAGCACATCTAAACATCCGGGTTGATTCAATTCAAATACATTTCAGAGAAAGTCATGCTCATATCTAGAACAAACTAGGTTCAAATATAAAACTTATATTCAAAGAACAGATATTATCAATAATAGGAAATATAATTCTTATGTGCCACTTATATTAAGAGCAATACACTAATAACACTTAGTAAATTTAAAACACACAGAACAGTTTAGATGTTTCTGAGTAACTATCTTAGGAGTCACAAGGTCTACAATTTAAGACTTAGCCACTTTTTTTTTTAGCCACTTTATTATAACTTTGACTACTTAACAACTTGAATGGGTGGGTAACAAAATCAGTATAAATTGTTAATTATGATGAAGTTAATGTGATACTTGTTTTCAAAATTCTGTTTTACAGAATTTACAATTTTAGACCTGATTTTGCTCATTGCTTTAAAAATTCTAATTCTTGGGATGCCTGGGTGGCTCAGTGGTTGGTCTGCCTTTGGCTCAGGGTGTGATCTTGGTCTCTCATGAATAAAATAAATAAAGTCTTTAAAAGAAAAAAATAATTCTAATTCTTAGGTCATTGGAATGGTCTTAATGACAGTATTTCTGACTTGGTCCAGCCATCTAGAACTGCCTACCAATATGTACAGAGCTCTTGTGCATGCTGGGCATGTGCAGGAACGTGCATCCAAGCTAACAAGCACCATTTAATACAATTTAACAACCATATCCCACAGTAGGATACTACAGGGAACAAAGTAAAGAGCTGAAAGATAGAGCTGTTCTATATCTCAAAAGTATTGCTTCTTGAATGCTTTCACTATAGTACCTATACAAAGAGCAATTCTTAATCCCAGGCATTCATGACTCACTTTGTTGAAAACCTGTGTTATCTTAGACAGTCATACGTGGTTCCCATTCTGATCCTAAAAATATGTATTTGTTTTAATGTAAAAATTTAAAAATTACTTACCAGTCAAATTACTTAACTCACCGCCCCCTCAATGAGCACAATTGAAGCTCCAAGAAGATGGATCATGTTTATCTTGTGGCTTCAAGTACCCCGGAATCATACCACTTTGTACCCTAAGGGTATTCATATCCCAGTTTGAGAAACAGGGATCTAAACAATTAAATAGCCATAACACTTAAAAGTGACCAACATGTTCCTACAACCCCATTCCCCAAACTCTTACGGCTAGTTTTCCCCAACAGCTTTTCAAATTAGTATTGTTTTTCTTTTCAGCAGCTCATTAATATATACTGTGTCAACACTCCTAAAAAAAACCTGCAGGGTACAAATTATTTCTGGAGTGACAGAACACTAGCACACAGACCTTGCCATTCCCATCTATCAATGTACCAAGCTGCCCATGGAAAATAGAGATGTGAAGAATAGTAGAGCTTTCACTCCTGTTTCCTTCCTCCTCTCTATTTGCTCCAGGCACAGCTTGTAAGAAAAATCTTAGTAGTTGTCATTTAGATGATTCCTTCACATAAGCTTATCTAATGCCAGCATTTGTAATTCCCACCTTTCCCTTTTGCCATTACACAAGTAAAATTAAGCCATTTTCATATTTTAAAAAATTTTCACATTTTCATGTGCTTTCTCTTAGGCTAAGAGGTAATTTTCCTACCTAGAACCCTACATTGCTTGTTGATGAGATTCCAAATCCTAGTAGATTTCAACATTTATAAGGTCTATTTCAAGTTCCCTATGATGTCCAATATATTTTATAACAAATCATAGGCTACAGTAAATTTTAAGTGACTCTTTAAAATGTTTTTTAAAAATTATTGATAATGATGCAAAAATGGGTCAGCAGCTAGGCTAACTCTTATTGACGAAGACAACTTTTATCTCAGATCCATTTCCCCAAGAATATGGTTCCAACAAAATTTCAAATCACCACAGACTGTGGACTTCATTTGCCAATAGTCAGAATACACATTTCAAAGGTTTCTGCAGAAAAACAACCATTTCCTGGAGGTCCTTCTATGTACACACTCAGAATGGTACTTAATGCTTACAAACATTCTCATTGACTTGGGAGAACAGCCTCTGTAATTGTTGTGCTGTTCTCTCACAAATGGTGACCACAGGAATAGAAAGGTTAAGTAACTTGCTCAGTGTCACCCAGCTAATATATGGTAGTGGACTTCCAAACGAAGGACTCAGACTATAAAACCTATATTCCCTCAATTACCCACCGTCCTGGATCTCCTATACCTAAGAACAAAATAGCAAATCCTTCCACCCTAGAAAGGATTTACTACTCCCATTTTCAAGAAATGGAAAGAGCATTTACCTCTCCGTGACTGCAAAGTCAGTTTGAGGAGGGAAAACAGAACTCTCAAGCCCCTGGTTAGCAATCTGTCCACTAGTGCATCTTGTTCTTTGGCTCCAGATCTGCAATCATTCTAAAACAGAAATACAAATAATTTTATGAACATTAAATATGCATAAATGCATACATAATATGAAAAGCAAAATGAGGGCAAGATGAAAATGGAAAAAATTGGTTAAGAAACAATATATTAAAAAAAGCAAACAAAAAAAATAAACATTATGTTTTAATACGTCACATTACTAAACAAAGCATTCCATAAATTCTATCAAGCCAATAATAAAACACTTATTTTTTTCGACATTTGCTTAATATATAAATGACTAAAGATCTGTAATTATCAAAACCGTACCCATGTGGGGTCCTGGCTGGCTCACTTTGTAGAGCATGTGACTTTTTTTTTTTTTTAAGATTTTATTTATTTGAGGATCCCTGGGTGGCTCAGAGGTTTAGCACCTGCCTTTGGCCCAGGGGGGTGATCCTGGAGTCCCAAGATCAAGTCCCACATCAGGCTCCTTGCGTGGAGCCTGCTTCTTCCTCTGCCTATGTCTCTGCCCCCCAACCCCCCGTCTCTGTCTCTAGTGAGTAAATAAATAAAATCTTTAAATAAATAAATAAATAAATAAATAAATAAATAAATAAATAAATTTTATTCACGAGAGACACAGAGACACAGGAAGAGGGAGAAGCAGGCTCCATGCCAGAAGCCTAATGTGGGACTCAATCTTAGGACTCCAGGATCACATCTGAGCCAAGGCAGACACTCAACCTCAACCGCTGAACCACTCAGGCATCCCAAGCATGTGACTCTTGATCTCAGGGTTGTAGGTTGGAGCCCCAAGTTGGGCACAGAGAGAAATTAAAAAAAAAAAAAAAAAAAAAAGTCTTAGGAACACCTGGGTAGCTTAGTGGTTGAGCGTCTGCCTTAGGCTCAGGGTATGATTCCCGAGGTCTTAGGATGGGAGTCCTGCATCGAGTTCGCCACAGGGAGCCTGCTTCTCCCTCTGCCTGTGTCTGCCTCTCTCCCTGTCTCGCATGAATAAATAAAATCTTAAAATTAAAAAAAATCTTAAAAAGAAAAAACCATTATGATCCTGCAAACAAATAATGGCACATGTATATATATTCAAACTAACAAAAATTAATTTTTTAAAAAGACTTTATTTATTTATTCATGAGAGACAGAGAGAGAGGCAGAGACACAACACAGGCAGAGGGAGAAGCAGGCTCCCTGCAAGGAGCCGGATCCGGGACTCGATCCCAGATCCTGGGATCACGCCCTGAGCCGAAGGCAGAAGCTCAACTGCTGAGCCACCCAGGTGTCCCCCCAAATTAATTCTTATAGATATAATAATAGTTCTTTAGCATATACTTCCTTATCTTCAGCAAGTAGTAGCTTTACTGATTAAGTTAGTTTACATGAGACTGTATTTTTCAGTTTAATAACCATGGAGAGAGCTTTCATTGACTTGAAATTCCTAGAAGCACAGCAATGAAATACTTTGTTAGCTAACAATTTTCTCCCTAAATTACAAATAAATGAACTGTCAAGCTCAAGCTTCAGACAACAGTAGAGTGGAACTTACTTCCAAAGGGGGAAAGAAAAACTCCCAAGTGAAATGAAAGTGCTAAATTTGAATTAAGAGTTTTCAAAGAATTTGACATATAAGGTACAACTACAAGAGAATCCATCTCATAATTAATTAAAGCTCATAAAACCAAGCTAATACTTTATTAGATGAAGCTAAAAAAAAATCTTCTCTGCTGAGAGGCAATTTACAACCTGAACTGATTAGTAATACCTAGTCCAAGAAACCCTTTTGTATTGGAGTCCATATATTGTTACTAGCATGTCTCAAAAGAGGATGAGATTTTATATACCTCAACATTCTAAGAATGAGTAAAAACAACGATCAAGTATGGGAAAGTTGCTATTCTTGGTGTATGCAACAGCAGTCTATACACAACGTCCCATCTTTGAACTCAAATACTTATCACTAAGAAAACACACAGAGATACTGCCAGGAAGATTTGAAGATAATGACTAAAATTTAGGGATGTTTAGAAAAAAATAATATGGCATGCCAAATCTACACATGCAATTGTGAATCAGGGTCTTCAAGGCTATACATTACTTGCCATTACTGTTCTTTTCAAACCTGTATGCTCTTTCTCAAAGTATTAAATTATGACAAATTTTAGTTGTTTGAAGAGGGACCTAATTTCTAGCAAAAGAGCTTGAAGTCATCTGGGACCAAGATAGGTAAATAAGGTAGATAGATAATCAATTAAACTTCTGGTTTAAAAAATGAAATGGAAGCTATAAAGTAGATGAAGGGGAGTGAAGCGGATTCCAGCAGCATCCCTAAAGAAAAAAAAAAAAAAGTCTCTAGAGGTGACTTTTTGTCAGAAGGCACCACTGTGCAAGGCTCTGCCCAGGACTCTATAGTCAGCCACAAGTGGCCTCTGAACTTCCAAAGAACTCCCTAAGCCACCCAAAGATGTCCCTCATCTTGTGTGTCATTTAAAGCAAAATCCAAAAGCGCTTGCAATTGGAATGTATCTTAAGAATGACTTTTACAACTTCTAAATTTTCTTACTTTGGTTAAATAGACCCCCTAAGGATGACTTTTACAATTCCTATTAAATAAGCAGTATTTTCCTAAGTGGGCAAACATTCCTGTTGTAATCTTCCTCTGTTACTGACTTAAGTAATAAGTTCCTTTGGGTAACCTCATATCCTCAATTTATTCTCTGTAGATTTCATCTTCCAATAAAAATAAAGTATGAATCCTAGCATACAGAAAACCTCAAAGTATAGCAACTCTGTGGACAAAGTCTATACCATTAAAAAAGCATAAATGATATGGAAGACCAAGAAGCTGATGACTTGTATAGGGCAGAACTGAATAAAGAAACAAAACATGGCCTGTGGAACACAAAAATAACCAGGGAAAACAATTACTCCTGAATCAATTACAGAACTTCTAGATTTTAATTTTTAACCCATACGGAGCTTATTTTTATAAGTAAAACAGACTACCTGCCATCCACAATATTAGAAGGAAAATAAAAAAAATCTCAAGAATGCAAAGAATTACACAAATGGACTTACGACAATTAAGCATGGTTCTATTCCAAAACCTGACAATCAACACTACTGCATTTGTTAGTGCAATTTTAGTTTTACTGTAGAGGAGGGAGAGAAGGAACATTTTTTGTAAGGTTCAAAAAAGGGATGCTGAAAGACTCTCCTATAGATATTCCTGCAAAATCCTACAGATTGAGATTACACACAGCAGATGCAACAACTTTGCTTAGCACCAGCCTGTTTTAATTTCCTCATAAGCTTAACATAGCTTATCATAAAAAAAAAGAAGTTAATCAAGATCTTCCTCTCTCCAAAGCACCCCCAGTTGATGCAGCAACGGCTGCACGATACTATATTAAAGTACTAGAGTATCTGAGGAAAATAAAGAGAGAAAACTATGGCAATTCAACAGGAAGCTTTTTAACGATTCAAGAAAACAGTTAAGGACAATAAATTTAATATACATGCCCCGTTTTAACTTCTTTTGCCGCCTATAGGGGACGTAGATTTTTAACTTTCCTAGTTGATTTAAACTCAAAGCATGAAGACTACGTCCGTATGCGAATGTTTACTTAATGCTCAACTCTGGGCTACAGGAAGTCAGCTACTAAAGAGTAGTTACATTAGGCGTAGATATTTATAAACCAACTGCTAGTGACCCAGGATTCAATTACAACATCAACCCTCATATTTCAGCGTATGGGCAAATTACCAGTGGAGTCAAGAATAAATTCATTCTGCCCTACTGGCGCTTTAGATCGGGTTGCACAATTCCGGGGCAGAATTGCCTTCGCCTAGCTCTAAAGCATCAGGTACTAAATACTGTACTAAGTTAGCGTCAGGACATTTTAACGCGGGAGGGAAACTCAAGGATCGCCTGAACCAACTGAGCCAGCCCATAATCCCGAATTCAGGAATTTGTCACGTCACTTGACCTCAGAATGAAATTAAATTTTGATCCCTTTGAGATCTCTTAACGCACAAAGTCAGGCTATCACTACGAGTGGTGTCCCGACCGCGACTGTAGAAAAACTAGTTGGTGCGGAACTCGAGTCTCTTCCGCCCACCATGGGGGGCCGCACCGGTCAGGTCCAGCGAGGAGCCGGGGCGCGAGTTTGGGGGCGCAGCCCGGCCCGGCGGGGGCGGCGAGCGCGCGTCCCCCCGCCCGCTCAGGCAGCGTCGAGGCGCGAGCAGCTCAGCCAGCCTTGCAGAGGGAGCTCTCGGCAGCTCTGGGGTCCCTCTGCTCGCAGCCGCAGCAGCGCCGCCTGCGCCACTCGGCGGAGACGGAGACCAGCGGCGGCGGCGCGCGGACCGGGAGCGACCGCCGAGCAGCCGGGCGGCAGCGGTACGCTCGCAGAGCGGCCGGGTAGGTTCCGGGGACCGGGCAGGCTGGAGGAGGGGCAGCCCGAGAGGCGTCGGCCAAGGCCCGACACCCATACTACACCGAAACCGGACCGCGCGCGCGGCGGCAGTGGGTCGGGACCCCGGAGCAAGGCGCGGGAGTCGGGACGCAGGGATCGCCTTTCGGCTGAGGCCACCCGCCGCGGGAGGGGCGGAGGGCAGAGGGCGGGCCACGGCCGGGCAATCAGCCGGGCCAAGAGCCGGCCTCGAGGGCAGAGACAAAGGAAGGAAAATGGAGTCGCCGGCGCGCGGGCCTCTGTTGCCGCCGCTGCCGCCGGAGGCCTAGCGCGCCGCCAGGAGGGAGGCCTAGCGGGCGGGTGTTGGCGCGGGGGGGGGCGGCCGGGCCGCGGCGGCGACGGGCAATGGCGGCGGCCGCGCCGCAGCAGGGACGGTAGAGGGAGACAAACACCCCCCGGCGGCGGCGCTGGCGCCGGGCTGCAGCCAGCGCCGACCGGAGCGGCCCCATCGTGACACCTAGAGGCGGCCCGCGAAACCTCCTCCACCCCGGGCCCCCTTACCTCCGCGCCACACCCCCTGCAGCGCCCGCTCCGCCGCCGCTCCACCGCTCCGGCCACCCGGCGTCCCCGGCCAGCTCCGCGCACCCGCACCGGCTACCGCCACCGCCGCTGCCGCCAAAGAAGCAGCTCCGCGCACGGTTTAATCGCTCCACAGGCTCGGACACAAAATGGCGGCGGCGCGGTGCAGTGCGCCTGCGTCGGCGCTGCCGGGGCCGCGGGTGCTGATAAGGGAAGGGACGGGTGGGGGGGCAGGCCGGGCGACGAGTGGAGGGCGGGGGAGGAAAGGTGAGGGGAGGGGTTGGCGCAGGGCAGCATGGGAGGCGGCCCCGGGCGCCAACTTTCAAAAGCGGGCGCGATGGCGTCACGGGGCGCGCCGCGAGTCGCGTCACGCCGCACGCGCCCTCCCGCGCCCTCGCCTGGTCGCGCGTGGGCTCTGCGGGCGCCGCGACGTCCGGGCTCCCGCTGGGTGGGGCTTCCTGGGCGGAGGCCGCTGCCTCTGGGCGGCGCAGGATCCCTGGCTCGTCTGACCTGGTTCCCTAGCCGCAGTCTCCCTCCCTGAACGCGTAAAGGGAGGGTTAGGGGTGGGAGGGAGAGTGTTTGGAGGAAGCGCGCGCGGGGCGAGCCGGTGGGGTTGAGGCGGTTCTTGGGCCGGGCCCCGCCCAAGTCTCCGCCCTAGCTGGGCCGGACCCTCCTTCCCGGCGCCCCACCGCAGCCCGCCACCGCGTAAGGCGGGACTGGTCCCCGTGCACTCCCAGCTCCTGCGAGCGAGGGCTGGCCTTGCCCAGCGGCTAAAATTTAAGGGATCTTTCCGCCTCCTAAAGCCGGGTGCAAGGGAAGAGGGCATGGGCTTCCCCTTGGTGTCACCAGGCTGCTTGAGCAAGAGAGGCCGACGGAAGACCAGACTTGATGCTTTTACACGACCATAGCAATCTTTTGCCAAAAGAACTTTACGATTCGGCTTGATACAATACTGTATTTTAAAAGTACATTTCTTGTCTGTACTGGAGAGCTGAGTTCTCAGTGGGCGGCGCCCTTCAGCCGCTCACAGTGCGGTCATCCCTCCCCCTCCCCAGGATGCACCTGCGGATTCCACCCAACCTGCGATGAAGCTCACCGACCGCAGACTGGAAGATGTTCTGACGACCCAGGGAGGAGAGCCTTTGGTACCTTGGCAATCTGACTCAGGACTGTGTTCTGAACTGTACCTTAGATGTCACGAATAACAAACAGACCTAGCATCAAGGAGACCCCTTCTCCATTCAGCTCCTTGTTCCATTATGAGAATGCCAGCCCAATATTGACAGATTTTCTGGGGGTTTTGTTGAAAAGGGGAATCCGAAATCTAGATTTTTGTAATTAAAATTTTTGGGTGTTCAGGTGTTAGCAACTAAGTCATGTTTTTAAACTGCATGAGCTGATTAGACCAGATGTGTGGGCTGTCATTTGGAGGAAAGAGTAAAGAGAAGTTCAAGGCCAGACTCTAGACACTCCAGCATTTAGAAATAGGATAATGGAGAAGGAATCTGAAAGGAGGCAGTCAGGAAGGCAGAAAGAAATCCACAAGAATGGGCTCCTGGGTGGCTCAGTGGTTGAGCATCTGCCTTTGGCTCAGGTCGTGATCCCAGGGTCCTGGGATCAAGTCCCAAATTGGGCTTCCCGTAGGGAGCTTGCTTCTCCCTCTGCCTATGTCTGTGCCTCTCTTTGTGTGTCTTTCATGAATAGATAAAAGATTTTTAAGATCCACAAGAATGTTAAATTTGGAATCCCAGGGCAGAGAAGGTTTCCAGGAGGGGGGAGGGGTCAGTTGTGTCTAGGCTGCTGAGAGGTCAACTCGGGTCAGAGATACGCTGTTGGATTGGTCACCTTGGTATTCAATGGAGAATATCATTGGTGAATTTGGCTTGATTCATGTTGGTAGATCAAGAGATGTGGACCTCACTAGAATGGGTTGAGAATGATTGGAAAAGTAAGGAAATAGAGACAGCACACATAGGCAACATGAGAAGTTTTGCCGTGAGGAGAGCAAAGAAATTTAGGGAGAACTGTGGAACGATATTGGATCAGTGAGGAGATGCTTTAAAACATAGGGTTCCAAATATAATAATAATACATAAATAAATAAATAAATAAATAAATAAATAAATAAAAAGAAAACATAGGGTTCCAGAGATGCCTAGGTGGCTCAGCAGTTGAGCGTCTGCCTTCGCTCAGGGCGTGATCCCGGGGTTCTGGGATAAAGTCCCACATCAGGCTCCCTGCAGGGAGCCTGCTTCTCCCTCTGCCTATATCTCTGCCTCTGTGTGTGTGTCTCTCTCTGTGTCTCTCGCAATAAATTGATAAAATCTTTTTAAAAAAAAATAAAACGTTGGGTTCTGGAGCATGTTTATGTGCCATTGGGAGTGATACAGGGGAGAGAAGTCTTGCCTGACCTATACAGGAGTAAAATCCATGAAAGGATATAAGAAAACCGGGAGCGTTGATCTTGGATAGAAATAGCATGCTTCTACTGTGATAATTAGGATAACATTTTAAAAAAGATTTTATTTATTTATTCATGAGAAACAGAGAGAGAGAGAGAGACAGAGACATAGGCAGAGGGAGAAGCAGGCTCCATGCAGAGAGCCTGACGGACTCGATCCTGGGTCTCCCGGATCAGGCCCTGGGCTGAAGGCGGCGCTAAACCACTGAGCCACCCAGGCAGTCCCTGATAATTAGGATAAAGGTGAAGATGAATGGTAATGCTGCTGAAAGGGGGAGCAAGCTTACAACTTTCTTAGTAGGACTGTGTTGGTAGCATTGGGTACCCCTTTGAAATATGTGATCATGGGGACGCCTGGGTGGCTCAGCAGTTGAGCATCTGCCTTCAGCTCAGGGCGTGATCCTGGAATTCCGGGATCGAGTCCCACGTTGGGCTCCCCAGAAGGAGCCTGCTTCTCCCTCTGCCTATGTCTCTACCTCTCTCTGTGTGTGTCTCATGGATAAATAATTAAATCTTAAAAAAAAAAAATTGTGATCATGAATTTAAAGCGAAACCAATTGGCCCAGTATGTGTCTTTTTCCAGGAACATTCAGGTGCTTGGGTACAGACATGCAGAAAAGTGATAATCTGGTTTCTCAACACCAGGACCCAAGCTTTCTGGTTCCTAATTTCAAGTACTTGCCTTATTAGTCACTTAGCCAGTATTCTAGAAATGTGTGAATAGTTAAAAATTTACATGTGACCACTTTTTCTAGAAACCAAATGATCCTATTTGTCTCTTATGTATACCTGAGGACTCAAAAATAAAGAAAAGGCAAACTTTGAGGGAAATTATCAGGTACCTCTGGAATATTTGCATCTTGCATTTTCTTCACCCTTCCACCCCAGACACCTCTTGGTGTACCTGGGAACTATGTACTAGAAATAATAAGGCTGACTTGCACTTAAATTCTTAGTTTCTTTTTCCTTCTGGTACCTTTAATAACCTGATTAATAAACTTTCTGTAAGACTTTACCTCAAACCAGGCACCTGAGTGGCTCTGTCAGTTAAGCATTTTCAGGTCATGATCTCAGGGTCCTCAGGGTCCTGCAATAAAGCAGCTGATTCCCTGCTCAGCAGGGAGCCTGCTTCTCCCTCTCTGTCTGCCAGACCCCACTACTTGTACTCTCTCTCTCTCAAATAAATAAATAAAATCTTTTTTTAAAGAAAAACCTCAAACCATCTTCCTTATCTTTAAGAGTAAGCAATTAGAATATCTTTTGGGACACCTGGGTGGCTCAGCCATTAAGTGCCTGCCTTCAGTTCAGGGCATGATCCTGGAGTCCCGGGATCGAGTCTCACGTCGGGCTCCCTGCATGCAGCCTACTTCTCCCTCTCTGTGTCTCTCATGAATAAATAAATAAAGTCTAAAAAAAAAAAGGGGGATCCCTGGGTGGCGCAGCAGTTTGGCGCCTGCCTTTGGCCCAGGGCGCGATCCTGGAGACCCCGGATCGAATCCCACGTCAGGCTCCCGGTGCATGGAGCCTGCTTCTCCCTCTGCCTATGTCTCTGCCTCTCTCTCTCTCTCTCTCTCTATGTGACTATCATAAATAAATAAAATTAAAAAAAATAAATAAAAAATAAATTAAAAAAAAGGAATATCTTCTAATACTTTAATATGGGCAAATGTAAGTCAGTGTATTTAGAAGGAAAAAAGTCTAGCTATATTAACAGTGATATTTGCAGCTGCTATGGTTTGAATATTTGTGTCCCTCTCAAAAATCGTACTGAAATCCTAATGCTCAATGTGATGGTATTAGTAGGTGGAGCATTTAGGAGGTGGTGGAACCATCATAAATGGGATAAATGCCTTGTAAAATGTAAGATCATAGAGATCCCTAGTTCCTTCCACCATGTTAAGGACACAGCCAGAAGGCAATGGCTATGAACCACAAAGAGAGCCATCATCAGAATGCAACCATGTTGGTACCTTAATCTTGGAGTACTCAGCCTCCAGAACTGTAAGCAATAAATTTGTTGATTATAAGCCACCGAGTCACTGGTATTTTGTTATAGCAGCCTGAACCAACTGAGATAACTATATTTATAACAACTGTATCAGGAGCGTCTGGCTGGCTCGCTCAGTAGAGTGTGCAACCCTTGATCTCAGAGTTGTAAATTGGAGCCCCACATTGGGTGTAGAGATTACTTGAAAATAAAACCTTTAGGGGTACTTGGATGGCTCAGCTGGTTGGGCATCTGACTCTTGGTTTCTACTTAGGTGGTGATCTCATGGGTCCTGAGATTAAGCACAGTGTGGGGCTGTATGTTCAGCGCTCAGCCAGGAGGTAGCTTAAAGATTCTCACTCTGCCCCTTCCCCTATGTGTATGCACACACACCTTCTCTCTCATAAATAAATCTTTTTTAAAAATAAAATCTTGGGATGTCTGGGTGGCTCAGTGGTTGAGCATCTGCCTTCGGCCCAGGGCATGATCCTGGAGTCCCGGGATCGAGTCCCACATCGGGCTCCCTGTATGGGGCCTGCTTCTCTCTCTGCCTATGTCTCTGCCTCTCTGTGTGTGTCTCTCATGAATAAATAAAATATTAAAAAAAAAATATTGGGCGCCTGGGTGGCTCAGTCGGGTAAGCACCTGCGTTGGCTCAGGTCATGATCCCATGGTCCTGGGATTGAGGCCCAACAGGGAGCCTCCTCCTCCCTCTGACTTGTGTTCTCCCTTGCTCTCTCATGTACTTTCTCTCTCTCAAATAAAATCTTTTAAAAATATTTTTTAAGGGATCCCTGGGTGGCGCAGAGGTTTGGCGCCTGCCTTTGGCCCAGGGCGCGATCCTGGAGACCTGGGATCGAATCCCACGTCGGGCTCCCGGTGCATGGAGCCTGCTTCTCCCTCTGCCTCTCTCTCTCTCTCTCTGTGTGACTATCATAAATAAATAAAATTAAAAAAAATATATTTTTTAAAAATAAAATCTAAAAAAAACTATGTCAATTATATGATTTCTGAGGCATGAATGAGAAACTTGGAGTAGGGTCCAAATGGCCTTGGAGCCTGCTTTCTGAAGACAATGCTCCCAGGTGCTATTCTGACAAGGGCTGAGAAAATGCTGAGGATCACTAAAGGAACATAAATGTTTTATTTTCCTTGTAGGAAACAGTGATATGTCCTACTTCATGGAATTGACTCCAAAGAAATGGAGGGCCAAACGAAAAGGATAGGATGTTTTAGGCTGGACAGAAACAAGCTGAGAGGGGAAAGCAGTATGACGAGTCTGTGAAACTGTTAGGATGATAAAAATAAGGGAGAAAAAAAAGGACAGATTTGTTCCCTGTAGTACTACTCCAGACTACCTCACCAATGAGAACTGTGGTGATTTAAAGCCACTTTGTGATCTAAGGAAGAATTCTTCCTGTGGACTCTCTTAGGTTTGTAGTCCATAGGAGTTCAGGGCATCATCGGCTGACACTGTCAGCTTACCACATGGCATTAGTGAAGTCACCACGTTCCAGAATCTGGTCGTCAGCCTCACAAGCAGGATCAGAAATGTACCTATCAGAAGAGTGTATTCCTTCCTTAGGCACTTGTCCAGTTCACAGGAGCTGGACGGGTAAGCAGAGTGCTGCTTTACTAACTGGCAGGTGGACCAGTATCCTTATGCTGGCAAAAGGCATGTTCTTTCCCTGTAGGAGAGCCTCCTGGGAAGCCAAATTACTAGAAAGAAGCTTGGTGAGCAGGTAATTAGATTAAGAGATGTAAATTATATAACATTTAATATCACCCTCTCTGGATGCTAGAGTCAGATTGTCCAGCATTTGTATCTTATCTTGGCTCCTTATTAGTTGGGTGATCTTGAATTATAACAACTGCAGATTTCTTCTCTATAAGATACGATGATAATTGTACTTCACACAGTGGCAAGGATTAAACAAGGAAATGCAAGTAAAGCTCTTGGCAGAATTCTAGACACTACTAATTGTACCAAAAAAAGGTAAACTATTATTATTTTATTTTTATGCTTCTTGTTACCTACCTTCACTCCCAAATCCTTCCTCTGGTGGACATAGTCTTTCTAGATTCATTAACAGAATGAGTTATTGAGTAGGCTTTTCTTGGCCTGGGAACCATTCTTTCTGGGAAGGGTGTACTTTGTGCTATAATTCTCAGGAGACAGTTCTATTTCCAAGATCTTCCTTGGTTCCCACTGTTGCCCCATGTAAAGTCTGCAATTATTGTGATCATTTATGTGTTGTTGTTGTTGTTGTTGTTGTTAGCTTGTCAAACAAGAGAATCAATGATGGAGGAGAGGTGTTGATTTTCTAAGTAATAATGGGCAGGAAACTCCTTGCCCACTTTGGGGGTAAGACCTTAAGTTACACCTGAATACCCCTGTTGTGTCTGTATCTGTTATGTGAGATATAATTCAATTTAGCAAACATTTATATTGAGTACCTGCTGTTCTAGGCACTGGGGATATAAAAGTAACCTACAATGTTTCCTGTCAGGACGCCTGGGTGGCTCAGCGGTTGAGCATCTGTCTTTGGCTCAGGGCATGATCCTGGAGTCTTGGGATTGAGTCCCACATCGGGCTTCCTGCATGGAGCCTGCTTCTCCCTCTGCTATGTCTCTGCCTCTCTATGTGTTTTTCATAAATGAATAAATTAAAAAAATCTTAAAAAAAAAATGTTTCCTGGGCAGCCTGGGTGGCTCAGCGGTTTAGTGCCACCTTCAGCCCATGGCGTGATCCTGGAGACCCAGGATTGAGTCCCACGTCAGGCTCCCTGCATGGAGCCTGCTTCTCCTTCTGCCTGTGTCTCTGCCTCTTTCTCTCTCTCCTCTCTGTGTATTCTCATGAATAAATTAATAAAATCTTTAAAAAAATGTTTCCTGTCCTTGAACTCAAAGTTTAACTGATCAGACTGGTTAAAAAAAAAAGAACAAAACAAAACAAAAAAAAACAATGATTGCAATAGTGGTTATAATGGGAAAAAATGGATTCATAAAGGAGTAAGTCACTCTAGAAGTATCTCATCTCAGCTAGGTGATAAGGGATCAGAAGGCATTAATAAGCAAGGCAAAAAGCATGTAAGGTGAAAAGAGCATAAAAGGCCACAAGAATGTTGAGAGTCAGCAAATCATTCTACACCATTGGAATAGAGTACAGAGTAGTGACACAACCTTTTCTCTCTCTTTCTTTCTTTCTTTCTTTCTTTCTTTCTTTCTTTCTTTCTTTCTTTCTTTCTTCTTTCTTTCTTTTCTTTCTTTCTTTCTTTCTTTCTTTCTTTCTTTCTTTCTTTCTTTCTTTCTTTCTTTCTCTTTCTCTAAACCTTATAACACATTTGGAAAGTTTTCAGTGTCGAGGGCAACTACTTTCTCCTAACATTTTAAAGATCTATCCTTTCATATCATCTCCTACCTAGATCACAAGAATTTTATCCCTTACTGATGTCTTTCTTCAGACCCCTGTAAAAAGCCACGTTTATTTTTTCACCTCTTAGCTCCAATTACTGCTTTCTAGAGTTTAAAGGACTTTACCTAGACCTACATCCCACATTTAGGGGATGTGCTCTTTTCTTTTCTGTGCTCTAACCTGCATTTTTCAGGCATGCATTGATCACCTCTTTTTTTTTTTTTTTTTTTTTTTTTATGATAGTCACACAGAGAGAGAGAGAGAGAGGCAGAGACATAGGCAGAGGGAGAAGCAGGCTTCATGCACCGGGAGCCCGACGTGGGATCCGATCCCGGGTCTCCAGGATCGCATCCTGGGCCAAAGGCAGGCGCCAAACCGTTGCGCCACCCAGGGATCCCCTCTTTTTTTTTTTTTTTTTTTTTAAGATTTTATTTATTTATTCAAGAGAGACACAGAGAGAGGCAGAGACACAGGCAGAGGGAGAAGCAGGCTCCATGCAAGGAGCCCGACGCAGGACTTGATTCCAGGACTCCAGGATCACACCCTGGGCTGAAGGCAGGCGCTAAACCACTGAGCCACCCAGGGATCCCCCTACTGGTCACCTTTTAATAATCCATCTTCTCTGTACATCTTTCATTTTGCAAAACATCTCCACATCTGCCCTTTCAATTGATGTTCACAGCTCTGTTTGAAAAGCCAGACACTGGGACGCCTGGGTGGCTCAGCGGTTAAGCACCTGCCTTCGGCTCAGAGCATGATCCCAGTGTCCGGGATCAAGTCCCGCATCAGGATCCCAGCGTCCTGGATCAAGTCCCACATCGGGCTACCTGCATGGAGCCTGCTTCTCCCTCTCCCTATGTCTCTGCCTCTCTCTCTTGTGAATAAATAACTACAATCTTTAAAAAAGAAAGAAAAGCCAGACAGTTTTGTCCTAAATTCAAGAAATGATGTGACTTGTCTAGTAATTTGTTGGAAAAACCAGAATGAGTGCTCAGATCTTCCAGCCCCACCCCTCTTTCAGTTCTTTCATCAGCTGCTCAGTGGTCCTCACTGTCGGATAACATTTCCAATTTTACAGGGATCCTCTGGAGATACTTTAGCTCAGAGTTTGCTTTGGAAAGGCAAGAGTAGGGGAAGGGAGGTCTATCAGGCAGGCTCTGGACCTCCCTGCTCCTTCTATGCTCTCCCACATCCCTAAATGTTATGAGATTTGTTTAGAGGAAGAAATGGTTTCTACCCCTAAAACAAGTTGGACACTACCCCTCAACTCAAAGGAAGGCCTCTAATGATGGAAATTTCAGGTATTTGGAAGCAGAAGTGTTTGGAGTGATGAATTTTTAATCTAGAAGTATGTTCTGAGTGACTGCTTGAGATACAGATCAATGCCCATGCTGAGTAATACTGGATATAGATGCTGCCCCTAGCCCTCAAGTGCTTTATATTTAGTCTTAGCCTGTAGAGGCCAGACTAAACTTTATGAGCATTGGTAGCTAAAAGTCAAGGATGGAGAGGCAAGTATAAGGTATGACTGCAGGTGTGGGGGGAACAGGTTAATCACCGGACATCACAGTAATCTTATAAGACTTAACAGTAGGGCAGCCTGGGTGGATGGGCAGCCCGGGTGGCTCAGCGGTTTGGCGCTTGCCTTTGGCCCAGGGCGTGATCCTGGAGACCCGGGATCGAGTCCCACGTCGGGCTCCCTGCATGGAGCCTGCCCCTCCCTCTGCCTGTGTTTCTGCCTCTCTCTCTCTCTCTCTCTCTCTCTCTCTGTCTCTCATGAATAAATAAATTAAAAATCTTAAAAAAAAAAAAAAAAAGACTTAATAGTACAGCAAGGATGACTCTCAAGTTTCTGCCTCCTGCTCATGCCCATGTTTTCTTGCCCCAGATCTACATTTCCAGCTTCCTTCTGGTTACTTCCTTTTGGAAGGCTCTCAGGTCACCTTACTGGCCTTGTTACTCTCCTCCCAACCTGCTTCTGTCGTAACGGCTGTCTCTTTTTAGTGAATGATACCACCATCCAGCCATCACCAGGCCAGAAATTTGGGCTTCACTCTCTCACCTCCCACACCATATTGTCACCAAACCATTTTTCTACTCTGCCTTTGGAACATCTCTTCACTAGCCTTTCCATCCCCTCTGCCTCCATCAGACCCAGGCCAATATCATTTCTCCTAACTATACCTTCAGACACCTCACTCCTTCCTGCCTCCTCTCTCCACACAACTGCTAGAGTGACTTTTCCAAAGACCAGATGTAATCACAAAATCCCTCTGCTTCAAGTCCACAGATGGGTCCCCAGTGCCCTGGGGGTAAATTCCAAACCCCCCAGCCACTCCATAAGGCCCTATGGCAAGCCCTTGCTTACCTCTTCAGCCTATTTTTTTTTTAATTTTATTTTTAAGTAATCTCTACACCCAATGTGGGGCTTGAACTCACAAACCTGATATCGAGTTGCACGCTCCACCGACTGAGCCAGCCAGACGCCCCCCTTCAGCCTCATTTCTAACGGCTTCCTCTGGCCCCTGTGGATTTAACTTACTTGCCTGCTCTAGCAGTCTGGCCTCAGCTCTCCCTCCCTATATTGTCCCATGCTCAGGATTCCATTTTATCCCTTAATTGGGATCCCAGTGTAAAAGTACATTCTAAAATACTGTGCTTTGTAGGGCACATGGGAGTATTTTGGGTGTTTAGCCTTTCTCCATTAAACACAGTACTTTTTTTTTTTTTAAGATTGATTTATTTGAGAGAGCTTGAGCAGAAAGAGGGAGAGGGAGAGAAGCAAACTCTCTACTGAGTGCAGAGCCCAACACCGCCTTGATCTCATGACTCTGAGATCATGACCTGAGCTGAAATCAAGAGTTGGATGCTGGGGCGCCTAGGTGGCTCAGTTGGTTAAGCCTCTGGCTTTGGCTCAGGTCATGATCCTGAGGTCCCAGGATGGAGCTCTACATTGGGGGGGGGGGGCCCTGCTCAGCAGGGAGTCTGCTTCTGTCTCTTCCTCCTCCTCCTCCTGCTCCACCCCCCAAATAAATACTTTTTTTAAAATTTTTTATTTATTTATGATAGTCACACACACAGAGAGAGAGAGAGAGAGAGGCAGAGACACAGGCAGAGGGAGAAGCAGGCTCCATGCACCGGGAGCCCGACGTGGGATACGATCCCGGGTCTCCAGGATCGCGCCCTGGGCCAAAGGCAGGCGCCAAACCGCTGCGCCACCCAGGGATCCCTAAATAAAATCTTAAAAAAAAAAAAAAAAGAATCGGGCGCTTAACCAACTATGCCACCCAGGCACCCCTGCATTAAACAGGGTACTTTCATATTCAAAATGTTTTGGGTGGATTGTTATCAGTAGAGCAGTCAGCAAATTATGGTAATATATATACATATTGGAGGATAAAAAATAAATAAGCAATTGCATGGGGTGTGATTAGTACTAGACTAGGGGATATGACAGGAACATAGTGAAGGAACAAGCTCCTGAAGAAATCTGTGATGTCTAGGTTGAAGCCTATTAGGTGAACTGGCATTAGCAAGGCAAGATGAGGTGGGAAGAGTGTACCATGAGGGACAAGCAAGCCCTGCAAGAGGTGAGGCTCCAGGGTAGAGTGAGAGGTTAGGTGGCAAAAGTGGGGCTGGCTGGCTTTGTGTCCAGGGTGAAGGTCCTGGACTTTTCCCTAGGAGAAAAGAAAAGAAAGCCTGTGTGGTGGGTTTTAGAAATCACTCTGATGAACCATGGAGAATGGATGGAAGAAGGGTAAGACCAAAGGCAGGAAGACTATGAGGGAGCTGTATTAGCGTCTCCGTGAGAGGTCAACATGTCCTGGATCTGAGAGGTGCTCATGGGGATAAAAAGGAGTGGGTGGAATTTAGAAATTTTTAGGGCATTAACTGAGAGGATTCTGGTGGCGGGGATGAGAAGACAGAGGAGTCAAGGACAAGGCCACTGTGTGGCTGGGTAGTTTGTAACCTCAAGAGACTTGGAGGAGAAATAGGTTTTAAGATAGTGAGTTTGATTTGGGACACTCTGAGTTTGAAATACCTCGGCGGGGCAGCCCTGGTGGCGCAGGGGTTTAGTGCTGCCTGCAGGCCGGGGTGTGATCCTGGAGACCCGGGATCGAGTCCCACGTCAGGCTACCTGCGTGGGGCCTGCTTCTACCTCTGCCTGTGTCTCTGCCTCTCTCTCTCGCTCTGTATCTCTCATGAATAAATAAAAAATAAAATTAAAAAAAAAAAAAAGAAATACCTCAGCATTTCAAAAGGAGGTGTCCAGTCAGCAGCTAGATACGGGAGTGAGGAGAGGACCATGTGAATCATTGCCATACAGCCTTAGCCTATAGATGGCAGCCAGAGAAATTGATGAGGTAGTTCAGGGAATGTGTTTCAAGAGGGAGCAGGGCCTACAATGGCATCCTGTGGTGTGATGCTTGTAAGAGGATGCTTGAGAAGGTGGCAGAGAAAATTTTAAGGAGATTCAGAAGATATGGCTAGCAACGTACTTACTAGCGATAGCAATTCAGCTACTTATTCAGTGGCTCTAAGCATTTTTTAAAAGATTTTATTTACTTGAGACAGAGAGAGAGAGAGAGAGAGAGAGAGGGAGAGTGCGTGCACACAAGCAGGGGAAGGGCATACGGGGAAGACTCTCCACTGAGGAGGGAGATGGAGGCTCAATCCCAGGCCCCTGGGATTATGACCTGAGCCAAAAAAGGCAGACACCTGACTGAGCTACCCAGGTGTTCCTAAGTCAGCATTTATTGGGAGACCATCTGCGATGGGTGTATTCTAAGACAAGTGAGACTTGACCACTGACCTCAAACTCCCAACTCAAATGTGGCTATCACCACATTGCAACCTTCTGAAAAAAGAGGCCACTCTCTTGCAAGCCAATGACAGGCTTATTTTATAAATGGTAGACTGCTCTTCCATAGCTGTTTATATAGGCCCTGAAGTCCTTACCAAACTCACTCTTCCATATTACCCAGGCCCAGAAGATCCAGGTCCAGCAGCCCAGCCAAAGAAGGCGGATGGCCTGAATAGGATACTCCAGGGCTGTCTGGAGCTGCGGGTTGGGGGAGGAGGGACCACGTCATATGCCTAGGGTTCAGCAAATTGTACCCACACACCATGCACAGAAACACACAAGGAAGGCACCCCCACACTGTGGGTGAGACAAAAGAGGCAGTCCTCTTCCCACGTGCCAACCCATCTGCTTCTTTGCCTTCACAAACATGCCTCTTTTTCTTTCTTGTTTTTTTTTTTTTTTTTGGTTCTCTACAGCTTTGAAAACATAAGGAAGAAGAGTGGAAGACAGGAGAAAAGGTAAGATTAGAAGAGGAAAGAAGAAAAACAGGAGGACCCAGTGACCACCAGTAAACTACCCTGGACTACTTCAGCCTGGTCCCTTTTTTGCAAAGTGCATTTATGTTTTGTCCGGGTGGAACCCCAACAATGATGGCTGAGGCATGGCTATAGCCTTGATGGGCTTGATGGACGGGGCACTCCTCAGTGTATCACACTTCCTCTGTTCCCCCAGAGGCTGGCACGGGCTCGGCAGGACACCTGGGCATAGGCTTTCCCTACCCTGGTACCTTCGACTTCTGATGGTGTCATCAGCCCCCCACACCCATCACATGGGGCAGCAGGAATGAGTGGCTCCCTGAACCTGTGTGACAGCAGGGTAGGAGGTGGGGTGAGTGCCCCGTGGAAAGCACTTGTGAGGCTGTGTTTGTTGGCAGAGAGGAAGGTACAAGAGGGAGGATAGGCTCTCCCTGCCCTCCACTATCTCACAGACATGGGCCTAGGGGTAGGAGACCATTCAGCCTGACCTCAAGTCATTGATGGAGAGGGTTTGAGTGGCTGTTCTGGGGTTGATCCACATTGCTCTGAGCTAGGTAGGCTTGATGAGGCAAAGGCCTGAGGCTCTTTTTGCCTTGGCCTTGACAGTACTTCACCTGTACCCAGTTTTGCTCACGGTATTCTAATTCTGCCTCTTGACCCTCACACCCACCCTCAGCTAGAGCTGAATACTAGGCTGTGGTCTTCTGGTGCTCCTTATAGAGGACAGAGAGTTAGGGACCCTATCCCTTCTCAGCACTGAAAAGCAGGCCATTCAGATTTTTGACAGCCCCATTTAACCCCTGGCTGGGTTATTTTTCCATCCTCTACTTCTTGCCCAGCCCCTGTCTTCTGTGGATTGAGCTGTGAGCTTGTGATAGCCCAGTCACCCCTGTCTGCACCAGGACCTGGTCAGTGTTCACTTCCTCTTTCCCCATCACACAGGCTACGCTTTGAATCCAAGTGGACAGTCCTGCCTGCCAGTGGGCCTCTTGTGGGGCCTCAGGCCTGAGGGGCTCCTTGAGGTAATTCTGGGACTGCAACATTCCTGCAGGGGCCCCTGGGGGCAGGCCCAAGCCGTAGCCAACTTTGGGTGCTGCCTTGGTCTCCCCATCACTTGTTTGCTTTCTCCACCTCCTGCCACCCTAGCCCACCACCCAAAAAGCTGAGCTGCACACCACCCACCATCCCCTCCATGCCACCCTTCAGAGTTACAGAAAGAGCACATAGCTGTGCTGAGGGCTGTCTGCCTGCCCCCACCCCCATCCCAGCCCCCCGACTCTTCTGGAATGAGCCACCTGCATCCACACACAGGTGTTTCCTGTGCTCCTTCCTGTTGGCCGTTTTTCTGCTCAGCTTGGCTTCCCCAGCAGGTGGTTAAAGACCCAGCCAAACCTCCTCATACCCAGCTCTGAAACACTGGGGAGCAGGGCTCCCTGGGGATCTGGGTCACCCCCCTTCTGTCCCCCAGGGTGTGGGGGGGTTGTTGGCACCTCATTGGCTCCTCTTGAGTCCAGGCACACACACTTTCCCCGGTGTCCCACTACTGCGCTGACACTGAGATACCAGAGTGGGCTCAGGGAGTGGTAAAGGCCCTGTTTTCCTTGCCCCTGGATAAAGAAAGCTCCAGAGGATGAGGGGAAGGGTAGACAGCCTGTTTGTCCAGCCTTGGGTGTGGGCCTCCCTCGGGACCTCTTTGGAACAGGCCTGCCATCCTGAAATCCCATCCCCGCCTCCCCCCCCCCCCACCACCAAAACAGAATTCTTAACCTTCTGGGGTTAACACACTCACGTGCCAGGCACCTCTGGGAAGAGGTGAGACCTCTCCCTGGAGCCCTGCTTCCTGAAGCAGTGGTTGGCCTGCCGCTGGGGGTGAGGAGCTCAGGGTTCAGTTGGGTTTGTTATTACAGAGAGGAGAGGCAGCTTGGAGAGAGAAAAAGCTTGCTGTTTAGGGTCACGGGGGCAGCCATCCGTGTTTCCTGCCTCCCAGGCCTCAGCTCTTCCCCTCTGCAAGGATCTGTTCCTTCTTCCTATCCAGTCCTCAAGGAGCTCCCTGTGCTTAGCTCAGCCACCTTGGTTGGAAGCTGCCCAGGCTGGGCGAAGATCCAGGAGCCTGGCATTCCCTGACGGGGTTCTGCTGCCCCCTTCTGGCCAGAAGCTCCAGGTCCCACCACGCTTTCTCCTGCCAGCTTCCTCTGCCTCCAGGACCCTGGAGCTAGCTGCTAGGGAGCCAGCCATTCCTGGGACTGGCACCTCTGGGCTTTCTCTAGGACAACTCCGGTTTGGCTCCAGCCTGGACCCAGACTGGACCTCCTCAGTAACACCCTACCACCACCCTCTTCCTCTGCTCTCTTTTCCAACCCCAGCTCCAGCCTCTGGGTTCTCTTTTGCCTGAATTTCCAGGGCTAAAGCAGATGCCATTGTCACATTTGGGAGTGCAGACATACTAGCACCAGTGTCAGGAAGGGCCATAGACAGAGGATGCTGGAGAAGAGGGTCAGGAGTGCACCAGGCCAGGCCATTAGGAAAGGCATGTTGCTTTTTTATTTTCTGTAAAACTCTGTAAATAAAATATAAAACCAAGGGATATGGTGGGACACTGATTTGTGGCAAGTGTGCTGAGCCGAGGCTGGGAGGCACTTGACTGCAGGCACTGACTCTACCAACCCAAGGGCAACAGAAGAATATATTAGATTTTAATTGGTGGGAATCTGTGGGGGAGAGGTGTCTGGAGCCAGCCCTCACCCTCCCTGCCAGTGCCTGGTAAGCCCTGAAAGTGAGGGGAAGAGGCATGGAAGCCAGTGGGTAGGAAATTTAGAAAGCGGTGCTGGCCATGCTGCCAGGCCCAAAGATGCGGGGCAGGGCGTCCAGTGATTCCTCCAGCCGTCGATGGGCAGACTGTCCCTCTTCCCCTGTAATAAGTAAGGATGGGATCAGGAGTGATCCTAGCCCTATCTGGGCCCTTGCATCCCATCCTGACACCAACTCCCTCCAACTCCCACCAGCCAAAATGCTCCAGAACTCTACTTGACCCATATCTCCCATCCCCTGGCCTCACCACACTGTTGCAGGCTCTGCCGAGCAGCTTCCCTCACAGCTTCTGTGTCTGTTTGGCACAGATACACCAGGGGCTCAATGCCCTCAGGAGCCTACCAGGGGAGAGAAGATTGAGGTGGGCCCAGTGGAGCAGGTGGAAAAGGCCCAGGGCCCAGGGCTGAGGGAGCCTCTAGGGGTGTGAAGAGGGGGGGACAGGCAGCAGGGGTGTGAAGCAGGGGATGGGCTGGCAGGGATATGGGGGGGAATGGGTTGGTAGGGGTTACCTTGATGCAGCCCAGGGCCAGGCAGCCAGCCACTCTTGTCTGTATGTCCTCATCCTCCAGTTGGTCCAGGAAGCACAATAGGGCCTGGGTAAGTCGGGGAGGGCAGACTTAGCCAGATACTGGGAGCCTGGAGCCCCAGCCTTTGCCTCAAGGAAGACCTGCCTGACTCTCACCCTTTCCCGAAAGACAGGGCCCAGTGACAGGCTCCGGAGCTGGGTGCTGACAGCAGCCATGACCTTATTGTTGCCATGGACCAGCAGGGAGCTGAGGGCCCGAAGCCCATCCCTTCGCAGCCGCCCCTCTGGTGCCAACCTCAGGGCCTTTAGCACAACAGCTTGGTCATCTGAGTTCAAATTCCGCACCAGTAACACTGAAAGAAGAAAGGGAGGGTGGGAACGAGGTGGAGCCTTGTGGGGTGGGGTCTTTTTACACTCGTGCTCTCATCCACACCTCCACTCCTTCAGACCACCCACAGTCAGGCCACTTTGTGACCAGGGCCTCTGCCTCACCCTCCTCGGCGGTTTCGGTCACAAAGGCCTCCATAGAGGGGCTATCCAAGGCTTCAATGTAACTCCAGAACTGGAAGACGGTGAACTGCTCTCCATGGCCTGGCTGGGGCCTCCTGGGCAGCTTCTGCCCCAGAGCATCCTCCAGGAACTTGACACACACTGTGGGAGGCAGTGCCGTGGGCCTCAGGGTTTGGATGGACCCAGACGCTTACAGGGAAGAATGCTCCCACCTCAGGCTCAGGTCCAGGGTCCCTCTTTGCAAACCCTACACCTCTGGGTCCTTCTGTGCAAAGGAGATAGCCTTCACTAGTTCCTCCTAGTGCTCAGCTCAGCACGTCTGGGTGGGCTGACCTGGCTTCTCCTGAGGTCTCATCACTGGGGATCTGAGGGAGGAGGGCAGATGGGGCACGTAGGCAGCCCACTCACCAGCCTCAGCTAGGCCTGGCTGGCGCAAGGAAAGACGGGCACCATATTGATTGCAGAAGGTGAGAAGCACTCTCTCCACAGGGCAGATGAAGGGGCTGAGTCCCTCTGTGCACTGGTCCCAAAAGGTCAGGAAGCCGGGCCGAGAGGCTGAGAACTGCACCACTATGAGGAAGGGCAGACAACCATCAGCAACAGAGCAGGTGGATGGGCACACAGGCCTGTAGATGGGGCTAGGTAAGGGAGGAGCTTCCGCGCAGACAGGGCCTTTACCTTCCTGGGCAGAGGTGGCAGGGATTTCCCATCGCCTGCTAAGCTCACATACAGCCTCCAGCACTCTGGCCTCCCTCAGCAGCCGCTCCAGGGCCCATGCCTCCTGGCAGCGCAGGGGCCCAAATGTGCCCAGTTTCTGGAGAATAGGGGTGGCCAAGGAGCTAAGACCTCAGGAGAAAGACTGGGGAGGGTGGAACCCAGGGACTACAAGTCCCGGCATGCATGGCAAGGTGGGGATAGCCAGAGTATGGGAAGTGTTCCACTCAGCAAGAACCAAATGCTAGGGCCCTGGGGCAGTGGGGAATGGAAATCAGAGGAGGTAATGGAGGGCCGGGATTGAAGTGCAGGGCTCCCTGGGATAAGGGGCTACAAAAGGAGGGTGTGGGAAATACCACTAGCCTCACCAGCAGGAGGCGGCTGCAGTGGTACAGATGCTGGACCAAGGCAGCGTCCAGAGCTGGACACTCTGTGCTGAGGGGGCGGGCACTGGCTAAGTCGAGGCTGTCCTCAGCCCCAGGCTCCAGGCTGTTTGGGGGCCTGAGAGAAAAATGGGGTCAACCACCCCAGGAGCAAGCATCACCATGTGGTCACCAGTATATTTTTATTTAAGGTCCCCCCCATCCCAGAATGGAAGAACAGACGATGTACAGACAGCAGACAATGGGTAAATTCATGGAAGACTTCCAAAAGGAGGAAGGGACTAGGACCAGCAGGTGGTAGCGAGGATCTCCAGGGTCTGTCTACCTTTTACCACCTCCAGCTACAATGGCCGAGACCACTGGGGCTGGGGTGGGTGGGAGTAGGGTTGCAGGCGGGATGGTCTATGCAATGTGGACTGCAAGGGATTATGGCCCAAAGGGTGCAGGGCACAGGGCCCTAGCCTGGGCAGCAGCAGAGGAAGGAGGGGCTGGGTACAACCCTCAACCGGGATTTGGCAAAGGCCGCTCTGGGACAGAGAGCCAAGGGGCTGGGTTCTCCGGGCAAACCTGGGTTGAGACAGAGGGGATTGATGCTGGGGGACCCAGGGTGCATGGGGAGGCACTGAAGGGGCCTGTTCATAGGGAAGATCCAAGGTGAGGCCAGGGGAAAGAGGAGGAGCTGCAGGATCACCAGCTGACGGGAACCAGCAGGAGAGGCAGGCATTGCAGGGACCAGGAGGGAGGTGAGAAGCACTGGGGACACAGATGGGGTTAGAAACAGGCATCAAGGACACATGAGGACTACACGGACGTGGGGGGATGGAGTGAATACGATGCACACGCTGGCAAGTGCATCCCCTTCTGCCCACCTCCAGTCTTGCTGCTCTCCTTGTGTGCTCTACCTGGCCCCACCTCACCTGTTCCCCTTTCTGGCCTTTCTCCTTCACCTGGCACTCATCTTACCTCTTCCCCCTCACCTGGCCACCCTCACCTGTCTCCAGGACCATCAATGTCTTCATCTTCATCCTCGTTGAGGAAGCTGAAGCTCTCCAGGGCATGTTCCACAGTGATGCTAAGGCTGGAGGCCCGGCTGCGAGTCAGGCCTTGTCTCTGCTGGGGTTGTGAAGGGAGTCAGTGCTACCTCCCACTGCCTGGCTGCCCTCCCGGTGCTGCTGCAGCCTACCCGGCCCTCCTCACCATGAGCAGACTCTCCAGCCGGGTAACCTCCTGCTCCAGGCCCTGCAGCTCGGGGAACTGGCCACGATAGTCATCCAGGGCAGCCATTAGGGCCCCCAGTGCCTCTTCCAGCCTCCTATCCCCAGCCCTTCCAGCAGCCCCTGGAACTGGGGCCCGGGGGGCTACATCCGGGCTAAGGTCTAAATGCTGAGGCATAGGGGCTAGAGGTGAGGGAGGGGGACTTGGGCTTCGAAGGATGGGCTCTGGTGGGTCTGGGGAAGGACTTGTGAGCGGTTCCCAACTGGAACAGGCGGGACTTGGGTAGGAAGTGCTGGGGGCTATGGAATCTGCCTGAGTGCAAGGAGTGGAAGATGGGTAGCCGTAGGACAAGGTGTGGGTGCCTGGGAGAGTAGAGTCTGTGTTTGTAGAGGGGCTGGGAAGCATGGCATAGTCTAAAGAAGTGGAAGAGCTTACAGTTATAAGGGTGGGGCTTGTGACAGGATGGGTGGGGCTCCCGGTGTTCTGGACTGGGCCTTTAGCTTTGGGGGTAGGACTTGTGGTGTGAGTTGACATCCTGGCTTTGTGAGTAGGGCTTGTAGTGGTATGGGCAGGGCTTGCAGTGGTGTGGGTGGGGCTTATGGCAGTATGGGTGGGGCTTGTAGTGGCATAGGTAGGGCTTGCAGTAGTATGGGTGAGGCTTATAGTGGTCTGGGTGAGGCTTGCAGTAGTATGGGTAGGGCTTATGGTAGTGTGGACGGGGCTTGTGGTGGTCTGGACTGGGCCTGTAGTATTGGGGGTAGGACCTACAGCAGTGAGAGTGGAAAGTATCACTTTGTCAGTGGGTCTTGTAGTGGTCTGCTCTGGGGTTGTGGCACTGGGGGTAGAGCCTGTAGTGGTGAGTGGAGAGACCAGCGGCTTGTGGGTAGAACCTGTGGTAGTGTGAATGGGGCTTGGAGCACTGTAGCTAGGGCTAATGGCATTATAGGTAGAGCCTGTAGTGGTATGGGTGGGGTCTGGCAGGTCAGCAGTGCTAGAGTCTGTGATCTTGTGAACCAAGTCTAGATGTGCTGATGGTGCAGGGTCTGTAGATGTGTGGGCAGGGCCTGTTGTACTGAGGGTGGGGCTTGTGGCAGAATGGGAAGGGTCCACAGCAGGAGGGACAGGACCAGATTGCTCCCCATGGGTGGGATCTGGGTCTGCAAGCTGGCTAGGTCCCTGAGCTAGATTTTCTAGACCCAGAGCCTCCACTGAAGCCTCAGTCAAGGCAGCGTCCACACTGGCCTCACTGATGTGGCTCAGAGTCCGGCTGTAGGGGGCATGCCCATTGGCCAGGGCTGGGGCCATGGCTCCCTCTTCATCCATGGACCTAGAGGTGGGGGTCTCAGGCCTTCGGAAGGCGACTTGAATGGGCAGAGGTTCAGGCTGCTGCACCAGAGGTCTTGGAGCTGAAGAGTGGCGGGTAGTGCCTGAGAGCTGGGGGCTGGATGAGTCATCCGAAGATTCGGATGACAGGGACCACGCTGTCCCATTCTCCAGCTCCTCCTGCCGTTTCAGCATATTCTGGGAGAGAGGAAAGAGCATTTCAGGACCACCCCAGGAAGCCCCTGGGGGATGGTGGGGCCTAAGCCTGGCCTGTGACTCACATAAAAGGCTTGTTCCCGAAGTGAGGGCGTGTCTGGTGGGCTCTGGCTATAGGTGGAGAAGCGCTTGGTGACTGTGGAGGCCTTGTTGACAGTGGAAGCGGTTGAGGGCTGGTCATCCTTGTCGAAGGGGCTGAGGAGGGAAGAGGCTGTTAGCAGGTGCCATGAGCCTCTGGACCTATCCCCAAGCTGCTCAGCAACACCAACCTCCATGTGACTTCCAAGCTGAGCTTAATGGTGCCGAGGTCATTGATGTCCACAGCCACAACTTGGGGCAGGGCAGCAAACAGGTCCTTGGTCTCACAGGAGACACTGCCTACAACCACGTGGTTGGCCAGACCCTTCAGTTCTGTCACCTACAGCCAAGAATGCATCATGAGGTCACAAGGGTGTGGAGGTCATGAGGTTGTGGGAAATCAGACATCTGAATATGCATAGGGATTATATAACAGTCACAGGATCACGGGGTCATGAGAAGGTTGTAGGGACTAGAATTTTCTGAGTGATGGGCCCATGGAGGATTGAAGCAACCTGGGAGGATGGGAATCGCAGAGGTCTGAATTTGTAGGGTCACTGAGGTCATGGGGTCACAGCCTCATGGGCATCCAAGGGGCCCAATATTCACATGATTAGATTATGAGGAAATCACAGTCATGAAGGTCACGGGGGTCACAGAGCCATGAAGACAGGTGGGAATTACAGGGGTAATGATCTTAGGGTCATGAGGGGTTCACAGGGTTAAGGAGTCACAGGATCATGTTGTCCTGTGGGCCTGGGCAGATACATCACCTTGATGGACAGGAACTCTGTGAGCAGAGGAAGAAAGACGGTTTCCTCACTGTCCCACACCTGCTTTCCGCTACCCTCAATTCGGCCCCGTAGTTTCCAGCGCTGACGCCCATATTTCATGCAGATCTAGGTGAACAGCCAGGATGAGGCAGCCCTTGGTGCTGTGACCCTCCCATCCCAGCCCTTCCCTGCACATTCTCATACCTCATACTGATCGCCCACACACAGCCTGGCAAAGCCAGCCAGCCCTGGGAGTGGAGGAGAAGGAGATGAGCCATGTCGAGGGGTCTCAGGTACACAATTCCCTCTCCCCACCACCAGTCTGTCCACATCACTGAGTACCTTTCATTCGGAGATGGAACTCGCCCAGCTGTGCCTCTAGCTCACTCTCCAGCAGACACATGCTCTGGGGGGGGGGGGGGAGACACAGGGACAAGAGGGGGTCAAGAACAGTGCCCTGTCACCACCTCTGCTATACCCTGTGCCTTTGCCTCATGGACACCCATCTCTCACCTCTGTGTACTCGCGATGCCCTCGAGTGGCTTCAGCCAGGCTGTCCCGGGCCTCACGGCTCCCTGGAGACCCAGTGCTATAGGCACGGACCATATTGTAGGCACCATCCCGGAGACGACGCTGGACACAGTATGCCTCATATAGCTCGTCAATCTGGGCAGATGAGTGGGGTGGTAGTGGAGGAATTGAGACTCACTGCTGGGTTTGCTCACCCAGGGCTTAGCTCCCCCCATCTCCCTATGATACCAATCTACCGCCTCAGTTGTGTGCACACATGCATGCTGCACATATACCTTGCTGGCATGGAACTCCAACCGCCGCAGGAAGCGTTCAATGGACTTGACTTGCTGAGGGAGAGGTATGTCAGAAGGGGCCAGAGAACCAGAGCCCTTCACCCTCCCCATGAGCTAACCCTTTCCAACACTTACCTTGTCCAAGTCATACAGGAAGCCCTGCAGGGGAGGATGAGAGGAGGCACTTAGGAGGCACAGGAAGTATTCCAGCAGGGGCATTTGTCTCCCCAGACCCATGTAACTCCTCTCCTACATGGCCTTCCTCCCCCTCATATCATAGTCTACAAACATTCCACTCAAAGCATGGACTGACCCACCTTCCCACATGCCTGGCCTTTGGTGGATGCTAGTGACATAGGGGTCCTCAAGACCCTTCCCGTACCACTGCCCTGGCCCACTCCCTTTCCTGCAACCCCTAGGAAGAGGTTCCCTCTACCAGAGAACTCCTATTCTTTAAGACCTAGCAGAGGTGTTTCATCCTCTGGGAAGCTCTGACCTGTTCCAGGGAAGAACCAAGACTTTCTATCAGTACTCTACACTATAGTCTTCAGCTGTGCATGCCTGTGGGAGTCTGACCCACCCCACTGAAAGCTCCCACGGGCAGATACTAGGTCCTAGGCAGGAAGTGTACACAGCCTGGGGAAGGTGGGTCTAGAAACCTGCCCAGCCCCAGCCTTTCCCGATATCCTGTTTTCTAGTCACAACTGGGCTAAGTCACCCTAGAAAACAGCCTAGATGTCACAGACAGCTCCTGCTACCCGGTTGTCCCTCATGCCACCAGGGCAAAGAGCAGTAGTCCAGGGCATTCTTGCCAATCCTTTACTCACCAGGCGAGAATTCCTCTTGGACTCCCTAATCTGTCCCTGGAGTTTCTCCTGCTCCTGCTGGTGCACTTCCAAATAGGCCCTGGGGAAAGGGGCGACTACAAGAATTAGCTCACCTTCGCAGCCTCCAGCTACCCAGGGTACAGGCAGCAGGAAGAAGATTACGAGGCTGGGGAAGGTTCCCACTAGCAGAAAGGGGATGAGGGCTCAGGGAGGGATCCTGGGATAAGGCACTGGAAGGAGTTCCTTACGTCAGGCCCTGCTTGAGCGCAGTGTACACCAGGTCCAGCCGCTCAGGCTGCGGGACCTTAGGGGCTGGGTGCGCCACAGAAAACATCCTGGATACTCGGGAGAGCGCTGGGGGCTTCCGTGGGGGCCCCGGGGGGCTGAAGGCCGGGAAGCTCCTGAAGAAGAGGCTATACTCAGAAAGGTACAAGAAGGAGTCCCCCAAGCCCTCACTGCACACCCAGCACCAACCCCGTCACACTCTCTTGACCCCATTAGCACCCCTCTGCTGCGTACCTGGGCCCCCGCTCGTGGCTGCCGAGGACGCCTGCGAAGGACTGGCTCCTATTGACCCGGGCGCTGAGCAGGCGGCGCTGCGGCCGCACCGACAGGGACATCATGGAATGAGTCCGCGCGGGGCTCCCTGGGGGTGGCGAGGGCGGGTGTCCAGCGCCAGTCCGGCTTTGAAGCCCCCTCCGGAGGCCGGGCCTCTGTGCCAGTCCGGCCGGACACCGCCTGCCCCGGGAGTCCGACAACCCTGCCGGCCCCAGCGCTAATGACAGGGCGGCCGGGCGACTCGGCCTCGGACTCAGCGTGGCCTCGGCCCGGCCCCGCTTCCTGCAGAGGTGCAGGCTCCGCCTGTCGCGGTGCAGGAAGGGGGGTCGCGCGGGGACCCTCCCCCGGCTGGGAAGGGGCAGGAAAGGGGCGGGGCGCGCGAAGAATGTGCGGAAGCGGCTGTTTACCCGGGGGCGGGGCGGGCTCCCCAGCCCGGCCCCCGGACTCGCCCCCCACCGCCCGCCGCCGTGACCAGGCGCTCCCGCGCCCCCACCCCGCGAGGCCGCAGGAGGTCCCCGGGCGGGGCGCACGCCGGGAGCGCAGCGGAGCGGCCCGGCAGGCCCGGCAGGCCCGGCAGGCGCGGGGTTGGCTCTCGCGCCCCGCCCGCCCGCGGAGACTGCTCCCCTCCAGCCCCCACCGGCTCGCAGGCGCCCGGACGCCAGAGCCCTCCCAGCGCCCAGCAGCCGGGGGATTCCCGGAGTGGGGGGCAGTGCCAAGAAGAGCCCTGCCTCCTCCACTTTCCTGTGGCTCCGACCTGGAAACTGAGTCACAGATGGACGCCTTCGCCCGCGCCCTTAGCGGGAAGGGATCCTCCGCAGACCCCCGCCCCGCTCCGGCGAAGCACGTGCCCCTGGCCCCCCGAGTCCGGCCCACACCCCCCGGGGCCAGCCCCGGAGCTTTCGCGCCCCAGGCCGGGTCCTACCTCTCTTCTTGGCACTCATGGTGGGTCCGGGACGGCTCCCCACCCCCCGCCTGCCCTCCCGCCCCTGTGTCCCTGCAGGCCCAGGGCCACTAGGCGCTGACCGAGCTGGGCTCCGCGCTCGCTCCCAGCGACTGCGGCTCCGGCTTCGGCTCCTCCCGGCGCCGCCCCCCGCCCAGTTCCTGCCGCCTGACTCAGCCAGCCGGGATGGGGCGGGACCGGCTGGACCGGGGGGGCGCCGGGGCCTCGGACTGGCCGGCCTCCGGGAGGGGTGCCTGGGGGTTCCCTTGGGGAGGACACTGAAGTGGGTGAAGTGGGTCCTCTCGAGCGGGGTTCGGAGTTTGGGAGTTGAGCGCGGCGGTGAATAAGGAGGGATAAACAGAATGAAGAGTCTGAGTGGAGGCTGGATTGGATGCAGTGAGGATAAAGAGCTCATCGAGTGGCTGCAGAGGACTGCTGAGAGAGGGCTGAGCGCATAGAGGGCTGGGAGGTGGGGTTCTGAGTATGTGAAGACTGGAAAGTGGGGCCGAGGGAGTAGAAGAAGGGCTGTGGGTGTGGAGTGGAGGGCAGTGTCAGGCACTGAGCGGGAGGGGTCTGGGAGGCTGAGAAGAGAGATGGGCTAAAAGTGGGGGACGGGACAAAGCTCATGTTATGTGTTGCTACCCCAAGAAAGAAGCAGAGAAGGAACTGGGTAGAGTCACAAAGCCCCCATCCACAGAGGGGGTGCTCAGTCCAGACACACCAGTACCCCAGGCCCTAGGGAAGAGGATCAGGTCCCACTTCCTAGCTAGCATCTCCCTTCTAGTAGAAGCTGCATCCTGGGATGAAGCCCCATCCTTCTGGCCACCAGCTCACATGGCTGAGTTCCGCCCGTGTTAGCCCTTTCCTGCCCCCAGTATCTTTTCCTTCAATTTCCCTCATCCACTCCAGCCTGCATAGAGGCTACTATCCTCCGGGTCTAGCAGGCATTGGGAGGACTGGTGCTCCCCCATCCCATAAATACTCCTGCTCCTGTATGCTCAGTTCTGCTTACTTCCTCCCCAAGAGGCTGGGTGGGCCCAGGGGTCAGCACTGCCAACAAGCCTAGAGATTCAGATGCAAGATGCCCAAAGGCCCAGTTTGAGAAGTGCTATCCTCCTCTCTCTCTTTGAAGACCAGGTGCTGTGCACCCTATACTAGCAACTATGTATTCCTGTGGATTGCTTGCCCAACACTGGCCTTTCTGCTCCCATTAGCCACCCTCCACAGAACATCCGTGGCTCTGGAATGCCCCCTTCCTAAATTGCAATCACACTGACTCCAACCTTTCCCTAGTATCCCCACCTTCCCTGTCTTCTACCTGAGACCTCTTGAGCCCTCCACTCATTTATTCAACTATTCACTGAGAAGCAACTCTGTGCCAAGCATGTGCCAGTCACTGGAGATACAGCCCAAATTTCACAAACACCATCCTGCACAGAGCTCTCAATTGGCCTCTGCTTCCTTTCTCTCTGCCAGCTGCCTTCCACCTTCTCTTCCCTGCACCTCCTTCTCCTCACCCTAGATCCACAGCCACTACTCCATCGCTCACCTGCTACTAATATGCCTAGAACTTTGTGCTTCTCTCCTTCCTAGCAGAAACCAGTGCTAGGCAACCCAGCTCCCTGCCCTCTCTGTGCCTGCACACACTGGCAGGAGCTGCCAGAGGTCCTCACACGGCAGCTGAGCCGGAACCACAGAGAGATTCTCTGAACCTCATCCAGGCTCTCATTTCCCACCTGGGAAATCCTCATGTGTGGCCCTCCTCATCCTTCTTCCTTCTCACAGACGATGAGTGTTTCAGACTTTCTCCACAAGCTTCAAACAAGCTCAAATCACTCCCACATAAAAAATGAAAACAACCCTGGAAACCACCCAAATGCCCATCAGTAGATAATAGAACCATATACAGCAAAAAGAATAAACAATATAAAACTGCACACAATATGGATGAATCCTACAGACATAAAGAAGAAGCAACACCACAAGAGAGAACATGTATATTGTTCTCTTGATATATAGTTCAAAAACATGCAAAACTCATCTATGGTGATAGAAGTCAGAATACTAGTTACCTGAAAGGGGGCACAAGGGGGCTTCCGGGGTGCTGATAACATTCTATATTTCCTAACCTGGGGTCTATTTCCTGATCCTATATGAGTGTGTTCCCTTGTGAAAATAGGTTGAGCTGTACACTTAAGACATGCACCCTCTATGTAGGTATATTTTAATATAAAGTTGACTTTAATAACTCCAAAATGAAATGACCCCTTTGTGGACCCCATGTCTCCTCCAGGGACCCCACCATCGCCTCCATTTGGCCTTTTCAGAGTCAGATTTCTTGAAAAGATGTCTACTTCAATTTCCTCTCCATGACCGCCCAGTTCTCTTCCCACCCACCACTCCCCTGACTGGTCAGTGACCTCCCTGGTGCTGAATCTAGTGCCCAAGGTTGAGTCCTTATCTCGTGCTTGATCTCAGTAAAGCTTTTCACTTTGCAGCTCTCTTCCTCTTCTTTGAGCCCTTCCTTCCCTTGAATTTCAAGAGGCAGCAACATGTTCCTGGTCTTCTACCTCTCTCTCTCTCTGGCTGTATGTCTTATTTTCCCACAAATCTGTCTTTCTCATCATCCGGAATGAGCCTCATCCTCCTCACTCTTGGGTTGGGTACATCTCCCACACCTCAATGCCATCTAAATGTTGCCAGCTTCCTTATCTCTTCCTTGCCCAAACCGCTCTTCTGAGCACCAGGCCTCTATATCCAACTGCCTGCTTGTTGCCTCCCCGGAAGCTGAGTGACAATGCAGAGTGAGCTATTAGAAAGAGCTGAGCTTGATGTCCCCAAGCTGAATTCACCAATTTCCTTCTCAAACCTGAATCTCCCCAGTCAACCTCTCTGTGCCAACCCCACCGCCTCTTTACCCAGTTGTTCAAGACAGAAACTAGGAATCATCCTGGATGCCTCTGTCTCCACTACCCCCACATCTACTCAGCCACCCACTCCTGCCATCTCTGGAATCTACCCCCTCACCTCCACCCCCACAGAATTCAGGTCCAAGCTGGTACCGACTCTCACCTAAACCCCTACTGCAGCTTCTCAGTGGGCTCCCTGTCTCAAACGTAACCCGTAACAATCCATTCTTTTTTTTTTTTTTTAAGTAAGCTCTGTGCCCAACGTGGGGCTTGAACTCAAGACCCCGAGATCAAGAGCTGTGTGCTCTACTAACTGAGCCACCAGGCACCCCCCGCATTGTTTATT
Organism: Canis lupus baileyi; assembly: GCF_048164855.1. Lineage (NCBI taxonomy): Eukaryota > Metazoa > Chordata > Mammalia > Carnivora > Canidae > Canis > Canis lupus. Next base: position 7,073,660 of record NC_132840.1, on the reverse strand, counting down.
CAATAACAGTCATCTGACAATGCCAAAAACAGTGCTTTGTCAAATTCTCTCTATAGGCCAGGCACTGTGCTTAGTTAACAAACACCATTTCGTTTAATTCTGGTAACAAGCCTATAGGGTAAAACCTATCAGCCTCAACTCGCAGATGAGAAACCTGAGGCTAACTGGCTGTGTGACCTCTGGCATGACATTTCTTAACCTTTCTGGGCTTTAGATACCCCTCTGTTAAATGAACATAGTAACAACTGCCTCCCAGGGCTGTTGGGAGTCTGAAATGAGCTACTTCTCTCTCTAGGGTGTGTTTGGGGAAGGGAAAATTGTCCCTGGGGTAGGGAAGTTGGGGTGGACACACTACCACACTTTAAGCACACAATAAATATTAATTGCTATTATTAATAATCATTAATCTGCCCAAGATTACCCAGCTGGTAAGTGGTAGGGCCAGGATTCAAATCCAGATACTCGGACCCCAGGACTCTAAGTCTTTAACATTCCTCTAGTTGACGCTTATGAAACATCCATGGGTAACCCCCAACCCGAGGGATAGAGCCTAGATTCTCTGACATGACCCCTAACACCCTTCGGCCTCTATGCCTTCCCTTATGTACCTTCAACCAGTCCTTCACTCAGTCCCCTGCTCCTCTCATGGTCTTTCTAGTCCAGCTTCTATGACCCTCTCTCAATGCCTGCAAGGCTCCTCAGCCTTTGAGCAGCAGCCTCCACCACTCCTGTACCCTTCTCCCATACTCTCAGCCTGAACAACTTCCCCTCTTTTTTCAAGTCTTACCCTATGACTTCTTCCTCCAGAAAGCCTGTCCTGGGTTGGTTCCCCCATTCAGGCGCCTCATAGCTTCCTTCCTCTGGTCCCTAAGACCACATAGTTCAGTTGTCAGTTCTCCTTTAGCATCCGTCTCCCAACCGGACTGTGAACTCTGGGAGCAGGGGCCTGTTTGTGGGGTTCACTGCTGCGCCCTCTGGGCCCCACACCAGGGAGGTGAGGGAGGGGGCTGAGTATGAGTTGGGAGCTGAGTGAACTGGGCTGCCCGGACATAGAAAGAGGGATCCCTGGGTGGCGCAGTGGTTTGGCGCCTGCCTTTGGCCCAGGGCACGATCCTGGAGACCCGGGATCGAATCCCACGTCGGGCTCCCTGTGCATGGAGCCTGCTTCTCCCTCTGCCTGTGTCTCTGCCTCTCTCTCTCTGTGACTATCATAAATAAAAAAAAAAAAAAAAAAAAAAAAATTAAAAAAAAAAAAAAAAAGAAAGAAAGAGCAGATCCTGGGTTGTTGAAAGGGTAGATTTCAAGTCTGTGCCCACCCCAGCTCCCCTACCTTGCATACAATTTTCCTTGTCTCTTCCCCACTTTATATCAGCAAGCAGGGTTCTGCTCCCTGGGCATAGGGCAAGGTGGGGACCCCTGGGATTCTGGAATTGAGTGGATAGGCTAGACTCAGAGTAGGCTACTTGTCCTAACACTTTTCTTTCTCTGACTAGAGCTTTGCTATCACCAACTCCCTAGTCCCACACGGATCAGGATATGTAACTGCCGGTCTGCACTCTTGCCAAATGACCATCAGAATATCCACCTGAGTGGCCATTTCAGGGTGTGGAGAAGCAGGATCTTCCCTGCTGCAGGGGAAAGAAAGAGCCGAACCGCTTTGAGCGAAGGCCCACCTTATTTGGTGAGGGCTGAATGATAGGAGCCAGGGGACTCTGGACTAAGGCCAGCCCTGAAGTCTGTTCTGGAGGTGGGAAAGATCCCAGATCCCAAAGGTTATGGTGCTTGCAGCACCGCCAGCTCCAGGCAGAAGGAATGGAACCCTGGCCGCCTGCATGGCCCCAGATTCCTCCGCCCTCAATACCCTCTACGCCAAAAGTGGTGCGCTTGCGTGGGCCGGGAGGTCCCAGCACCTGCACTGCCCAGCTCAGCGGTATGCCAGCCCGGGCCAGCAGCCCAGCCAGGAGTCCCCGGTTCAGCCCCGCCCAGGAGCGGGGCTGCCCCAGACCGAGGTAAACAGACGCTAAAAATAACCCCGGCAAGGGGCGCCAGCTAGAAGAATGGGGTCCCTACCGAACCCGTCCCGGTCTCCATGGCGACTCCCCCAACCCCGGCTGCTGACGTCATGCCGCAGCTGCCTGGGGGGGAGGGGGCGCGCACGCGCGCGGGCACAGCCTGGGACCCCCCACCCCGGAACCAGGCGGAGGCGGCCGGGTGGCTTCACTTCCTGCCGGCCCCCTCCCTGGTCAGCTGGTCACATTCCCGGGCCGGCGGCGCCCTGGAAGGCTGGTGGCCTCCCTTGGGCCGGGCCTGGCAGGGCCCGGAGTCCCCAGCAGCAGCGAGGGGCCAGGGTTGGCTGAGCTGCGCCCTCCTCACCTGCCTGTCCACCCTGCGTGCACTCAGCCTGGCTCCCTGCGTGCTCCCCTCACCCTCACCAAATCCAGGCCTCGGTCTCTGACTGGTGCCCCACAGAACCCAGGATGGGGAGGGTGGGTAGAGTGGAGGCCAAGCCAGGCCTCCTTGTCCCGCTCTAGTGTTTTGTACCTCATGCTAATTCTTCCCCACCTCTACCCCCCATGCCACAAAAGTGGTAGCGCAATGGCAAAAATTCAGGGCTGGTTCTGGTTCCCACCTCCCTAGGCCAGATGTGTGACCTTGAGAATGTTACTTCACATCTCTGGGCCTGTTTCTGCATCTGCCAGATTGCCATAATCCTCAGAAGGCTGTGCTGGCGTGAATGCGGCAGGCCCAGGGGTAAGGTCCCACACATGGTGGCCGGGCACCTTTATTGTTGTATTTGCCATATTAGACTGCACACGGTAGCGCTCCGCTAGCCAGTCTGGACCGATTTAGAATCAATCCAGTACAACCCGCTGGGAAGGGTCAGTTCTGGAGGCTGGACTCAGGCCTCCACAGGGAGAGGACGACAGAGGGTGCCGAGGGCAGGCTTAGATCCCTAGCCTCGGTCAGCAGCTCCTTCCCCGAAACAGTTCTGCAGGGTGCTCGAGCCTGGCTGCTTGCAGGGACCCGCAGCAGCCTCCTATTCCCAGGGACAGGGTCTGCTCCCCCGCCAGGCTGGGGCGATCATCTCCAGCTTCAGCCGTCTGGGGGAAGAGCCCAGCCAGGCCAGGAATGGCCACCTCCGGCCGGGCCCCAAAGCCGCTTAGGCCGGCCGGTGGGGCCCGGAAGATTAGCTCATCTCTGAGGCTGGCCTGCACCCCTCGTCGCCCCCTCCCCATTCCCAGCCCAGCCTCCCCGCCGAGGACGGGGGCTCCGGGAGGGCGCCCCTGCCAGCGCCCAGGCCCGGCCCACCCCAGAGCCCCGGGCAAGGGCCGCTCCGGCCTGGCCTCCCGAGGGTAGAAGGCCCAGAGGCGGCGGCTTTTGTGGGCGTCCTCGGCGCCCGGGGGGGGGCGGGGGGGAGGACTCGCGGCGCGCGGCCCGGCTCCCGGGGATGGGGCGCGGGGGGGCACGGCCGCGGCCGGGGCGGCAGACCCGGGACCGCTGAGGAGGCCCCCGCACCGCCGCGCCCCGCCCCGCCCCGGCCGCGCCCGCGGGCCCCGGAAACGTTGGTGACACTCACATGGCTGCGCTGGGCTGCGCGGGCCTCGCCCTCTCCGTGCGCTCGTCCGGCCCCGGCCTGGTCGCGCCGCCGCCGCCGCTGTCGCCGCTGCCGGGCCCGCCCCGCCGCCCGCCCCGCCGCCCGCCGCCGGCAGCCCTCTCCTCCCCGGCGCGCCGCGCCCCACCCACTGCGCTCCCGCCGCCCCAGCACCCGGGAGGCGTCGGCGGCTCGCTCCGCCCCCTCGGGTAACGGGGCCGCCAGTGGCCCGCGGGGTCCAGCGGCCCGCGGGGAGGCGGGGCCCCGGAGGGCGCGACGGCGGTGGGAGTTCTCAGCGCTGGATCCGCGGGAACCGCCGCCGCTGGCAAAGCCGGTCCCGCTCCTCCCCGCACTGACCCCAAGCCGGGTGCGCCGCCGGGAGAGCCCCGCTCGCCTACCCCCTTCTCACAATCTGTGTCTCCAGAGATTTTCAGGCCCTCCAATCTGTGACCGCCTGAAACAGGTCCTGGAGCGGCCACTGCTGGGTTGAGTTGGTTGGAGGAAAGGATCTGGGTCAGTCTCTGGGAGGGGAACCGTGGGGCCTGGAGCGTCGCCATTGGACACCTGGCCGTGCATTCACCCCTCGTGGGTTGTTGGCTTCTGGGGAGCCTCAGGCCTTGTTTGCAGAGCACGGCAGGGGCTGGTACGGGGGCTTGGGGTACATGTTGGCCAAGTGGGCCAGAGCCCAGTCCTTCCCAATAAAGGGACTGGAATACTGCCTCGAGTGGGTTAAGGTGCAGCTGAGAGCTCCGCGCCCCCACCCTTCAGGTTTCACTCGGCAGCCCTTCACCTTTAGAGGTAGCACAGACATACCCAGGAGTAGGCTGAGGGACTTTAAGAGGTTCCTGAATACCTGCACCTCCCAGGGTTGGTCTACACAACCCAGAAGTTGTGGGGGGGCGGGAGGCAGAGGCATCCTCTCCATCACCAGCTCTTCTTCCAAGAGACACACATCACTCCCTCTCCCAGGTCTCCCACTTCCCAGTCCCTCCTCTTTGCCTTCCTTTGCAGCACACCTTTCTCTATAGACCTTGAACCTGGGGATTGCTTTCAGGGACAGGGTTCTCTTTCTTTCCCCACCCTATAATATCATCCAGTCCCAGGGCTTCCATCCAACCACTGCTGAGCATCCCAAGCTGTCCTCTGTGCTCAGCACCCTCTTCTATTCTACAGCCTCTGAATGACCCACTAGATCTCATGACTGGCCCTGAGGGACTCTTCTTCCTTCCTCTCATCTCCGCAAAGCACTGACCTCCACTCAGATTCCCACCTGAGCCAGAGGTTTGGCCTCCCTGAAGCTCTCAAAACTGGCACATTGGTCCTTACCCACTCTGAAGTCATCTCCTCTGCAAGGCATCCTCTGACCACCTTCTCTGACAGCCTCTCCTTGTGATTCTCTCCCTCCATGTCCGGTGACTACCTTCATGTCACCCATCACTACCAGGCAGCATTTGTGCCCATGTGTGCTCATGTGCCTAAACTTGCCTCACTGTGGGTCTCTAAGTTCTGTGGGGGCAGGGACCATGGAAGTCCTCATCACCACTGTCTTTGGGTCATGATACCAGTCTGAGAAATGTTTATCAGATGATGGGGTGCCTGAGTGGGTCAGTCAGTTAATTGTCCAACTCATGATCTCAGCTCAGGTTTTGATCTCAGGATTGTGAGTTCAAGCCTGGTGTTGGACTCCACACTGGGTGTGAAGCCTACTTAAAAAAAAAAAAAAAAAAAAAAAAAAAAATATATATATATATATATATATATATATATATATATATATATATATACACACACACACACACACGCCTGAATGGCTCAGCAGTTGAGCTCTGCTCAGGGAGTGATCCTGGAGTTCAGGGATCAAGTCCCACATTGGGCTCCCTGAGGGGAGCCTGCTTCTCCCTCTGCCTGGGTCTCTGCCTCTCTCTCTCTCATGAATAAATAAATAAAATCTTTTAAAAAAGTATATATGTACATATATTTTACATATATATATACTTATTTATTTACTTAGATGAGCCAGTGAATGAATGAGTAAATGCATGAAGCATGACATTCCCTCTCCTACCCCCACCTTCATTTAGCCTTCTAGTCCTATTGATCCACCTCCAAACATGTTTCAAGTTCATTCCCTCCATGTACTGCACCTCTCACTGCAAGTACTGTTTATTAATTAATTCTACAAACACCCACTGAGTACTTAGGGCTGGGCACCTTGCTGGCTCCTGGGGTGGAGAATGCCTCTGGCTGGCTCCCATGCCATTACTTGGAGCTTTGATGAGGCAGCACTGATTATAGGGCCTCACCAGAGCACAATCTGGGGAATTCTTTCTTATTCTGGAATTCTATAATTCCACTTCCAGAAAACTTCTACTTTTTTTAAGTAAACTCTACCCCCAAGGTGGTGCTCAAATTCACAACCCCAAGATCAAGAGTCACATGCTCTATTGACTGAGCCAGCCAAGTACCCCGAAAATTTCCATTTTTAATGGATGATTCACTCACTTCATAACCACTCTGTTCTGTGTGTGGTCATGTCTCTGCATGGTCACAGTTGGTACCTAGGCTTGGCCCACCATTTTTTATGGCTTCCCTGCCTCCACTTTCATCTCCTACAGTTGTTCTCAACAGCTAGGTTGATCTTCTAAACCATAAATCAGGGGATCCCTGGGTGGCTCAGCAGTTTCACGCCTGCCTTTGGCCCAGGGCGCGATCCTAGAGTCCCAGGATCGAGTCCCGCGTCGGCCTCCCGGCATGGAGCCTGCTTCTCCCTCTCCTCTGCCTGTGTCTCTGCCTCTCTCTCTCTCTCTCTGTCTCTATGTCTATCATAAATAAATAAAAATAAATTTAAAAAAATAAACCATAAATCAGGTCATACTGGCTCCCCATTGCCCTGAGGATAGGTTCAGACTCTATAGTCGAGCCTCTAAGACGACTCAGAAGGTCTGGCCTACAGTGACCTCACATCTCATCTCCCATGCATCCCACCAGCCTTTGTTGCTCTGGTTCCACTGTGCCATTCTACCTGTGGCTCCCAGGGCATGGTCCCCATGCTCTGGCCTCTGCTTCTTCTCTCAGCTTCCCTTCTACTTGGGTTGGAAAAGGATTCAACTGTCACCTCCTCCAAGAAACCTGTGTCCTCTGGGTTCCTACTCAACCCTTCTGAGCATGCACTACTTCCTATTGTCCTTGTCTGTGAGCAGGCTTGGCTCCTCATCCTTGTGATCACCAGGACCAGGCATGTTGGAGCTGCAGTGAGAAAATGGGACACCTGAACCTTCAGCTTGTCCTCTCCCCTTGCCTAGGTGCCCTTGAAGGAGGGATAGTAGCTGAGGGCTTTGGGGTGTTGGAGGCCTTTCAGACTTCTCAACAACAGTGAGGCAGGTGAGGAAGGACAGAGCTGAAATACATTTTACAGAGGAGCCACCTGAGGCTCCGGGAAGTCAGGGCCTTTCCATGCTCCTGTGGTTAGGAAGGGGCAGAGTCTGAGCTCCAACTTAGCTCACTGAGCCGAATGAGTTCCACCCTGAGTCAGCCATGGTTCCCCGAGCACATGCTCGGCTTTGCACCAGCTGAGAGCCGGAGCAGGACACCAAACCATCGCCATTTCTAACCATGAGCACCATGAGTTAGAAAGGACAGTCTCTGGCCTGAGAAAAGTCCCCACAGCGAACCCCAAGTCCTCACATATGGTGTAGCTAGTTCCACTTTTGCAAGTAATGCCGTTCAAGTCCCCAAATCCAGAAAAACGGAAGCTTCCCTCACCCCACTCCACAGCCTCCATAGCTACAGCTATCTGACATGCAACTTCACTGCCCCAGCAGAGTAGAAGCCCGCCCCCTACTGTGCCTGTGGCCACATGCCTTGGACAGTGCGCAGTATTCATTCATTGGCCAGAAATTCCCCACGCAGAGTCTGCTGCATGCTCAGCCCCTGAGGGACCAGACGTGTTGGGGAGGGGAACGGTGAGTCCACTAGTCCCCACTCATGGGGACTCACTGTCAATCAGGGCGGGTACCTCCCTGAGTCTCTGTACCTCTGTGTCACCAGTGTGTGTGTGAGAGAGTCCCTGAATGGTGGGGGCAGATGAAGGCTCAAGAGGGAGGATGTCAGGGCTTTTGGTTAGATCTGTACCTGCCACCAACCTCCACTCCCCTCCAGCCCTAGGCTGGACTCTACTGCCCATTGTGTGTGTCAAAGGACAAGGGTCCTAGCTTGACCACTGTCACCTCATTGTTTGTTGTTCGTGGGGCCGCTTCTCTTTTCCTTTTTTTTTTTTTTTAAGGATTTTATTTATTCATGAGAGGCACACACACAGAGAGGCAGAGACATAGGCAAAGGGAGAAGCAGGCTCCATGCAGGGAGCCTGATGTGGGACTCTATCCAAGGACTCCAGGATCATACCCTGGGCCGAAGGCAGACACTTAACCGCTGAGCCACCCAGGTGTCCCCTACTTCTCTTTTCTGATGCTGTAACTGAATCCATCTATTCACCCATTAAAACTGCAATTTGAAGATGCGCTCCACAAATTAATAATCAATACAATGCAAATATAAACAAGAGACACTATTTCTTTTTATGATTCTGAGATTGGAAGTGAGGGATGACATGTGAGTGGACACTCTCAAGAGTGGGAATTGGTTGGAGGGTTTAAGAGTAGTTTTTGCAGTATGTTTCAGGATGTCAAGGGCAAACTCCTTTTTCAGTTCCACTTCAAGAAATTCATCCTGAAGAAAGAGTTGCACAGGCAAGAAAAGAGCAGTGCCTGGGGATGTTGATTACTGGCTTGCTATTAGGGATAAGGGATGGCACAGTCCACGTGACCATCAGCAGGCAACAGAGCAGGTGCACATATGCCTGGAGATACTCTGTGGCTACTGAAAATGGAAGTCAGGCATGGATCGAACACCTATTATGTGCCTGGCATCATTCTGGATGCTGGTGGCACAGTGGCAGACCAGACAGGCAAGGTCTCTGCTCTCAAGGAGTTTACACTCTGGCCAAAACAGATCATCCTCATGTTAGCACCTAAGTACGGTGACTTCAGAGAGAGGAGGGAACTGGAGAAAACAACCAGGGTGATGTGATGTCAAGTGATGGGGCTGAGAGGCTACTTTAGTAGCCTTTTAGCCTCAGAGGGAAGGCCTCTCTGGGTCAAGAACTGAAGGACAAGAGGGAAATGACAGGAAGCAAATGACCCAGGGATGCCTGGGTGGCTCAGTGGTTGAGAGTCTGCTTTTGGCTCAGGGCATGGTCCCAGGGTCCTGGGATCAAGTTCTGCATCAGGTTCCCCGCGGGGCGCCTACTTCTCCCTCTGCCTATGTCTCTGCCTCTCTCTGTGTGTCTCTCATGGATAAATACATAAAAAAAAAAAAAGAAGGAGGAGGAGGAAATGACCCAGAGTAGGGGTATTCCAGGCCCTTCCAGAAGGAACAGCAGGGCAATGGTTTGGAGGCAGCAATGGGCTTGCTTTGTTGTATGTGAGTCATGTGGGCTGCAGCAGAGGGAGCAGAGGTCTGAGAGGTGGCAGGGTTAGGTCAGGGTAGGGTAGGGAGTGAGAGTTTCATATCTCTCAGCAGGGAAAGGTGCTCAACACAATAAATACAGTGATGTGAGGAATGCACTAGCACAGCTGCCTATTTTCCTGCAGTGGGAGTCTCCTCAGGGCAAACCTGCATCCACTGGCCACAAGAGCCGTCAGGACTTAGCCCTGGTGCCAGCTGTGGTTATCACCTCCAGGCATTGTAATTTCACCTGGTTTTATTTTTTCTTTTGTCTTTACTTCTATAAAGAATGGTTTGCAATGAATACATCATTATTTTCAAACACAACATGGCCACCACTTCTTGAGGCATTACCAGGCCAGCCCTGGCACCTAATAGGCATGTTTCTGGTCTAAGGTTGCCAGGCTCCACAGGTGACTCCCCTGGGGACTCTGCCCCAGGCAAGGTGGGGCTTTTGCTATTGTCCCCAGTTTTGGCCTCCAGGGGAGCCTGTGAATAGTGGCGTGCTGGGGTGGGGTGACTGTGTCCCACAGGCTGGGCCAGGCGTCCTTCCTTCCTTCCTTCCTGACAACTTTCTCCCAAGGGACAAGTGGGAGGGATGTCCACGCCTCTCCCAGATCATGGGATGAGCTGCTCCCCTGGGACCCTTTCAGGCCAGGCCCCTTGCCAAAGGCTGCGGTGAGCAACATGTAGCTTATTTCTGAGTTCCCACCACTAGGAGAACTGTGCTGACAGATTTGGAGGGCACTGTAGTCGGGAGGGTCCCAGTCACCCTGTATGTGGTCACACACACACCCTCCCCCCACCCCAAGATGATCTTAGGGCGCAGGATCCCGGAACTGACCCCCACCTGGCCCCAGCCTCTCCTAAGAAGTGCAGCTCTGGTCTTTGGCGCCACCGTCTGGGAAGTATCCACCCTGCAATCAGACGTTCTACAAAATACTGCCCGGCTCCAGGGGGCACCCATCGCCCCAAGTCCTGTTTTTGTGAATGGATAGCCCCTGGAGGGGGTAGCAGCTCTCCTCACACTCAGACTCTCAGACCTGGTGGCAGATCACCGTCACTGGAGCCTCAGCACCACCATTCCTCCACACTCCGAAGCCTCTCCGCTCCCTGACCCTCCTCCACTTCCCAGTCCTCTCTGCCTTTGACCTGTTCCATGTGTGTTGAATATACAACATCCTCCCTCTCTTCTAAAATTCTCTCTGGCTTCTGCGATTGCTCTTCTTGAAATTCTAGCTGCTTCTCTGGCTGTTTCTCTTCATGTCATTCGGTGGGCTTTTTGGGGTATTGGGCTCCCTTCTCTCATCCTTAGTATTTTTCTCCAGGCCATCCTGACAACTTCCAGAGTCTTCTTCCCCCCCTCACAGTGATATCTTGAGTTTCGGCCCCTGCCCCCATCTCTCCTTCCATTTACCCATTGAGATGATCTTTGGGCTCCCCAAACTCCTGTCAATCCCATGTCATTTCCTCCAAACTGCTCCCCCTCTCGGGTTCTCATGTTAGCCTGCATGGCCTTTTCCCTGACACCCCAAAAGCCAGCACTTGTCCTGTCCTCCCCATCTCCCCACCCCACCTTTAGCCAGGGCACCACCTGCACCTCCTTTCTGGTCCCTTCTGGTCCCTTTAGTGTCCTTGGTTTCACCCAGCCTGGTCCATTCTCCACAGGGCAGCTGATGGCCTTTGCAGAGTGGACCCTGTCCCTTGTCACTTCCTCATTCGTCCTTCATCTCTGGCCAGTTCCCCCCCACCCATGAGTTCCTAGTTCCAGGGACCCTGAATATATCCTGAATGCTTCTCATGCCTTCATAGGCTGTCCTGTGGATCTTTTTCCTCTTTCCTTCACCTGCCTACCCATGAAGCCTCACCTTGGACATCACTTCCCTTGGAATGCCTTCCCTGGACTCCATGCTAGTTCAGGAACCTCCTGGTCATGCTTACAATGCCCATGCTGCTCCCACTGCAGCCTTTCATCTGCCTCCCCTTATGAAAGGGACAGTTGCTCTTGTATGGGTTCCACACACCAAGGCTGGACCCAGGTCCAGTCACTCCACCTGATTCTCAGACTCAGAGGTCCTAGATCTCAAAAGTTAACAAGTGCACCACAGTGAACCAGCTGCCAGGCTGGGATGGGACCCAAGGCTCTTACCTTCCCCTCTGGGGCTCCTCTGTTCCCCCAGATGCCATTGTGAGCTGTGTCAGGATCCTCGAGAGCCCATAGGAGCTGGACAGGCAGAGAACTGGCAGGTTTATGGCCCAGGGGTAAGGCACTCATCAGGCTTGGCCCTGGGGAGCCCAGGGTGCTAGCAGAGATTGTCCCAGCAAGGGGACTGGGGTGCAGGTGACTCCAGGCCAGTGCATCTGCTAAAAGGCTGTAATGAGATTCCTTTCTCCCCCAGAGCTGTGCAGTGGGAGTGTGGCCTAGATGTCATGCAGGGAGGGCCCGAATTCCTGAAGGGAGGTGGTGGCAGCTGTTAGGGTCCTGGGGTTAATTATCTCCAACGTCACACAGAAGAGAATGTGCTGAGGTGGGACCTCCCCAACCCAGCCTCAGCTTCTCGGGGCATGGATCTCTCTAGAACTCAGCCTGCTCCCCATTCGACGAAATCTGAAGATCAACTCCATCTGCCTTTGGACCTCAGCTTCCTTTACTTTACTCCAGACCCAAGGGACAGACTTTTCCCCGAGATGTTTGGCGGGGGTAGGGAGGGTGTCCGACCTTTGGGCCTTTGCCTTTGCTGTGCCTTGTGCCTACTCCAGCCCTGGGCTCAGCTATTTGCTCAGGGAGCTCAGTAAACACTGGTGAACTGAATTTCTCTGTAAATAAACAGAAAGTGCCAAATAGGTGGCCTGGCATTTAGGAGATGCACACATACACCCCAATTTTGTAAGTAAGCAAATTACCCAAAATAGAAAAAGAGAAAAGATCTATCCAATATTTTCTTGTGGCTCTGTTCCCCAAACTGTTCTCCTTCCACTTCTTCCAAACAGCCCTGCTCTCTCTATTCTAGGTTTCCAGCTACAATTAAGCCTGTCCTTTCTTGTGTCTGGATGATCCTACCCAAGGTATCAAGAAGCCTTGTAGGATCCCCACAGCGGCCTCATGCCCCTGAAGCTTCTTCCCTGTCACATGGCCTAAGTGCGTGCAATTCCTTGCTCCGAGGCTAGAAGCTCTGTGGGCCAGGGACTGGTGCCTCATTCACTACTCGTGCCCAGTGCCCATCACAGGACCTGGACGGATGCTGTGTAAATATCTGTTACATTACGAAAGATGGAAGGCCTTGGAACACTAGGGTATTTTCTCTTTCTCTGAAGCTGCCTGGAAAATTTGCCGAGTTGGTGCCATCTCTCCAGTTATTCCAAATTGCCCCGAGGTACAGGCTCTCGCCTTGCTGTTTTTCTAGTCATTCTCGCTCTTCTTTTTCCCCTCTAGTTCCTACAAAAGTAGAGAGTCTTGACAGTTTCACACTAAAGCTGAAAACTTTCCCCAAGAATCTTCTTGCATATTTCCTGGAATCTGCTTTCTACCTCTCTTGGCTTATAAAACCAGTGACTCACTGAGCCAGGAGTTTCTTCTCTGCAGGGATTTCTTGCAGGAAACATGAGAGGAGCTGGTGATATCGTCTTTCACCTCACCTCCCCTCAGTCCTGGCTCTTCTTATCTAAAAGGCCAGATTTGTTGTACCATGTGAAGCAGTAGAATTGCTGTTTTTTTCCCCCCTGACACTGGCAGCCTTTATTAAATCAGGGCCCTGCACCCCAGGGGCTCACCCCAGGGTGCCTGCAGAGCTTCCAACATCCCCAACCCCTAGACTGCCCAAGAACATAAAATCACCTCTGCTTCCTTGCTAAGCTTCCACATAAGGACAACCTCTGGCTTTCCTTGGAAATCTAGAAAACTATAGGAATACAGCGAATGCACTTTCAAGATGCCAAGCCTTCTTATCCTTCCTAGCCACCAGAAGTCTCACATGCACACACTTTCTAATTTGCAATAATTTTTAAAATTTTCAAATGCAAATTATAGAGTCTGCCGCCTGCACAAAAGCAGCCTTCACATCAGCTGTCCCTGGCAGGAGGTTTTCACACTGAACGGGAGGGAAATTGTGCAGATGTCACCCACGCAGTCAGATGACCTGAGGGTGTGAGCATGTGTGCGTGTGTCCGTGTCAACTTTGAGAGAATCAGGGGCAGCTGGGTTGGGGGGTGGGATTTTAGGGACTGTTGATGCAACTGGATGAATGGGGTAACATCTGGATGTAGGTGTGCAATGTCAGTGTGTGTTTGAGAGGGTAGGTGTATATCTGTGTTAACTCCCTGAGGGTTGGCAAAGGCACTGCTTAAATAAAAAAATGCTTTGCAAAGGAGTCCTTGAAACAAAGCAAAAGGATGGCTTGTAAGTAGTGAATTAATCAGACTTAAATGAAGTTTAAAAAACAATTCTGGAGGAGTCCAATAACTTATCATCACCGCCACCACCATCATCATCATTATCAACACACAGTAGCAACAGCTATCATTTTTGAATACTTGCTATGTGCCACACACACACACAAGCACACACACACAGGTAGCACAGCAACCCCAGTCAAGATGGGCTTATCTTCTGTGGATCCTCTATTTTATACTGGCCTTGGAACCTTTTACCCAGGACCTATTTTGTGGGATTCAGTGTAAATTAAAAATGCAGAACAGCTTGTTCAAAATTATGATGAATTTCAAGACAGTCCCACAATGTGGGACCCTTTTGAGCAGAAAGCTCTGTGTGATGACACAGCTCTCAGGCCATGAAGCAGAGCGCCCTGTCCGAATGACTAGGTGCATTGCTCAAACTTTTGTCCATTGGGAAGACTTCCCCCCACAGCTGGGGCTATAGTGCAAGAGCAATTCATTTTTAGTTTGTCTCTTTCACACCAAGACAAAACACTCTTTTTTTTTTTTTTAAGATTTTATTTATTTATTCATGTGAGACACACACACAGATAGAGAGAGAGAGAGAGAGAGAGGCAGAGGGAGAAGCAGGCCCCATGCAGGGAGCCTGATGTGGGACTTGATCCCGGGTCTCCAGGATCACGCCCTGGGCCCAAGGCGGTGCTAAACCACTGAGCCACCGGGGCTGCCCAAGACAAAGCATTCTTAAACCAAGCCTGGGCTTTCTGCCTCTTCATTAGCCATTTGCTGGGTAGCCCACACAATGTATGGGTGGGAGCTGAGTGATAGCCATGAGTGCAACAGCATTAGGTGACATTGGTGCTTGAGCCACCTGTTAATGTAGATTACTTGTACTATTTGGGCCTGGCCAGGCTTGATCTGGGATAAATAAGAAAGCAAATGGCTGGATAAAGATATAGCAAGCGACCAGTGACTGCTGGAAAGTTGCAGAGGCTGTATTAATAACAGAAAAGTAAACTTCAAGAGAATGGCTGTTAACCAAGCTAAGGAGGAAAAGCTATATGGATAAAAGAAGTCATAATAATAATCACGTATGTGTATATATCTAGCAACAGAGCCTCCAAATAGCTGAAGAAAAAACTGGCAAGAAAGGGAAAAACTTGACTAATCTATAATAATCGCCGAAGATTTTTACACCCCACTCTGATTGGTGGATTAAATAGCTGGACTGAATAATGAGAAAATGCATAGAAGAAAACGCAAGAAGAACCTTGTCAACTGTCCTGCCCGTAGCTGACATTTACAGAAACTAAACTCCACAGTCGTGGAACCCCACATTCTTTTCCGGTAGACATGGCACCTTCACCAAGGCAGACCATATGTTCACCCATCAAACAATATTAATAAAATGTAAAGAACATACAGACATGTTCTCTGACCACCATGGAAGGAAATTAAAATAAATAACAATGAGAGATATACAGAAAAATCTCTGATATTTGGAAATTACACAACACACATCTAAAGAATTCAAAGGTCAAAGAGATATTTGAAGGGGAATTAGAAAACATCTTGAGTGGAATGATAAAACTAAATATATCAAAGCTTGTGCGATATACGGAAGCAGTAGTTAAGGGGAAGCTTATAGCTTAAAACATAGAGAAGAAAAGTGTAAAGTGTGGATCAGTTCAACATTCTCATGGCTTTGCGTGAGCGCGGTGCAGAGTGTGAACCTAGCAGGGCAGAGGATTCCTTCTCCTGATCTCACTGCCTACAGGCTCTCCCATCGCCTCCATATGGTAGTCCTGAATACCGTTCCAACACACAACTCTGACTGTGTCACTCTCGGCTCTA
Source organism: Canis lupus baileyi (assembly GCF_048164855.1). NCBI lineage: Eukaryota > Metazoa > Chordata > Mammalia > Carnivora > Canidae > Canis > Canis lupus. Next base: position 7,058,320 of record NC_132840.1, on the reverse strand, counting down.
AACCCTCTCATGGCTCCCCATTGATTCAGGATGAAATTCAAAATGGACCTGGCAAGCTGGCCTTTTAGGACCTTTATTTACTTCTGAGGTCATGCCCTGTTTGCCACTGTGCCATCCAGCTTTCTGAACTGTCTCTTGAAATCACGAGTTTTTCTCTTTTCTGCCCTATAACTAGGGTTCCAGATAAAATGAAGGATTCCCAGTTAACCTGAATTTCAGATATGTATGGATAACTCTTTAAGTATGTCCCCAAACTGCATGGGGCATATGTATATACAAAGAAAGGTATTCATTATTTATCTAAAGTTCAAGTTTAACTGGGGGTTAAATTTTTTTTTTTTTAAGATTTTATTTATTTATTCATGAGAGACACAGAGAGGGAGGCAGAGACACAGGTGGAGAGGGAGCCCAATGTGGGACTAGATCCCAGGATCCGGGATCACACCCTGAGCTAAAGGCAGACGCCCAACCACTGAGCCACCCCGGGGTTTAAATTTTTATTTTTTATTTGTCAAATCTGGCAGCCTCACCCAAAACTAGCACATAGTCTGTCTTTCTTTCTTTCTTTCTTTCTCTTTCTTTTTCTTTCTTTTTTTCTTCTTTCTTTCTTTCTTTCTTTCTTTCTTTCTTTCTTTCTTTCTTTCTTTTTCTTTCTTTTTAAGATTCTATTTATTTATTCATGAGATACACAGAGAGAGGCAGAAACATAGGCAGAGGGAGAAGCAGGCTCCCTGCAGGGAGCACGATGCGGGACTCGATTCCAGACCGGGATCACACCCAGAGCCAAGGGCAGACGTTCAGTCACTGAGCCATCCAGGTGTCCCTAGCACATAGTGTTTCATGTGCCCTTTCTCTGCTTCTGTGTGTGGCTTATTTTCCTTAGAAAGGCTCAGCTTAGAAATAACCTCCTCCAAGAAGACAGTTCTCTCCACTTGTCTTTCTCAGGGTCTGTCTCATTCACTGCGAACTCCTCAGCCCTTGCAACAGTGTCTAGCACTTGGAGGACACTCAATAAATACTTGCTGAAGGAATAAGTGCTGACCTAGGTCTCAGCTATTTCTTTTTTTTTTTTTTTAAGGATTTTATTTATTTATTCATAGAGACACAGAGAGAGAGAGAGAGGCAGAGGCACAGGCAGAGGGAGAAGCAGGCTCCATGCGGGGAGACTGATGTGGGACTCGATTCAGGGTCCCCAGGATCAAACCCCAGGCTGCAGGCGGCGCTAAACTGCTGCGCCCCCGGGGGGGGGGGGGGGCTGCCCCAGGAGCTGGTCTATTTCTTGCCTTCCAGGCCTGGGCTCCCAGTTTAGGGTAGGAGTCAGGGGGGAGGCAGGGGATGCATCAGTTACCTATCACTGCAAACAAACCACCCCCAAAATTAGTGACTTAAGAGAGAAGCCATCATGTAATTTGCTAAAAAATCTGCAAAATAGGCAGAGCTCAGCAGGAACAGCTCACCTCTGCCCCATGTGGCGTCAGCTGGGGCTAGAAGATTCACTTCCAAGATGACTCACTCACATGGCTTTCAAGTTGCTGCTGTATGCTGCTTCTCTCCACATATGCCTCTCCACAGGGTGGCTTGGACTTCCTTATAGCATGGTGGCTGGGTTCCAAGAACAAGTATCTCAAATGACACAAGAGATAGCAGATTCTAGACTTTTAAGGCCAGGGTCTGGAAACTGATATAATATCATTTCACACTCTATTCTATTGCTTAAGCAAGCTGCAGTTCATATTTAAGGAGAGAGGACAGAGACCCTTTCTCTTAATGGGACCAGTGCTAGAAAATTTTGTGATCATTTTTAAAAGTCACCAGAGGGGAGAATACTCACTACAAAGAAGTTGACAGAACCCATCATCTGTACCCAGTCCAGGTAGATGTTGGTCCATAGGATGGACCTCTCTCCACAGGTCAGCAGGAGCCACAGGGCCAGCATGTTCAAGGCAGCCTGGGGGTGTGATAGGGCCGGAGACAAAGAGAGAGAGAAAGAGACAGAGAGGGAGGAGGGGGGGATGAGAAATATGGAAAGAATCCTCCCTTGAAGGAATGAGGACTGAGCAACTCAACTCATGCAGGCACTTAACAATCCATCTGAAACGAGGCTGCATAATTGGCACCTATTATGGGTCCCTTGGGATGTTGTAAACAGAAATTGTGAAACTGTATTTTCTTTTGGCTTTGAACAATTTTAAATTATAGAAAGTTGACACAATAGCAAAATGAACAACCGACACACCTGTCACCTCGTTTCACCAAGGTTAACATTTTGCCACATCTGCTCTTTGAAAGCAAGGTACAAACAAGACATTTTCCTCCTAAATCCTTCAGCCTGCATCTCCCTCCCCATCCCTCCACACCAATGGTTCTCTGGCCAGGGGGTGATTTTGTCCCTCAGGGGATATTTGACAATGTCAACTGGAAACACTTTTATTTTATTTTTTAAAAGATTTTATTTATTTGTTCATGAGAGACACAGAGAGAAAGAGAGGCAGAGACATAGGCAGAGGGAGAAGCAGACTCCATGCAGGGAGCCTGATGTGGGACTCGATTCCAGGTCTCCAGGATCACACCCCGGGCCAAAGGCAGGCGCCAAACTGCTGAGCCACTCAGGGATCCCCTGGAGACACTTTTAAATTATATTCCTTACTGAGAAAAAAGCTCACATCACACAAAATTCACCATTTTAACCATTTTCATTTTTTTTTCATTTTAACCATTTTCAAAAGTATAGTCCAGTGTGCTTTCGTATATTCATGATATGATGCAACTCTTAATGCTATCTGATTCTAAAACATTTTTGCAGACATTTCTGCTTGTTGCAACTGACAGGGTGCAGTGCTCCTGACACCTAGTGGGCAGGGACCAGAAGTGCTGCTGAACTCTCAGGAGAATCATCTGGCCCCAAGTGTCACCGTTCTACATAATTACGCCGCTATTAGCACATCTGAGCAAAGCAAAAGTAATTGAGTGCTGTCGACCCCACTGGTCATAAGGATGTCTTTTTAAAAATTCACTTTAGAGATAGAGGGAGAGAGATAAGCAGAGTCAGTCTGAGCAAAGAGCCGGACTTGGGGCTTGATCCCATAACCCCGAGATCATGACCAAAGCTAAAACCAAGAGTCAGACACTTAACCAACTAAGCCACCCAGGCACCCCTAAAGAATGCATATTTAGCATATCTATTTTAGTTCAGGAGCCAAGGTTCACACATTGCCTTTTGCTGTTAGGTCTTTTTGGTCTCTATTAATATAAAATAATATTTTCTACCCCACACTCAGTCTTCTTGTTTGATTATTTTTCATAAGAGTTCAGGCTGGTTTATAGCATAATATTCTGGAATTATCAGATTCATATTTAACATTTTTGGCAAGAACACGACATTGATGATTATTGCGTCACATAAGGAGGTCTATAATTTGAGGTTGCTGTGCTATTTGTGGTGTTGAAATAGGATGGTAATGCAGTTGAGAAGACAGAAGGTGCTGTCTTCCACTTCCATCCACTCAAGTGTGGCACCCAGGCAGCAACTTTGGCTGGCTTACCCTTTCTGAAAAGTAGAGATAGCCTGGGGAGGATTCTCTCACTCCCGGGGAGTCCTCAGGCCCTCCTCCCTTCTCTTTGCTGTCCCACCTTCAAGGGTCAAGGGGAAGGCCCCAAGAGCTGGGGGTTTCCTCTGCTAACCTCGGGGAGTAGGCCCAGCCCAGGGTGGCTGGGAGGACTTGGAAGGACACCTGGGACTCCTTCAGCAGTTCCTTATTTCCCAGAAAGAAGAAACCGGATGGTAGAAGTGTGTGGGCCAGGATGGGGGTCAAAGGCTTGTAAGGCTGGGAACTGCAGGCCTGTTAGCATTCTTATGGTGAACAACTATGCAAAAGCTGGATAGAAGTCACTCCAATCCTCCTCATTTTGGGAAGCTCCTCCCACCTTTAGGAACTCTCCCTAAACACAACCTTCTTCAGAAACCTACCAGGACTGCAGGAAGAAGGAAATTACTCCTGTTCTCAAAGCACTTCAGGCTAGAACCACCACAAGGGCAGAAGTTCTACTCCTTTTTAAAAAATATTTTATTTATTCATGAGACAGAGAGAGAGAGAAAGAGAGAAAGAAAGAGAGAGAGAGGCAGAGGGAGAAGCAGGCTCCATACAGGGAGCCTGACGAGGGACTCCATCCTGGGTCTCCAGGATCACACCCTGGGCCAAAGGCAGGCGCTAAACTGCTGAGCCACCCAGGGATCCCCAGAAGTTCTATTCCATTACACTGGCAGTGGAAACATGACAATCCATACACAGTTTTTTGAGCCAACAGTAAAAACAGCATATTACAAAAAAATTCAGTTTTGGGGTGCCTGAATGGCTCAGTTGGTCAACCATCTGCTTTCAGCTCAGGTTATGACCCCAGGGGTCCTGGAATTGAGCCCCACATGGGCTCCCTGCTCAGCAGGGGAGTCTGCTTTCTCCCTCTCCCTCTGCTGCTCCTCCTGCTTGTGCTATCTTGCTCTGTCAAATAAAAAAAAAAAAAAAAGAATCTTTAAAAAAATTTCAGTTTTCTGGGGGCACGTGCCTGGCTGAGTTGGTGGAGTGTGCAACTCTTGATCTCAGGGTTGCAAGTTCAAGCTCCAGGTTGGATGCAGAGAATACCTAAAAGTAACATCTTTTATTTTTTTTAAAGATCGCTTATTTATTTATTCACAAGAGACAGAGAGAGAGAGAGAGGCAGAGACACAGGCAGAGAGAGAAGCAGGCTCCATACAGGGATCCCAGGACTCTGGGATCACGCCCTAGGCTAAAGGCAGACCCTCAACTGCTGAGCCACCCAGATGTCCCAAAAGTAACATCTTTTTTAAAAAATTCAGCTTTCTGGCTTTTCTTGGAAAATCTGAAGCTCTGACAACATCGGGCTTGCACCTCTGCCTGGCGTCAACGACTTCCCCTTTCAGACTAAGCATGCATGCCACACTTACCTAATCCCAAGTCCAAGTGTGGCTTTTAGTCTTGCTCCCTCACCTTGCCCATGCTGTTTTTTTCTTTACTTGTGTCTTTGAAAAAAGATGACAATAAAAGAGAGGTCCAGGGTTGTGTGCTTCCAGGTAAATGGGAAAAGGCATATTTCATTGTAGAATTGAAGAACATTCCTGTGCGCCTGTAATGTGATTAAAGTGAGTCTGTGTTTAAAAACAATATTGACCTCAAGTGTCATTGTGTCTTAGTATTGTGGCTGGGGGGTTACTGGAATGTCAGACTCCTCTCGACTCCATCACTTACAAGCCTTGTGACCTCAGACAAGACTGTGACGATACTCAGATGCCTCTGCAGTTTAAACCTCTCTCAACTTCTTGAATACTACCCAGCTGCTATCCTACCAACAAAACACCCGAGTACATGACTTTCAAGGCCGTGCTGAAGAACAAGATTCCACACCAAAAGTCATTTTTTTCTAGGCTGGGAATTTGCCCAAAGTCAACACCTGCCCAAACCAAAAGCCAGACCTGGTTCCCACGGGTAGATTTTTGACGCTGACTTTGGCAGAAGGTGCGGGCTCATTTGACCCACTCCACCCCCAGGGCCACTCCAGGGGCCAGGCCACTGGAGGTCACAACTTCTGTGAGAATCACAAGCTGAAGGCTGAAAGGGTTCAGCTAAAGTCCAAAGAGGACCATCAGGCCTCACCCAGATCTGAGAAACTCCCTGAGTACTCCAGCCACAGCCTTCAGCCTCAAATGCCAGTGGGATATCCAGAACCAGGACCAGGGACTTGTGGGACAAAGGTGACTTTCCCCAGTAGGCTGTGGGTGAGGAAGCAAGAGGCCTCAGAGACTCCGAAGAGCCCATTTGGGTCCACAAGGGAAACAGACTTAGAATAAAGCATTGACCACAAAAAAACATGGACAAGAGTTATTAGGGCATCCGGGTCGCTCAGTCGGTTAAGCCTTCGACTCAGGTCATGATCTCAAGGTCCTGGGATCAAGCCCCATGTTGGGCTCCCTGCTCAGCAGGGAGTATGCTTCTCCCCATCTCTCAAATGAACACATAAAATCTCTCTCTAAAAAAAAAAAAAAAAAAGAGTTATAGGGACATCTGGGTGGCTCAGTGGTTGAGCATCTGCCTTCAGCTCAGGGCATGATCCTGGAGTCCCAAGATAGAGTTCCGCATCGGGCTCCCCACAGGGAGCCTGCTTCTTCCTCTGTGTGTGTGAATAAATAAAGATTTCATGAGAGACACAGAGAGAGAGAGGCAGAGACATAGGCAGAGAGAGAAGCAGGCTCCATGCAAGGAGCCCGACGTGGGACTCGATCCCAGGACTCCAGGATCACGCCCTGGGCTGAAGGCAGGCACTAAACCGCTGAGCCACCCAGGGATCCCCCTAAATAAATAAAATATTTTAAAAAAGAGTTATAAAGGAACTGAAGATGTCAGTCGGGAACATGTTTAGCTGCAAGGAAGAGAAAACCAGAGTAGCTTAAACAAATATTTGTTTCATGTTTGTCTCATGCAATACAATGCCAGGAGGTGGGCAGACCAGGGTTGGTGCAACTGGTTTACCCTGCCAGGCGGGCACAGTCTGCTTTTCTTGCCTACCATCCTTGGCAGCTCAGTCCATTCTCAAAATTGTTGCCTCATGGTCATGAGTCGGCTGCTATACCTCTAAGCATCACATTCACCTTCTGGGCAGGAAATTGAAAGGAAAATAAGAAAAGGGAAGCACTTGTGCCAGGGAAGCAAAGCTTTCCCAGAAGTCTACATAAGTCACCTGGGTCACACTGTGTCCCAGGGACACCACGAACTCTTAAGGAATCTGAGGAAGTTAGTCTGTTTAACCAGGCCCTACCCCAAACAAAACTGGGCCTCTTTGGGGAGGAAAGGGGAATAGGTATTAGAAAGGCAACCAGCTGGGTCTATCACACCAACTTCTTATACAACCAAAAGGCCTGGTACCTCATCTGAAACCAGCCTTGAGGTTTTTCAGTTATATGAGCCAATATATTATTTTTGTAATATAAGACAATATGAATCAAGCTTTCTGTTCATTACAACTGATATCTCATTGGTACTGTCTGTCTTTTCCCCCTTTTACATTTTTATTCTGTATCATAAACAACAACAAATGCTTTTCTTCACATTCATAATTTTAGGAAATTGCTGCCTTTTCCGGTGGAGAAAAACAATCTACAGACAGAAAAGAGGAAGTACAATACTGTGAAGCTCTGCAAATCCCAGAAGTCAATGTCTTGAAGATAACTTCAGGAGACAGGAAGAAAACAAGTGTCACAAGAGACAAGACAAGAACATATAAGGAGGGACGCGTGGCTGGCTCAGTGGTTGAGCATCTGCCTTTGGCTCGGGGCATGGTCCCAGGGTCCCGAGATTGGGTCCTGCGTTGGGCTCCCTGCATGGAGCCTGCTTCTCCCTCTGCCTGTGTCACTGCCTCTCTCTCTTTCTATGTCTCTCGTGAATAGATAAACAAAATCTTACAAAAAAGAACACATAAGGAGAACAAGCTGGGGAAGTGACCATTTAAATTTATTTATTAATTCGATCTATTAATTAAATTAAATTATTTATTCTATCAAGATAGAAAACATTTCCAGCACTGCAGACATCATTTTTATTCCTCTCCTTTGGTCAGTACTGTTCCCAGAATTACCAGAGTTCTGTCACTATTTGCTATAGTTTTGTTGTTGTTTTTAAGATTTATTTGAAAGAGAGAGAGAGCATGTGTGCGTGTAGTCGTGGAAGGCCAGAGGGAGACAATCTCAAGCAGACTCCCCGCTGAGCAAGGAGTCCCACATGGGGCTCCATCTCACAATCCTGAGATCTTGACCAAGAGTCAGAGGTTCAGCTGACTGAGCTGCCCAGGTACCACTCCATTTGCTACGTTTTTACCTAGTTTGGGACACCATATAAATGGAAACACACCACATTCACTCCTCTATGGCTGGCGACTTTTATCCAACATTGTGTCTGGGAGATTTATCCCTGTTGTGGACAGCAGTTCATTCTGTTTTTATTGCTATGTAGTCTCCCACTGTATGAATATACCATTTTTATTCATTTTCCTGCTGTTGGATATTTGGATTGATTCCAGGTTTTAGCTATTATGAATAAAGTTGCCAAGAACATTCTAGACATGCACTTTGGTAGAAATCACAGTTCTCCTGGATTTGTACTGAAGAGTGAACTTGCTGGATCATATGTCAGGTTAGGAGTTACAGTGAATACTACGGTTTTCCAACTTACCTCTTTCCAGTTCTAGTTATTTCATATCCTCACCAACACTTGGTTTTGTCAATCTTTTTAATTTTAGCCAATTTAGTAATTAGTGTACAATAGTATCTCACTATGGTTTTATTTTTAAAGTTTATTTATTTTTGAATTTTATTTATTTATTTATTTACTTACTTATTTAGAGAGGGCACACATGAGCAGAGGGAGGGGCAGAGGGAGAGGGAGAGACAGAATGTCAAGCAGACTCCATGCTGAATGTGGAGCTTGATGTAGGGCTTGATCTCAAGACCCTGAGATCATGACCTTAGCTGAAATCAAGAGTCAGACATTAACCACTGAGTCACCCAACTGCCTCTTAATTTATTTTTATTTATTTATTTATTTTAAAGTAATTTCTACACCCAATGTGGGACTAGAACTCACATCAAGAGTCAGATGTTCAGGCAGCCCCGGTGGCGCAGCGGGTTGGCGCTGCCTGCAGCCTGGGGTGTGATCCTGGAGACCTGGGATCGAGTCCCGCGTCGGGCTCCCTGCATGGAGCCTGCTTCTCCCTCTCTCTCTGCCTGTGTCTCTGCCTCTCTCTCTCTCTCTGTCTATGAATAAATAAACAAAATCTTAAAAAAAAAAGAGTCAGATGTTCTACCAACTGAGCTAACCAGGTGCCCCTTGCTGTTTTAATTCACATTTCTCTATGAATTAAACTCCATATTGAGTGATATTGAGCACCCTTCCACATGCTTATTGACCATTTGGAAATCGTCTTTTGTGAAGAGTCTGTTTTAGATCTTTTTCCATAAGACTATGGAATTCTTTACATATTCTGCAGGAGTCCTTTTTTGTTTTTTTAATATTTATTTATTTGCCAGAGTGAGAGAGAGAGTACAGCAGGGGGAGCAGCAGGTAGACGGGGAGGGAGAAGCAGGCTCCCCACTGAGCAGGGAACCCAATTTGGGGCTTGATCCCAGGACCCTGGGATCACAACCTGAGCTGAAGGCAGATGCTTAACCAAATGGGCTACCCAGGCGTCCCCCTCTTTTTAAATATATGTAGCACAATGTTCTTTTTCCAGTGTGTAACTTATCTTCTCATTTTCTTAAAAAAAAAAAGATTTTATTTATTCCTGAGACACAGAGAATGAGAGAGAGAGAGAGAGAGAGAGATAGATTGAGGGAGAGAGGCAGAGGGAAAAGCAGGTTCCATACAGGGAGCCCGATGTGGGACTCGATCCCGGGACCCCAGATCATGCCCTGAGCCAAAGGCAGATGCTTAACCACTGAGCCACCCAGGCGTCCCTATCTCTTCATTTTCTTAAATATCTTTAATTAATGACCAGAAGTTCTTAATTTTAATGGAGTCTAATTTATCAACCTTTGATGCTTAGAGCTTTCTGAGTCTTGGGTTGTTTTGTTTTGTTTTGTTTTTTTTCTGAAGTAGGCTCCACACCCAATGTGGGGTTCAAACTCATGACCTCCAAATCAAGAGTTGTATGCTTCACTGACTGAGCCAGCCAGGAGCTCCCTTTGTGTCTTGTTTAAGAAATCTTTGCCTAGTCCAAGGTTAAAAAGATAGTCTATGTTTTCTCTAAAGTTTCACTGTTTTACCTTCGCAGTTATGCTGATGCTCCATTTCTTTTTTTTTTATTTTTTTAAATTTATTTATTCATGAAAGACAGAGAGAGAGAGGGGGGCGGGGGCAGAGACACAGGCAGAGGGAGAAGCAGGCTCCACGTAGGGAGCCCGACGTGGGACTCGATCCTGGGTCTCCAGGATCACGCCCTGGGCTGCAGGCGGTGCTAACCCGCTGAGCCATCCGGGCTGCCCTGATACTCCATTTCAAATTAATTTTTGTGAAGGCTTCAAAGTACAGGTAAAACAGATACTCACTTACTTGCTCCAACACCATTCTACCACTTACGTAAGTTTGCATAATTCATTTTCAACCATTCTTCTTTTCTAACATAGGGACATGCAACATGCATTGCTTTAGTTGCAGCCTATTAGTTTTGATATATTTGATAGTATTTCGTTATCATTCCATTTGAAACATTTTCTAGTTTTCTCTTGTGACTTCTTTGATTCATGATTATTTAGAAATGTGTCCAAGAGCATAACGACACTCAGCACAGTTTTGGCATGGTACTGTGCCCACAGCCTCATGGGGGCTGAGTTGAATGGAGGTGGAGTGGCTGCTTGCTTTTGTCTATGCAGCTCCTGGGAGCCCTGTAGGTGGGTGAACATTTTCCACCGCCAAGGTGTGTGGGGAGACACTGTGGAGTAGCATGCCTAATAAGTCTCCTGCCCCACTGTGTGTGTGTGAGTATGCACACACACCCCATCCTTCTCCAGCTCTAACATATCCCCTGAGCCATGCAAGAAGAGGGAAAGCAGGCCAACCCCTTCTTAGGTGAGTGATCAAAACTAAGTCACTTAAGCTGTAGGCCAGTTTCCTGATCTGTTAAAATGGGAATGGTTTATTTCAATGTTCTGCTAAGAATTAAATGTATGGGATAGGAGTCTTGCCGTGGGACACTGTAAACTGATAGTAGGTAAAGGGATGAGGTAGGGAGGAAAACGTGTTCTATGCCAGATCCTGACACAAACTCTGGCTTTGACCAGACTTGGAGAGGAGGACCCCTACCTAGGGCTTAGTGGAGATAGTTTACACAGGGCCTACAGGGGGAAAATTGGGAAGTGGGCAACGGGGCTACTGGCAGAGGGGTACCCTGAGAGTTCTTCCTCCTATGCTGGGCTGGGCCTTGGTGTTGTGTGAGAGCTGTGCTCCAGAGGTTTAAGCTAGGAGGTTATTCTTTCCAACCAAGGTCCCCAGATGAACACTCCTCTCAGGACTCAACCTCCTCCCAGGTCCTATACCTCTATCTCCCAGGCCTTCTCTGCAGCTGGAGGCAAAAGGGATGGGAAGGGGTAACAGCAGAAAGGAAGGGGTCCAGAGACCCCTGGGAGCTGCTGCAGCTCTTGCTGCTTTCTTCAGCTGGCCCTGGGCTCACCCTGAGCCTGTCAAGTCAGAAACCAGTGCAGTTCTGTGCCCAGTGCCTTAGGAGCATCTCCACGGCCATGTCCAGAGTTCTGCAGTCTCTGATCTTACCTGCACAGAACCCAAGTGGCAAGGATGAGCAAGATGGAGCACTCCTGGGGTTTTAGCAGAAACAGTAATTCCTGGGTGCCTGGGTGGCTCAGTCGGTTAGGGATCTGACTCTTGATCTCAGCTCAGGTCTTTTTTTTTTTTTTTTTTTTTTTTTAAATTTTTTATTTATTTATGATAGTCACACAGAGAGAGAGAGAGAGGCAGAGACACAGGCAGAGGGAGAAGCAGGTTCCATGCACCGGGAGCCTGACATGGGATTCGATCCTGGGTCTCCAGGATCGCGCCCTGGGCCAAAGGCAGGCGCCAAACCGCTGCGCCACCCAGGGATCCCCTAGCTCAGGTCTTGATATCAGGGTTGTGAGTTCATTTTTTTTAAGATTTTATTTATTTATTTATTTATTTATTTATTTATTTATTTGAGACACACACACACACACACACACACACACACACACACAGAGGCAGAGACACAGGCAGAGGGAGTAGCAGGCTCCATGCAGGGAGCCCGATGTGGGACTCGATCCCTGGTCTCTGGGATTACACGCCAGGCTGCAGGCGGCGCTAAACCTCTGGGCCACTGGGGCTGCCCAGGGTTGTAAGTTCAAGCCCACATTGGGCTCCATGCTTGGCGTGGAGAAGAAAAGAAAGAAAAAGAAGAAAAGAAAAGAAAAGAAAAGAAAAGAAAAGAAAAGAAAAGAAAAGAAAAGAAAAAGAGAAGAGAAGAGAAAGAAAAAGAAAGAAAAAGAAATAAGGAATGAACTAAGAAAGAATAGTTTCTGGGAGGACACCTGGGTGGCTCAGCAGTTGAGTGTCTGCCTTTGGCTCAGGGTGTGATCCTGGGTCCAGGGATCGAGTCCCGCATCAGGCTCCCTGCAAGGAGCCTGCTTCTCCCTCTGTCTATGTCTCTCTGTCTCTCATGAGTAAATAAATAAAATCTTGGGACACCTGGGTGGCTCACTGGTTGAACGTCTGCCTTCTGCCCAGGGTGTGATCCCGGAGTCCCAGGATCAAGTCCCACGTCGGGCTCCCTGCATGGAGCCTGCTTCTTTCTCTGCCTACGTCTCTGCCTCTCTCTCTCTCCGTGTCTCTCATGAATAAATAAATAAAATCTTTAAAATAAATAAATAAATAAATAAATAAATAAATAAATAAAATCTTAAAAAATAATAATTCCTAGGTAACCCAATGGTTCCTGTTGTGAAAACACCTTTGTTCTTGGGGCTTTAGCTGAGCCACTGAACATCCTCAGGGAGTTGGGTTGCTTCCTTCCATGGGGATAGGTCAGAAACAATGAAGGGGACATCCTGGGCACACCCCCCCCCAACAGTGCCATGCTTCTGTGAAGGGTTGCTGGGGACTCAAATTGCACTTATCCAGAGATCCTGTTAAATGTAGGGGTCCTCTCCTCACCTGGAATGGAACAAGCCCCTCACCACTTTGTGCTGGCTTCCTGTGAGTGTGGAGACTGATGTCTGCCTGTTTGGACATGTTGACAGTGAGGAATCACCCTGAGACAGAAGGGGAGGGGCTGCAACACCCTCAGAAACAGAATATTTCACACTGCTGGCAGGTGGGAGAAGGACTGGCTACCTCTCCAGGCATCTGGGAGGGGACACTGGATTGTAGATGTCTTCAGCAGGGGCTGGGGTTGGAATTTAAGATGGCCTTTGCCATACCAGGAGGGCTCAAGCATCCAGACTGCAAGCCACATTCTATGAACCAGGCTGGCTGGGCCTTTTTGTCTTTGGCATCCCTGGGCCTTTGTGACATTTCATCTAAACACTCCAGCCACAGCTCAACTGTTCTGGGTACTCCTAATAAACGGCCTACTTCCAGCACTGAAAGGACTGTAGGGGAGGGGGACAGGGAGTTAGACCAAGGCCTGAAGGTATGAGGTATCTCTGGGCCTGAGCTTCCTTGTAGTCTGTCCACCAGCTGTCTCTGCACCTTGTTCCCTTCTCTTTTGGCTTGGCTCCAGCCTACACTTTCGCTGACAACAGGAAAGCCCATGAAGCCTGTCTGATCTCAGGATCAGGAGTTTCAGGTCACCATGGCCTCCAAGTCTAGCTTGGGCAAAATGCCTTTCATGCAGCATGCACTCAATAAATAGTTCTTGTATGGATGGGAGAATGGCAAGTGCTGGAATTCGGCATTCATGCAGCAAACATGACTCTCTCTTCTAGGAGCACCTGATCACAGTGAGATCCCTCTCAGCTGACATCTCAAGACACCACCCCAAAATAACCCCTATCCATCCTAATTCCCCTCCCTGGATAATTGAGGGGATCACCCCTCTCCAGGAAACCTCTGCCTTTTGGAAGTCCTACAGATGAGCCACAGGGGCAAGGGCAGTGCACTGGGTGGGGGGCTGGTTTTCAGAACAAAGTTGGAGTAGGAGAGCCAGTGGGTGCTCTGCTGCCTCCTGCTGGACAAAGCAGGAACAGTGCCCTTAGAGATGTGAACTCCCTTGAGGAGGAATAAGAGGAGAGGTAGGGGTCAGGCCCCCCTCCTTGTCCTCATACTTGGTCTCCAGCACATAGCAACCACATTCTACTCTTCTCCCTGAAGTCAGGGTCCCTATGTTTGGGTCTCTCTCCAGCCAGGTAGGCTCTGCCTCGCCCCAGGTTTCTCAAATCCTCCACCCAGAACATTTCTAAAGGTCTTTTTTGTCAATAAGCGTGATCATGGGAACATCAGGGCAGTTCCTGACCAATAAAATCATCCCCACAGTATTTATGCTCATTAGCAGATGAAACGGGCTTCCGAGGGGGCTTTTATAGACTACTAGATGTAGGCGGCTGTGTTCGTCAGGAGGAAAGATAAATGTAAGGATCAATAAACCCAAGGGAAATAGAAAATAGTAGAAAGGCAGAAATTTAATTGTAACAAAATTTGATAAATCAAGCCAAAGATTGGTTATTTGCAAAAACAAAATTTGGTTAGTCAATGGAAATTTCACTTTAGACAGAGGTACCGATATGCACATAGATACACAGAGCTATGACAAGAAACCCAACAATGTTTTGGGCCAATTAAGCGGTGGTGGGAGGGGGATAGGTGACACAGCGCTGGTGGGCAGGAGGATGATGAGGGTGAGAAAGGATATAAACAAATGTTGATTTCTTCTTCTGGACTCAGCCGGGTGGCAGGAGAGCTGCTGGGCTCTTGTGATTATGGTCTGAGCCTATGCACACTCACGACAGTGATACAATGTGGAGGTGGCTATAGATGTTTGCCGATTGACTCACTGACTGAATCGACTCTGGGAGTAGCCGACTCTCTGACCCCAGGGGAGCGGGGAGAGAAAAGACTATTGACTGCTTACCAGGCTGGGGCTCGTCAGGCAGGAACCAGGCTTGGGGCAGAGCCTGTATCAGTGTTAAGCTGTAGAACCAGGCAGGTTGGTAAACTATGTTCCTGTTATGGGTCCAGGAAACTTAACATTGTCCTTTGTCTGGCTCCTCCCTTGACTCTTACTCAAGTTTCATGAATGAGTAAAAGTTTCCTCTTCCAGAAAGCCTTCCGAGCTAACTTCCTGCCCCTCCCTCAGCTGGGGTTGGTGCTTGTATTGGTCCTATTTGTTCCTGGGGCATTCTTCTATCAAAGCATTTGTCCCACTGCATTTAAAAATATATATTTTATTTATTTATTCATGAGAGACACACAGAGAGGCAGAGACATAGGCAGAGGGAGAAGCGACTCCAAGCCTGACAAGGGACTTGATCCCAGGACTCCGGGATCACACCCTGAGCCAATGGCAGATGCTCAACCGCTAAGCCACCCAGATGTCCCTATCCCACTGCATTTTAAATAATTCTCTTCGGTTTTTTAAATTATATATGTATATATATTTAAAGATTTTATTTATTTATTTTTAAAAATATTTTATTTATTTATTCACGAGAGAGAGAAAGAGAGAGAGAGAGAGAGAGAGACAGGCAGAGGGAGAAGCAGAGTCCATGCAGGGAGCCCGATGTGGGACTCGATCCCAGGTCTCCAGGATCACACCCCGGGCCGAAGGTGGCGCTGCACTGCTGGGCCACCGGGGCTGCCCTTCTCTTTCTTTGTTTTATGTTTTTATTATGAAGATTTTCTTTTCTTTTAAAGGATTTTATTTACTTATTCATGAGAGACAGGCACACAGAGAGAGGCAGAGACCTAGGCAGAGGGAGAAGCAGGTTCCACCCAGGGAGCCAGATGTGGGATTTGATCCTGGGACTCCAGGATCATGCCCTGGGCCGAAGGCAGGCACCAAACCGCTGAGCCACCCAGGCATCCCTATTATGAAGATTTTCAAACATACACAAGGGTATGGGCAGCCTGGGTAGCAGTAATGGAATAACAAAGCCCAGGTACTCAACATTTTTCAATTTCAACAAATTACCAACTCGTGAAAATTTGCTTCATCTATACCATGTCCTGCTCTTCCTCCTACTGGAGGAATAATTATTTCATATCATTTTTATCAGTAAATACTTCATTATATTTCTCTAAAAGATAAAGCTACTTTTAAAAATGCTATTGAAACCACAATATCATCACAACTTAAAAAACTAACAATTATTTCTTAATGTCATCAAATATCCAAAGTTTATGTTTCTCTCATCATCCTACTATGTTTTGACGGTTGTTTTTCTTGACTGTCTCCCCCACTGGACCTGACGAGGGACTTGGGCTGCCCCTGGGGGTGCTTCAGCCCTTGTCCATCACTGCCCATGTCTTCTTCACCTGCACACAGGAAGACAGTCACTGCTCTGTAGATGAACAAAGACACTGAGTGCCTGAGAGGGATGAGCATCCTTCCTCTAGAACATAATAAACTGTTCTTAGCCTGGAGACTGATCAGGCCCAGCCAAGCGCTCACAGCCCCCACCTCAACTCACCTGGGGCACCTTTCCAAAATCCACATGCAGTCCCTGCTCTCCACCTCCAGCTTTTCAGCCAGAATCTCTAAGGATGGGGCCAAGGAACAAGAATTTGGGGAAACTGCCTCGGGTACATTTGATGTATTGCCCTTCCTGAGCCCTCAGTGGCCCCACCAAGATGAGAGCTTATCTAGCACCTGATGCCTTCACCCTGCACTGCTCTGAGAAGAGAAAGCCCTGGGGTAGACAACTGGGCCCAGATCTAGCCTCTGAGAAAGAAAGGTCAATATCAATTGTTAGGAAGGCCTTGACACCAGATCTATTTCGTGAGAGTCATCAAAATAGCCAGCAGCATTGTCAAGGGAAGAAATGGGGATGGCCCTTCGCTGGATTATCCAGGGACCATCTCCTCAGAGAGGCTTTCCCTCACTCCCCAGCTTCCTCCTCCTGGGCAGTAGTATGTGACCCTCAGAGCTCCTAGGACTGTTTACCCTGTGCCAACCACAAGTGAGCCCAGGGCTAGCCTGATACCAGTAGAGACATCAGTGCCCATCTGTGAGAGAAGCTGGCACAGCCCCGTCATCTGCAGAGTGGCCTCCCCCCATGCAACTGAACCCCCAGACTGAATGTTGGTGTTGAAGGCCAAAGGCTGTCAAGATGACAACATATGGTTTCCATCAGCTGCTGGGAGGACTTCGTCAGGGCTCATCCTGGGCAGAATGGCTTGTGTGAACCAAGACTGCAAACCCCAACAACTTCTTTATTCTCCTACTGCCACAGGCCAGCTCAGTTTGTACACTGAGGCCTCGAAGATAATTCAGCCTGTACCCCTTTCCCAGATGGGCAAGTGTGTGTTAAAGAGTCCCTCCAGAGGGGAGGCAGGGGCAAGTGGACACCTGTGTGTCCTCGCATCTTCACAAAAGGGAAGTCTTCACCCTGGCCTCGTGCTGATGAGACCAGGCGTAGGCACAGGCCTGACAACACAGGGCGGAAGGGAACAGTCATTAGCACTAATGAGACAGGCAGCCTGAAAGCTTTTTACTTTGAAGCTGCTCGCCCACCCAGGGAACAGTCCGTTCTGCCTCTCTGGCTTCCAGGAACCCCAGGCGGAAAAAGGTTTGGGAGAAGGAGCAGGGGTGGGGGTTTTGGAGAAGCCTGGAGGGACGAAGGGGCGGGGGGAAGGACCAGGGATGGAGGCAAGAGGGCTTGGTTTTGGTTAAGTGGACTTCTCCCCTCCATTTTCCCTCAAAAAAACCCCCAAGGGTCTAGGTCTGCACCCAACTCTGGCCACTGGCCCATCACCCTCTTCAATGCCCTTGACCAAAGTTCCTGGAAGCAAAGGAAACAACATGCCACACAGGGTCTGAGTGAGCTTCTCCGGGACCACAAATTAAATTAAGATCTCAGGGCTGTCTGCCTTGTTATAGCTAATGGCTCCAGCCTATCCAACCTCCCCACCCCTACCCAAGTTCCTGTCCTGCAGAAATTTGGGGGTTCTCAGCACCCTATCTTGTTCCCAAACTTTGATTGGCACCTGGGGACCTCACTCAAAATTGAAGATGGGCACACCTCTTATAGAGCATCCAAAAGCCCAGGTTGCAGGGAAAGAGGCCGGAGCTGTGCCCCCACACTCTGGGGAGGGCCCCTTATGCCCTGGCTGCAGGCAGCAGTCACGTGTGGGGCGTTCATTAGACCCTGCCATATAAGCTGAGGGTGCGGAGTGGCCAGAAACTCTCCAGGCAAGGATCCAGCAAGCAGAGGTAAGTCCTCAGATTGGACAAAGACTCCTGACCTAGGGGAGGTCTCTGTCTGGGGTAGGGCACCTAGAGGGTGCATTAAGGATGAGAAGGGACTGAGTGGTGGGTCTTACTGCTGGCCAGGTCATGCTGCCTGCAGTGCTGCTGAGCTGTGCCCTGCTTCTGGCACTGCCGCCCATGCAGGGGGCCCAGATTGGCTTGGTCCCCCTGGAAGGCATCAGAAGACCTGACCAGGCTCTGTTCCCAGAGCTTCCAGGTCAGTATGGGCAGGGGTGGAACTAACTTGAGCCTTGATACTCTCTGGCCACAAAGTATCCTGCTTTGGTATGCCCCCTCCTTCCCCCTTCCCAATCCCAGGCCTTGGAGGTGGGTGCTTTGTGGAGGGGCAGGGGCTGGGGAGGGGGAGGGGTGGTTCTGCTCTCACATCATCTGTTCCAGGCCTGGGCCTGCAGTCCTCCCTGAAAAGGGCAACTGCAGAACAGTCTGAAGAAGCTCTGCTGCAGGAGGCAGAGGCCTTGGCAGAGGTAACTGCTCAGGAAAAGGGGGGAGGCCACAGGCCTCGGGAGGGAACATCAGGCATCGCCCCCTCTCTCCACCTCATGACCTCCTCAGCCCGGGTGATTCTGCAGACTACTCCACACTCCACTGCCATTCTGCCTGGATCGAGCCAGGTGGCATCCCTGGACCTGCCTTCAGGGGCTCATGCCTGCAATTCTGCTCCCCCGCTTCTGTAGGTACTAGATCCAGAGGGTCGCGAGCCACGCTCCCCGCGTCGCTGCGTAAGGCTGCATGAATCCTGTCTGGGACACCAGGTGCCGTGTTGCGACCCATGTGCCACGTGCTACTGCCGTTTCTTCAACGCCTTCTGCTACTGCCGCAAGCTGGGTACTGCCACGAACCCCTGCAGCCGTACCTAGTGGGCCAGCGTCGGGGTCGGGGCTGTACACGGGGTAGCGAATAAAGGCTGGGACCAACCCCAAGGCTGTGGCGTTATTTCGAAAGCGGCTGTCGGAGGTGGGAGGTCATGGAGGTCACTGCACGGATGCGGGCTGGAGCCAAGACATCACACACACACACCTACCCCAGGGTCTAGGCTACCCCGTCATCTGAATCACTTACATGCACGCTCTCACAGTGCCAGGCGCCGTTGGGGAGGCAGAAGGGCCAGGCCCCAGCCCTCCAGAATCTCGTACAAGAGACGCGGCTGCAGCGCGCAGGACACGTAGGGGCTGTGACTCCTGGCGGCCGGCACATTAGGCTCCAGGCCTGCTTGCAGCTAAGGGGACCTGTGACCTCAGCGAAATCTCCCCCCGAACTGTAGTTCCCTTCGGGAGAAGACTGCCTCAACAGTCTGGAATATTTCCAAGCATAAGCACCGCTTATTCGCATCTTTACTGGGCCTGCCCCTCGGTGCCAGGTGCACCAGCCTGGGGGGCTGGGGGGAGCCAGAGGGCCCAATGGAATCGCCGCGGCCACGTGCGCCACCACGCGGCCGGCCTCAGACACGCCACACTGCTCAAGCCCGTTAGTGAGAGGCTCGCCTACCCCAGTCGCGCAGGCGCCAGAGGGCCGACGCCTGCGCAGTGCTTTCACGCGAAACCGCCCGGAAGCCTGGCGCCCCGAGGGCCCCGCCCCTCGTGGTCACGTGAGGCGCTCGCGCGTCACCTGACCCGCTTGACAGCCCGCTGCTGGCGCCGAGTCAGCTGATCTGGGAAGCGAGCTGTCCGCCGGCCGATCGGGGTTCTCCGGTCTCGCCGCCCCCGCCGCAGCCATGTCGTTCTTCCCGGAGCTTTACTTCAACGTGGACAATGGCTACTTGGAGGGACTGGTGCGCGGCCTGAAGGCCGGGGTGCTCAGCCAGGCGGACTACCTCAACCTGGTGCAGTGCGAGACACTCGAGGGTGAGCCGCGGGGCCGGGCGGCTGGGCCTTGAAAGGCCGGCAAGGACGCTGGCCCGGGCCTGAGGGTTCCGCGATCTGGGCGGGGAAGCCGGAGGCGGGGGTTCCTGAAGGGCCTGAGAGGACTCGCTGGGAATCCAGGGGCCGATGGCGGGCGCCCCGGAAGGGAATCTCCCTGCGCTTGCGACTCGGCACGGGCCCAGACGCAACCAAGGCTTTAAGAACCGCGGTGGTTAGCCTCTGCTGGGGCCGCCGCTTCCCGCCCCCCGTATGCCTGCCGTGTAGTTTATAAAGAGGGTGTCTCGAGAGTGGTTGATCGGTGGTGCAAGAGGTGCCCATACAAACCTCTTTACCCTGACGTAGCCAAAGAGTGGCCCAGGGGCAACTCTTAGGGAATCTAAGCGCGCCCCCCCCCCCCTTTCCGCCTAATGTACACCAGGGCATTTGGGATCACTGTCTTGGCCTTGCCTTGCGGGGTGAGCCTTCCTGGAGAATTGCTGAGCCAACCTAGTGAGAGTTTCCTCCTATCGACCCCACTGGCTGAGCAGTCTCCCGAAGGCAGTGGTTCGGAGAGCGAGAGGTGGCCCTCCAAATTTGGAAGTTCCTACACTTGTATTTGGCTAATAAATCCCACCTCCTCAGCGAGAAGGTTGCCTGTTGCAACAGGATTTAAAAAAAAAAAAAAAAGCTCAAGAATGATGAGAAGCTAAGTTCCCCTTTCTTCAGCTCCAAACTGGGATTGACCCCTTTAGGCACAGCTGCATCAGATATACTGAATTAGAGATGTCCCCGAGTCCCCACTTCCCCTGTTGATAGTGAAGGGCATTGTGGTTGGGATGTAAGTTCCCGTTTCTGACCCTCAAGAGCAAAAGTACTGCTGGCTCCATGGTTGGTAGTTGGAGGGGGGAGATGATTTGCTCTCTGAAGGAAATTTTTTCATCAAAAACTTACTGAGGTTAAAAGACAATTCAATTTTTATTTTTATTTTTTTTTAATTTTTTTTTTTTTTTAATGATAGTCACAGAGAGAGAGAGAGAGGCAGAGATACAGGCAGAGGAAGAAGCAGGCTCCATGCACCGGAAGCCCGATGTGGGATTCGATCCCGGGTCTCCAGGATCGCGCCCTGGGCCAAAGGCAGGCACCAAACCGCTGCGCCACCCAGGGATCCCGACAATTCAATTTTTAAAAATCAGTTATTGTTTATCTTGCAAACTAGACCAGTAAAGTGAAAATAAATACTTAAGAAATTTAAAACTTACTGAAGTTAAAATGCAATAATTTTGGGCACTGATTTTAACATAAACATAGGAGAAAAGCTGTCTGCCTTGTGAGAGTGGAGATGGGAAGGAGAGGAGAGCACTCTAGGGTGCTGCCTTATAGGAGCCTGCCAGCAATCCCATTTTCCTCACTGAGAGGGAGGCTGCCTGGGGCAGGGCCTGGCACACAGTTGGCATTTATTATGAGTTTTGTGGACTGACTGGGACTGGAGATCTTTCTTTGCTTAAATCTGAAGCTGAATACCATTTATGACCAACTGGCATTTGGTAAAGTTGTTTCTCTTCTAGGTTTTCCTCACTCATGGTGCTGTCTGTCCTTCCTCCTCCTGTAGAGCTTCTGGGGGCACTAGGTTCCCATCTTCCCAGCAGCCTCTCCACTATTATCTTCCATAAATATCTACCCTGCAATGCTGCTCAGCACATGGCCTGCCTTGTGGTACCCCACAAGGGGTACCACATTCAAGGATTTAGACCTTTAGGGTCACATTCAAGGATTCCCTAGCTCTTCGACATGTGCTCCTTTCCCTTACCCAAGCCACCCTCCTCAACTCTTGGCACACATAGTGTGGTGGATCCTGGGGTTGGACAAATCTGAATTTTAGACCTTTAGGGTCACATTCAAGGATTCCCTAGCTCTTCGACATGTGCTCCTTTCCCTTACCCAAGCCATCCTCCTCAACTCTTGGCACACATAGTGTGGTGGATCCTGGGGTTGGACAAATCTGAATTTTAATCCTGGCCCTGCCAATTCCTGGATTACCCTGGACGAGTTATTTAACACCTCTGGCCTTGGATTCTTCATCTAGTATATTATCACTTATTTCACAAGGTTGTAGGATGTCAGCCAGCTTTTACATATAAACCCTTAGTCTAGCAACAAACACAGAGTATGTTCTAGGTAAGTGTTAGCTTTTTCTTTCACTACACTGCATCTGCCATTGCCTCTGTATCCTTATCCCCATGAAGCCTAGTGATTCCCACCCTTCAAGGCCCAGCCCCAGTAGTACCCCATCTTAGAACCCCCTTGTGATCATCCTAGGCTAGAATGTTGTTCCCTCTACCCAATTACAGCTCCTGTGGTTGTCTGTGCTATTTTCATAGAAGTTTCTTTCTAAAAAAAGATTTTATTTATTTATTCATGAGAGACACACAGAGTGAGGCAGAGACATAGAGGGAGAAGCAGGCTCCCTGCAAGGACCCCGATGTGAGACTTGATCTCAGATCCCGGGATCACGCCCTGAACCAAAGGCAGAT
Source organism: Canis lupus baileyi (assembly GCF_048164855.1). Taxonomy (NCBI): domain Eukaryota; kingdom Metazoa; phylum Chordata; class Mammalia; order Carnivora; family Canidae; genus Canis; species Canis lupus. Next base: position 7,035,945 of record NC_132840.1, on the reverse strand, counting down.
GCTCAACCGCTGAGCCACCCAGGCATCCCTTCCTAGAATTTTCTTGGCATAGAGTTTGGGATTCTTGGGATCCTATTTGCTGGAGATGCTTAAGAGTTGAAGGGTCTGGGGATAACCAGAAGCAGAAGGATGACCAGAAACCCCATTATCTTCTATAGAAAGTCCTTCTGCTTCTGCAAGTGATACCAGAGGCCTCTGTTGTTGGGTGTTTTTGCCTATCTCCAGAGGAAAGGAGAGAGGGGAGGGGAGATCAAGAAAGCCTTTGGTGGGGATCCCTGGGTGGCTCAGCGGTTTAGCGCCTGCCTTTGGCCCAGGGCGCGATCCTGGAGACCCGGGATCGAATCCCACGTCAGGCTCCGGGTGCATTCTCCCTCTGCCTGTGTCTCTGCCTCTCTCTCTCTCTCTGTATGTGACTATCATAAATAAAATAAAAATAAAAATAAAAAAAGAAAGCCTTTGGTGCCTAGTAAGATCTGTAGACATGTCCTGAAGTGACAATATTTCCAAAGAACATGTTTCAGGTGTCAGATAGTTCCCAGAAGGCCCAGGGCATTAGGCAGTGTGTGTTGTTCTGCAAGGAAGGGCAAATGCATACCCTCCACCACGCCCTGGACCTTTCTCTCTGAATTCCACCCCAGCAGGGCATCTGCCACTGACCTCTTCTGCTAAACACAGTCTTTTGAGACCTCTGAAGCTCAGAAGTTGTCTCTATTTTCCATCTTGTGTGATTGTCTATACTCAGAGGTAGGAGAAAAAAACCTGGAGAGGTCTAACCCTTTGATTAACTGAGGGGACAGAGCTAGGTGGTCACAAAAGCACTTTTTATTTATTTTTATTTTTAAAAATATTTTATTTTTTGAGAGAGAACACAGCAGAGGGAGTGGGAGAGGGAGAAGCAGACTGCTTGCTAAGCGGGGAGCCCGATTCAGGGCTCAATCCCAGGATCCTGGGACCATGACCTGAGCTGACGGCAGCTGCTTAACCAACTGAGCTACCCAAGTGCCACATCACAGAAGCACTTTTTAACACTGTGTGTTTCTGGATAGATATGTGGAGTACCTTCTGGGGGCTGAGTCTTGTGCTGGAAATTGTGGGGAAGACCAGGTAAGCTACAGATAAAGAGAAATCATGCAGTGTTACTCTGAATGTTTTCATTCATTCAGCGTATACTTATGAAGCACCTATTTTATGCCAGGTGCCATGATAGGGGCTGAGATGTTTTGTTGAGTGATGTTCTCTTGACCCTCATAGTCTGGCAGTGGAGGTCAGTGTGGGCAGGGGGAAGACATTAAGAGAAAAGTGTAGCATAGAAGTTACGAACGTAGGCTTGCTACTTCATGGCTCTGTGGCCCTGTAACCTCTTTGTCCAGAGTTTTATTGTTTTTAAAATCGTAATAATAATGGCACCTACTTCATAGGCTGGTTATGAAGTTTAAACAGGATAATTCATAAAAGCACTTTGCATGAATTTGGCACATGGCAAGTGTTGAGTTGGTGTTAGCTGCTATTTTATTTTTTTAAGTTTTATTTATTTTATTTTTAGATTTTATTTATCTATTCATGAGAGACAGAGAGAGGCAGAGAGACGGGCAGAGAGGGAAGCATACTCCCTCCAGGGAGCCCGATACAGAACTCGATCCCAGGACCCTGAGATCACGACCTGAACCAAAGGCAGATGTTCAACTGCTGAGCCACCCAGGTGCCCCTTTGAGTTTAATTTATTTAAGTAATCTCTACACCCCATGTGGGTTTTGAACCCCAAGATCAAGAGTCACATACTCTTCTGACTGAGCCAGCCAGGTGCCTCATTACTGTTATTTTATAAAGTAGACTAAATATGTAATTTCATATTAAGGGTGATACCGGTGAAAGTGACAGTGAAGTGACAGAGAATCACAGGGGAACTTTATTTAGAGAGTGTGGTGGGTTAAGGTCCTGCTGAGGAAAGGATATTTGAGCTGAGATGTGAACAGTGAGGAGGAGCCAGCCATGCAGAGAGCTGGGGCCGGGAGAGCATTTCAGGCAGAGAGACCAGCACATGAAGGCAGAAATAGCTGGTCCAATCAGGGGGACCAAAAGGAACCCTGGGACGGGAATACAAATCTTCTGGGAACCCATACCCTTATTTTGAAAAAAACAGGCAGAGCCCAGGGAAGGAAATCCCTGGCTCCTTAGCACATAATACGGGGGCAGATAGTGATGCTATGGAACGCCACTTTCCACAAAGGCCTGCCAGATTTGGGATTGTTGGATGTATTTCAGGCATTAGGAGCATATGTAGTGCTACTTTTTTTTTTAAGATTTTATTTATTCATTAAAGACAGAGAGAAAGGGAGAGAGAGAGAGGCAGAGACACAGGCAGAGGGAGAAGCAGGCTCCATGCAAGGAGCCTGATGCGGAACTCAATCCCAGATCCCGGGATCATGCCCTGAGCCAAAGGCAGATACCCAACTGCTGAGCCACCCAGGCATCCCTGTAGTGCTACTTTGATGTTCAGATGTTTGCTCATTCAGAAAACACTTCCTAAAGGCCTACTGTGTGCCAGCCCCTGGGCTTTATAAGTGAGCCAAGCAGGTATTTCAGGCATTACCATAGTTCTTAGCTTTGACCCTGGGTTCAGCCTAAGAGCATTGCTATTAATTTGTTTGACTGGACACAGGGAATTCAGGTGTGAGTGAGGCTCCGGCTCTGCCTTCCAGAATTTTTTCCCTTCCTCTTTAAAACTATCTTTAGGGCAGCCCCGGTGGCGCAGCAGTTTAGCGCTGCCTGCAGCCTGGGGTGTGATCCTGGGGACCCGGGATCGAGTCCCACATTGGGCTCTTTGCATGAAGCCTGCTTCTCCCTCTACCTGTGTCTCTGCCTCTCTCTCTTTCTCTCTCTGTGTCTCTCATGAATAAATAAAATCTTTTAAAAAAATAAAATAAAACCATCTTTAAAACTATTATTGATACTGTCAAACATATACAAATTAAAAGAAATAGTATGACGATCCCATAAGTAATAATCATCTAACTGCAACAATTATCAATTCTTGTCATTACAACAATTATTAATCTTGTTTCAATAATAGCTCCACTTACCCCTCAACTCCTAAATTATTTTGAGGTAAATCCCAGACAATACGCCATTTCAGCTGTAAATGTTTCAATATCTTCGAAAAAGGTCATGACTAATTATTTAAAAAATCACTGTGATACTGTCATTTCACCTTTAAAAGAAACAACAATAATTTGTTAATGTCATCAATTATCCATTCAGTGTTCAGATTTCTAGTTATCTCAAATTTTAAAAATATGATTTATTTCAATTAGGATCCAAATATGATCCATACCTTTTGGCTGGTCTTTTAATATGTAGGTTCTCTATCTCTCTTATTTTTTCCTTTTACTTATTGAAGAAACTGGTCATTTGATTTATGGGTTTTCCCTCCATCTCAATTTTGCTGATTACACCCTTGCTATATAGTGGGAAATGTTCCTTCCTTGTTTTTCCTGTAAATTGGTAGTTAGAAAAAGAAGCTTGATTAGATTCTAGTTCAACTTTTTTTTGGAAAAAAGAATAATAAGTGATTTTGTACTTCCATTGGGAGGCACATAGCATCTAGTAGTTTCTCTTTTTGCGATATAAAGAATCTTGATATTTATTGCCTAGAACCATTATTTCATTAGGTGTTGCAAAAACAGTGATATTCTATGTTTCCTTCTTTGATTACTAGCTTGAATACTTCTATACTAGGAAACTTCCACTCATCAACTACTTTGTTACCCTTAAATACAGTCTGTGTCAGTGAGGTAGGGTAAATACTTGATTCTTTCCTATATTTATCAGTTTTATCCTCCCACCTATTTATCAGTTTTCAAAATAATGAGTTGGTTCTCCAACATCCTTCAAAGATACCTAATAAAGTTTGTTCTTTTTCTTGGTATAGTATCATCATGTACATAGGATTTTGATATATTTGTTGTCTTTCAGTATTTTTATTGATGCTCAAAATTATCCTTTGGCCAGTGGGAGCTTATTCAATGGGCTACTGAGTCTTTTTGACACAATCCTGTAGCCTTTGAGAGCTTTCCTTACTTTGGAAATGTCAATATGTTCTAATCTTACCTTATACATTTCCTGACCCAGACTTAGAGTCCCCCTTTCTCTTAGGAGATCTGTTTCTTTTTTTTTTTTTTAATGGGAAAATGGTATTTAGAGATCATAATGAATCTAAGGGGTTCTCTTTGCTACTAGATTAGTCATTGTTTCCAGGGTTTTTCTATGGATTAGCTTCTTCTTAGAAACATAGAAAATAGAGACAAGCCTATGGCTAGCTGAATAATGCAGCCATATTTCAGCTGATGGGTAGCAGATGCCAGTTTCTTAATTTGGAATGGAGGCTCTACCTGACAATTGGGCCAGTCAGGACACCTCCTTCCTGTTATAAAGGGTATAATTAACATTCAGGAGGGGGAGAGCCGGTGAATTAGATGCTCAGGGACTACGGTTGAGGGCTCACACGTATGGTATGCTGGCTGTCTTCCAAAACACTTTATCCATCTCTGTTCTGAGTTGCTTGTTGTCTTTTCATTACAACATCTCCTTTTGCATTTCAACATTTTTTCACAAGAAGAAGAAAGGAAGAAAGCAAGACTCCAGGCTGGGATTGACCAGTCACCATCACATGAAACTGCAGATATAGATGGTGTCTTCCAGGAGTGGCAAGCCATTCAACACTAACTGTGATGTGGCAAGAAATGTGGCTGGAGAGTTAGAGAATCAGCTTTTGAGGGATTGCAAAGGCCATAGAAGAAGTGCTTTGTCCTAAGTAGGGGATGGGTGAGTAAAACTACTGGACTCATACTTTAGAGTGTACCTGCAGTGTGGAAGGGGGATTGGAGTGGGGGCCGTGCCACAGGTGGGAAGAACTACTTGCAGGGTTTTATAAGTAATCCAGGTCAAAGATGATGGCAGCTTGCCTTGGACATTGGCAAGGATCATCGTAGGGGAATCTTAGGAAGAGGAATCAATAGGACTTGAGGGGTTGGATAAAGAGCTAAGGAGGCAGGAAGAGTCAAAGCTCACAATTCTTATCTCTGGTGTAGGCAGCTGTGTAGGTGACAGAAATGATAGTGGAATGCAGAAGAGAAGGTTGGAGAAAGAGTGAGAAGATGGGATTGAGGGATCTGTGAGCCATCTGAGTGACAATGTAGAGGTGATTTTTTGGTGCTCAGGAGTGAGTCTGAGCTTTGAGGACAGCTTTGGGAATCAGCATAGAAGTGTGGCTGCTGCATCCAAGAGACAGCGTAGAGTCAGAAAAGTAGAAACCCAATATGAGACCTTGCCCCAGGAGAGGCTTCAGTTAAGCAAGGGGTCCTGCCAAAAAGGTGAAAGGCATCCCCTGAGAGGTGGGCAGCCCTAGCAGAGAACCTGAAAAAAAAGGGTGATGCACGCCAAATGTGGCCAAGAGAGTAAAATAAAGTCAGACAGCTTTTCACTTCGTTTTGCCATTCAGAGGTTGTGGTGACCTTAATAAGAAGAGAGGAGAGTGGAGCCAGAAAATGAGAGCAGTGGGGCCAGAAAATGGAGTGTATGGGCAGAGATAAGATAACATATAGATAGAACAGAGCTCACTGGGGAACTAATCCCAACTCAGCCACTTACTGCCTTTGTGACCTTGGGCAAGTCTTTGTCCTCAGCTGTACAGTAAGAAATGTTAATAGTATCTCTTCAAGATATGTGTGAAGTGTAAGCACAGGGCCCGGTACCAAGTGAATGGTCAGGGAATCCAGCTGCTCCCACCAAGGTCAATCTCTCCTACTACTCCTAAGAGATAGGCGCCATGCTGGGCTTGAATGGGTCACAAAAACATGTTACACAGGTCTTGCCTGGAAGCAAGTGTGCCTGACTAAGGGGCAGAGAGCATCGAATATTTGGTAGGCACAAGGTAAATTTTAGGGGGATGGGAGCAGGTAGATAAAAGGGTGCAGGGTTTCTTTTTGGGCTTCTAAAATTGATGGCGGTAATGCTATACAGTTCTGTGAATGCATCAAGACCTGTTGACTTGTACATTTTAAGTGGAAAGTTGTATGGCATATGAATTATATCTCAGTAAAGCTGTTACTAAAAAAAGTCAACCAGGCCAAGGAGGTGGGAAGAAGGAATGACGTTAGCAGTCTCGGAAACATGAAACTTCAGAGAGTATCAGAGGAGCTTTAGAACCTGGGAAGAGAGAATAGAACATGTGTCAGAGATGTGCAGGGGTTGAGTATTGATAAATGCATCAGGCTGGTTCATGAAAGACTTTGAGTGCCTAGGACACAGCTCAGGAGAGATGAATGTTATGATAAAAAAAAAAAAGAAAGAAGGAGGAGGAGGTTAGGTTGAGGCCAATGTATGGGAAGTGTCTAAAGGTTTCTGTCTATATTCTTGCCTGGAAATATTTCCTGTATTGCATTTTTTTTTTTTTTTTTTTTTGGTCAAAGGAGACTGTATTGAGTTGGTGACGTTAGAGGGCCATGGCTTGGACAGGAAAATGAGTTTGGCTCTGTGCAAAATTCCTCAGAGTTGGACGTATTCTGACAAGGAAGAGGTAACACAGTCCTGACAATCCACTGGCCACAAGCGCGAGAGAGGAGCTCAGGGGCATTGGGAGAAGACTGTGCAGAAGGTGGTAACCTGGGAGAGTTTGCACCATGGATCGAGGGGAACAAGTACCTTGATTCTGAGCTGTGAGAGCCTGGCCCCACACACACCTGAAGTTTTTCCCTCAGTGTTTGAGGATCTATGTGTCCCGACTGCCCTGGGCAGTGGCATTGCTGAGTGAAGAGACCCCCAATACCCAGGGATGGATGAGCTGGCATGGATCTTTGGTGATGACTTTGGCTACCTGATACTTTGTTTGTTCCTCTCCAGCTTGCTGCTGCTGTCCAAGAGGAGGAGGCCCCAGAGTGGGGATGGAGGCTCGAGAGAGGCAGGAGAGAGGTCTTGCTGCCATGAGCCAATTGGACTTAGTCCTTTAGTAGATGAAGGCAGGGGGAGTTGTGAAGGGGAGTGGGAGGATGATGCAGTTAGAAACTTGGTCTGTGGCTCTGGAGGATGGATTTAGGCAGAGCTAGGCTGGAGACAGGCCACTATTCCAGCTCTTCAGGTGAGAAAACAGGGGCCGAACCCGGGCAAGGAGTGGCATAAGGAGTTGGAGGACTGGGCCAGGACTCAGCTTAGGGGGATGAGATCCACAAGATTGGGCTGGTTTTCATTCAGTTTTCATTTCATCCCTAGGGATGAAAGGGGTTAGAAGTCAGGCCTCTGACTTCATAAGTGACTAGACTAGGTACGTACTGGAAGTGCTTCTGAGATGGGGACCAGAAGAAGAGGAGACAGTTTGGGGTGTGAATGGGGTAGCAGAAGAGGAGGTGTTCTGTCTCAGATGTGCTGAGTCGGAGTGTCTGAGGGAGGTGGCCGTGTGGGTCTAGAACTCAGGGGAAACAGCACTGAAGATACCAGTCTGGAGGTCATCAGAATGCTGGCTGGCTGGCAGCATTTCAGCCCACTCTCGGCCATCTGGTGGCTTGCAGCCAGGGCAAGTCTCCCTTAGCGGTCCAGTTCTGCCTGTGAGTCCTGCCAGGAGGCTGGAGAGCAGCCCTAAGGACAGGCCAAGTGGACACAAGCATGGTCTGATGAGGACACCTGGCATGGAGCCTAATTTGGCAAGTGGCACAGAGAGTGCAACAGCCAGGGATTCCCCTGCTGATCCCTGCTGTGCGTTCTCCTGCACGACTGGACGTGACATTGGTTTTGTTTTTGTTTTTGACTAAGCGCATTTTTTTTCGATTCCAAAAAGTAAAGTTGGTAGAAGGGTGACTCAGTGTGGACCTTTTGGGGAACAGGTTTTCACCACCTTGTTAAACATTGCACGTGTATGTACTCTGTATCCCCGCAGCCCCACTTACAGGATTGTGTCCCTCTAGATTAGCCCAAGATGGCATGTTTAGAAATACTCACGTCAGCCTTGTTCCTAATTTCAGCCCATTAGAACCAGTGGAATATTCATCTACAGGGATATGGTTAAATAAACCATGGTCTGTCTTTACATTGGAATACTATGCAAGTGCTCAAAGCCTGAAATTTTGTAAGGACTGATTTAAAAATATACTGTTAACATATTCCCATTTTAGTAGAATACTATATGCACATGGAAAAGTGTCTGGAAGTATAGATACCATGTGGTCTAGGGTGGCAGCCTCTAGAGAGAGGGATTGAAGAGGCTGGGAGGGGAATATGTGTATTTTTATTTTATGTACTCTTTTTATTTGCAGTGAACACATATTTTATAATTTAAGACATCTGATAAAAATATCTAAAATAAGGGAAATTAGAACATGTTTAGATATATGAAGAGAAGCTACTCACACCCAACAGCCATCTAGGATGAGACCTCTGCTGGTGACCCTGGGCATTTGACTTCCAGATTTGGTTCACAGCCTGGTGGGGCTGGTCTGAGTCTCAGGGAACCCCCATCAAGCCCCTTCTCTTTACACCTGAAGATTCAGAGCCCAGGGGATACTTGAGGGCCCAGCAGGGCTGGGCACCTCTGGCTAGTGACCCGGCCACAACCAGGGCTCCTGTCCAGGTACAGCTCACCTGCTCACCTCTCACCTGGCCATTTTTCTCTTTCCTTCTTCACCAACCCCCTCCTCCTTCTTGCTTTTCCTTTCTTGATTACATCTTGCGCCGGCATATACTTTAGCACAGGACCTGATAGCCGCTATTTCACAAACCCTGCCTCAGAGGTCATGTCAGAACTTGCTCTGCTGAGTGATAACACACTTTTCCTTGGATTTATTCTGTGATTTCTTGGGCCTGGTTTCTGAGGTGGAGCTAAGGTTTGTACCCAAGCCTAGGTAGGGCCTTTTGGGGTGGCCTCAGCATAGGCAAATATGAGCCATCCAGGACCCTTGAAGATAGGCTTTCTGGGTGGCCAGGGTTTCTGGATGGTAGCGAAGGAAAGGCCTCAACATCTTAGTTTAAATATTTTGCACACCACTCTTCTGGAATGTATTAGTCTCACTTTCCTGCTTTCTTAGTGGTGCACACGGAGCATAGCAGAGCTTCTCCCACTCCAGGGCTGTTAGACTTCAGATGGCAGGAACCACTGTCCCCGAGGGCCCAAGTTTGCTTATGATACTTTGGTTCCTGCCCCCCGCCCCAGGCTGCGCACTTGCCCACCCTCCTGTAGTCAGGGTGCCTGCTACAGCATCCGGGGCCCTTTTTCTACCTCATAGCTGCTCTTGTACTTTGGACTCAGCGGTCAGACACACTGCAGCTCACCAGAGGGTCTGCATCAAAAATGAACAGGTGTGAGGGCATGAAGTAGTGGTCTCTCCTATTAATCATCTGTGCCTGCTTAGCATCAGGCTCCTCAGGGTCTCCCTGGGTCACCAGGAACTTTCTTGAGTTCTGTAGAAAGTGGGGCATCAGGCACTCCATGGCTTCCTTTCCGGCCAGCTATGTGATGCGGAGCATGTGATTTAACACTCTGAAGCTTATTTGCCTGCCTATAAAATGAAATCTTGTGCAGACTGTGAGCACGGTACCTAGCCAGAGTGCATCCTCGACAGATATTTCTGTGATTAGATGAGTAATGCCTCAGTATGGGTGCTGGCGGACTGTTAGGCTTTGGTGTACAGGGGAGGAGTGCAAAGGCCCCAATCCTGGAGGGGATGTGCCATGTCATGGACTGTTCTGTTTCTGGGTAAAGCACTGCTTTTTGAAATTTTTTAAAAATTGTATTTTTTAAAGTAGGCTCCACACCTAGTGTGGAGGCCAACATGGGGCTTGAATTCATGACTCTGAGATCAAGAGTCAGATGTTTAACTGACTGAGCCACCCAGGCACCCCTAAAGATTTTTTTAAAGATTTTATTTAGGGGTGCCTGGGTGGCTGAGTTGGTTAAGCGCCTGCCTTCAGCTTGGGTCATGACCCCAGGGTCTTGGGATTGAGTCCTGAGTAGGGCTCCCTGCACATCAGGGAGGTTGCTTCTCCCTGTTCTCCTCCCCGTCCCCCCGCCCTTTGCTTGAGCTCGGGCTGTCCCTCTTTTTCTTAAATAAGTAAAATCTTAAAAAAAAAAAAAAAAGATTTGGGACACTTGGGTGGCTCAGTGGTTGAGCATCTGCCTTTGGCTCAAGGCATAACCCCCAGGTCCGGGATCGAGTCCTGCATCTTGCTTCTTGCCTGCTTCTCCCTCTGCCTGTGTCTCTGCCTCTCTTTCTCTTTCTGTGTCTCTCATAAATAAACAAACAAACAAACAAACAAACAAATAATTTTTTTAAATAAAGATTTTATTTGTTAGGGGGAGAGAGAGTGTGTGTGCATGCACATGAGAGCACAAGCAGACTTCTCACTGAGCAGGAAGCCCATCTTGGGGCTCAGTTCCAGGACCCCAGAATCATGACCTGAGCTGAAGGCAGATGCTTAAGCAACTGAACCACCCAGTCATCAGGCACCTACCCCTAAATATTTCAAGTAACCACTATACCCAGCATGGGACTCAAACTCACAACCTCAAGATCAAGAGTTGTATGCTCTACCAACTGAGCCAGCCAGGCACGCCAGTGCCTGCTTTTTTTAGATATGGCATTAGGCAGTAGAGGCGGCGTGGGGGTGGAGTGGAAAGCTGGATTAAGGGATTTTGAGACTTGAGCTGGGAAGCAGGAGTGTAGGGGACTGAGGATGCCCAAGCTTCCTCTGCAGTCTCTCCAGTTTTGCTCCTCAAAAGGTTCTGTCTTCAATGATGCAAGACAGACCAGTGCCTCATGACCAGATTTAAGCCCACCTTGTCTCCATTCTGGCTTTCCCAGGCTTATATCTACCTCAGGCCTCTTCCATGTTCTTTATGACACATTCCTGTGTGGCTTTGTAGGTGCCTGCAGCCTCCTCTCCCAGGGATCACTAGCTGGGGAGAGATAGGGACCAGAAGTCTGAGGCAGATACTAGATTGGAGAGCTGTGTTGAGAGGAAGAGTGGATCCCCTTCGCTGTTTACAAAGCCATCCTCCCTGTGGCCACAAGGGGGTGTGCCATGACCACTCAGCTGCTAGAGAACAGGGGAGGGGTGTGTGGCTGGACTCCTGAGTCAGCCAGGCTGCCTCTCCTCTCCTCTGCACAGCATCTGCCTGTGGCCGCGTCCCTTGGGACTCTGTCCTGGGCCCTGCTTCCCTCACCCAAGTCCTAGTTGGCCTTCTCAGATTAAGTAGGACTCACGGCTCAGTGTCTCCTGTCTGTCCATCTCTTCCTGTCCTCACTTCTCTGTGCCCCAGCTTCCTGGGTTGGGAAGGAGGAGGCCAGGGGAAATTCTCCGAGGCTCTCCACCTTGGTGCTCAGTGCACACTGCTCCAGCCTTAACCATCACCATCAAGCTGTCCTCATTGCCCCCAACCTGGGTCATGCTGGTAGCTCTGAATCAGCAGCAGCTGCAGCAAGTAGTAGCTATGAACCAGGGGTCTTACAGGCTCCAAGCAGGACTTTGAAGCTGCCTAGGATCAGGGCCATATTTCACAGGCTCCCAGAAGCATCACTCTTCCCCACGTGGCCTCCACTCTTCCCCTGCAGCCCTGATCCCTCCAGGAGAGGGAAGATTTATCCTCAGGACAGACTCCTTTTCTCCCAATGTTCTTCAGCACTTTAGGGGACACATAGGTGTGCATGTGGCACATAGAGGTGCATGTGAGTAGAGTGACTCTGGGAAAGGTCCAAACCAGACACCCCAAACTCTGTAGGTACTATAGGTACATACAGTCACACTGGAAAGGGCTTACTATTAGGTGACTGACAACTCTCCTCTTCTACTCTGCACCCCAGTTTGGGGGACATTTCCGTTGACCTCCCTGGCTGCTGCCTCATCTAACACATACTTGGCTGATTTTTTAAAATCTGTTCTGCGCTGGCCTTCCTCCTTTTTTTAGAGGCAGGAAAATCAAGGCTCTGATGGGCCGCTTAGTAGGTTTGGCTGCTGTTCTGTAGCCTAACACGTGCTCTGTGTGTCTCCATCCAGCACTCTAGCTTGAGGGCCTGGAGTGGGGCTGCCCCCATGTGAACTTGAGTGGTCCTGAAGAGTGGCAGGCAGACTTGTGGCAGGGGAAAGGGATGTGTGGAGGAACAGCCCCAACTGAGTGCTGGGCACTGCTTTCCTGGCCAACTTTGGCCTAGCCCTGGGCACTTGCCCAGACCTTGTGTCTCCTTGGCTACTCAGGGAGCGACTTTTTCAGGCCTTAACCTCAGCTGAGGCTTTGCATTTGGCTAGCGGATGGGGCTTTCCCCTCTGAGAAGCTATCTTGGTGTCCTCACTGTTAACAACTCAGCTTTTCCTGCCTTTCCTTGCTCTTGTGGCTGCTCAGAGGCTCCACAAGCCCGGGCCTCTCCTGCACCTGCTGTCAGTTCTTCCAGGGCTATCCCACGGGGACCCAGGCCTCTAGACTCACGCTGAGCCCTTGAGTGGCCCTTAGGGGCTGAGTTGTGGAGAGTCAGTGTGATTAGGCCTGACCAGGGTGGAGGATGTCAGAACTGGCCAGCCCCCTGGAGGTAACCTTATCCAACCCTCTTATTTTAGCTGGGAAATTGGGTCTAGCTGAGGGCCAAGGGCTTGCTTACAATCTCCTGATACCAGTGTTGGCTTCTCTGGTCCAATCTCTCCACAGTCTTTGGTTGTTTCCTTTTTCTCCTGCGTATGTTTACTGAAGGATGGCTGAACTATGCTACTGTGTGCCTGGCCCCGAATTCAGGAAGTCGTGGTCAGGTGAAAGAGACCCTGCTTTGAGGGCCCCTCACCATTCCCCCAGGCCTTGCCACACGGTATCTGGCTTAGAGATTAAAGGCCTGGGAGTCCAGGAATATGGATGAGCTGCAACACATGACCTAACACACAAGGCCATAAGGCTGCCAGAGCATGGGTTATAGCTCACCCATCCTCCTCACCCATTTAGCCCTTTAAGCTAAGGATCCTGGGATGTTATCCATCAGGCCTGGAGCAGGCTCCCTGTCTCACTGTCACCCCATTCCTCCATTGGCTTCTATCATTTGGACCTAGCCTCTGCTGTGAGGCTCCCTGAGCAGGTGACCACCTATCCCAGGGGCTGGCCCAAGTCCACAGCGCTGATCGTGCTGTCTGGCATGTTACTGTGTACCCTGTACATGTTCTGCCAGTCCCTTGAGCAGGTTGGGTAAAAGGGTCTGAGGGTACTATAAGGGATCAGGCTGGATGCTTACAGCTCCTGCCACTTCTTACCTGGCCCGAGCCTCTTGGCTCTCCTGGTCATGGGTATGAAATGGGTCAACTTTGCTTCTGGCCTGGGTTGTTCAATCCAGTTTCTATAAGCTGCAGCGAATGAGGCTTTGTGCTAAGAGCAGCATGGCTCTCAGCCCCAAATGAGAATTGATCCAGTGAGCCCATCCATAGGGCCTAAGTCTAAGCAAAATGAATATTTCCACAGCTTTGGCTCTAGGCCTGGTGGAGCTGGCAGGATGCTCCAGCCAAGATCCAGCCTGACCTGGCTTTATCTCACTGTGAACAGTGCTGCCGGGGGCCCTAAAAACTGCCCTTCCCCCATCCAGCAGGGTTCTAAGCCTTCCTCAGTGCCCTCCTCTGTGTGTAGAACAGAAGCCCAGCATCAAGGGCTGACAGGTTCCTTCAGCGGGTGCAGGCCCATGGGCCCAGGAATCAGACACAGCCATGGGCCAGCTTCTGAGCAAGCTCCCTGCCGCAGCTGGCTCTGCCTGGGCTGCCTGGCACCTGGCCATACCAGACCACTTTACTTCTCTCACTCATATCCAGGCAAACTGAACATCTTTGGTAAAATGCAAAGCTCTTCCTTGCAGCCCCAGATCCACTCCCACCTGCAGGTTCTATACCTATGGTGGCAAGCCTGAAAAAGAAAGAGCTGGCTCAAGGTCAAAGTGCAGGGCCTCCGCCGAGGCGTGGCCCATGCCTCCCAGGGCGAGGCAGGGCAGCTTGGTTCTCAGGCTGGGCTGTGGCAGGGGAACACAGGGAAGCTGCCTTCCAAGCCCCATGTCTCCTGGGACGTGCCAGTCCCGAGGAGCCTTAGGGCCTGGGTGGGGATGTTCTGGTGAGGGGATAGCCAGGTGGATCTCCACTCAGTCAGAGCAGAGTTTCTTGGAACTTGCCCTGGGTGCAGCAGTAACCAGTTCTGCCCCTCCCTTTGGCACATGGGACTGTCGCCTGCCTGGCACCCTTCCGACTGTCAGATAGGTTGACTTCCTCATGGGATATGAGGGATGCTTTCATTCTCCAGCCACAGGGACGAGGTGTTCCGAAGAGCATGAGGGTAATTAAATGTAGTTCTTCCACCACCTGCCACCTGTCTCGGAGCAGAGAGAAGGGTAGTAAACCTGGGTTGGACATCCTGCTGCCTCCTGGATGTGGGGAGTGACACTCCCATTTAATCCCCATGTCTGATATGCTGGCGAGGAGTGCCGTGGGCCCCTGGTGTCAGCTGCACCACCTCTGTGGATCAGTCCCATCACCCTCTGTGACTGCCTCACCTCACCAAAAGGCCTCCAACACAAAACAAAATACTGGTCCAGGGACCAAGGAAGGAGAACTCTCTGTCCTTTCCCTGCAGGGGCTCTACCTCACGCCAACTGAAACCCAGTAACTTACATGTGGCCATGCCAGCAGCGGACTCCAGGTTCTTCCCAAGACTGCTGGCCCGCCAGCCTGGGGGCTTCCCATGGAGCAGGAGCTGCCCTTGGCTGCACCACCTCCTGCCTGCTCCCAAGGCCCCCAGGACAGCAGCTACATGGTGCAGACGTGGGTCCTAGCCTCTGTCCACGTCCACAGGGCTGCCCCGAGCTCTATATTATCTTGCTGGTAGGTGAAGTGGGTTTCGGGCTTGGGGTCAGGAGTCCCAGATTTTGAGTCAGCTCTGTTCCTCCCTCCCTAGGAGACAGCAGAGTGGGTCTCATGCTGCACAAGGCCCCCCATGGCCTTTACAGTGAGGAGGAGGACATGCCAGAGGGGAAAGGTCGAGACAGACTATGGGAAAGAAGGGCAGGGGTGTTCTTCAGGGTATGGAGGGGGACAGGTTGAGCAATAGGCTGGAGTTGAGAACACGTACCACCTGACTGGGGCTGAGGGTCTTGGTTAAGAAGCTCTGGGTGGGATCCACTCTCCCCAGAGAGATGGACTGTGGTGTACTATGCTCAGTTCTAACACTGCCTCTGCTCAGTGTCTGTCGCAAGTGCCCTGCAAGGCTGGCATCACACAGCCTTTCACTAGGTGACCAGCCAGGAGCCTGGATCCAGAGGGATCCACAAGCTGCTCAGAGCCAAACAGTAAGACAGGATTTGAACTTAGGTCACTATGGCTCCAAAGCCCAGGTTCTCCCTCCCCTGTCCCATTCAGCCACCTGAGGAGCAGTGCTTGAAACCAGTGATCTAGCAAAACTGGACTGCAGAGGGGTGTAGGAGGCAGGGGCTGCAGTAGGCACCAGCTGATGGGGATCAGATAGATAGATGTGCACTGGTCAGGGCAAGAGACCACGGGTATCTCAGTTGGAGGGGTGGGCAGTGAGGAGGTTCTGGATGGGGAAGGCAGGCGGCACCCAAGGGAGTGGAGGAAGAGCTGGCATTTGATAGGACGAGCTGGAACTCAGGGTTAGTTGGTTGGTATTATGTGAGGTTTGCAGGGGGCCTGTGATGGGCCCTGGTGGAGGTTTGGGGTGAAAAGGATGCTCAGTCTATGCTACAGGTCCCAGGTAAACCCAGGGTTAATGGTTTCCATGCTCCCATACTGGGAGTTCCAGATGTGGTGCTCTGACCCTGCAGAGCCAGCCAGCCAGTGCACACATCTGCTTTGGAGCTGATATGAAGAAGAGGTCTCAGCCACCCCCAGAGCCTGGGGAGGAGACTCAGGCACGGCACATTTGCTGAGGCGGGGCTGTGGCTCCAGTGGGCCACCAGCCTGGCCATCTGTCCATATCTGTCCAAATGTCTGAGTTTCCCTGCTTTGAGCCCCTGGAAGTTGCAGCTTTAGAGAGCCTCTGGGGGCAGAACAAGCACTGGGAGTAGAACCCAGTTCAGTATCTTCAAAGTAGACCCCTCACCTGGGCTCAGGGGAGTGTAGAACAAGCTCTGAGGCCCTGCCCTCCTTGAAGGGAGTGGCAGGGTGGGCATGATGGGCTCTAGGGAGCATATTTGCACATCTGGTTTTACTCAGTGGGCCGCAATTCCTGAAAACCCCTGAGCTCCCCAGGAGAGCATCGTTGAGTGACCTCTGGAAAAGCAGAAGTGAAGTCTGGGAACACACTGTCCTCTCACACTGTGCCGTGGCCAGCTGGCCAGCAGGGCCCCTCCGTGGGCCATGAGGCCATGGGTGAGTCTAGAGCAGGGGGCCGCCCCGCCTAGTGTACTGTGCCAGGAGCTGCCTCTATGCCTGCTGGGCCCTGGGGGCAGCGTGGGATCAACTCCCTGGCATGGGCCAAGCCCCTCCCTTCCTGTCTCCCCGGGGCCCTTGGGGAGGGGCTCCAGAGGCTTGGGGGCTGAAGAGGCCACGTGCTGCCTGCCCCTGGGAGTCCTGGAGGGGCTGAAAGATCACTTTCAGGGCTGGCAGGATCTGGGAAGGGTTTCAGGAAGTGGATGGGGTTTAGGGCTGCCCAGCTGCCACCTCTCAAGGCCTGGCTGGGACTGGCTGCCAAGCCCACACTTTGCCCCACACAGAGAAAGGAGTGCTGGTCAAGCCAGGCGTCCCTGTGCCCCCTTGCTAATCGGGGACTGGGTGGTAAGCGGAGGTGCCAGCTGGGGCCAGGGCCTTGCTGTTGAGGGGTCTTGGCCTTGAAGACATGGTCTGAGAGGTAGGCGGGGTGAAGCTATGGAGCCAGCTTGATTCTGGTGTTCCCTGTGAGCCCAGGGGTGGGGGGTGGGGGTGGGAGAAACAGCCGGGCAGGGCAGCTGGGGCTGCAGCCCACCCACAGGCCTTCAGGGCACTCAGCGGACCCTGCTGCAGCCAGGGCAACGATCTTTGACCGGGCAACCTCAAGGTGGACAGTGGTGCCCTGTGGCAGAGGGAGGGCAAAGGCCTCTCTAGCTGTTTTCTGCACTTCAGGAGCTTTTTCCCTAGGGCATCCTGTAGACTTCTCTGAAGCACTTCCTGGAGCAGAGATCCTGGACAGGTTGCCCTAGTGAGAGCATGGGATGAGTAGAGCAGAGAGCTGAGGGCTGAGTCTGACGTGGTGCTAGGGGGGAGGACAAGGGGCCTCACAGACTGTGGGGAGGAGGCAGGACTCTAGCTCTGGGCCACGGAGGCCCCTGGGTAAAGGTGACAACTACATGCTGGAGTTGGACGACTGCTCTAGTGACGCTGTGAGAGTGGACTTGGGAGCAGGGAGCCCAAACCTGGGGCAGGAGTCTAGCAAAAGGGCACCAGGGTGGCGAGGAGGCCTGTGTGGCACCAGGAGATGGGAGCTGTGGGAAGAATCTCTATGACATTGGGACAGGCGACCCTTGGGAAGCAGAGGAGGTATATGCTGATGGGGACTGAGGAGCAAGCCCAGAGCCCGCAGGGGAGGCTGTAGGCACTGGGAAACTGAGTGGGTGAGCTTCCTTTGAGGAGGGCTTTAGGTCAGACTGCAGAGAGAACTTCCTGATAGCAGCAGCATCTTCTTGGACATGAGAAATCAGCCTCTGAGGAAGTCTTTTGCTGTGAGAGCTCCCAAGCTGGCCAGACATTCCTGGTGCTGGGCCATGGATGGGAGGATTTGGGGTAGACAGCTGGGCTTGTGGGTAGACCAGAGCAGTCCCCTGAGTGTGCGCTAACCAGAACACTGCTCATGCCTCAGCCCAGGCACGTCTGGGGCTCTCAGGGGCTGTCACCGAGGCCGTCAGGCTGCTGAGCTCACGGTGCAAAGCAGAACTAGCCCCTGCCTTCCCAGAGCCCCCGGCGTCCTTGGCTGCCCTCGGGGGCTGGGCCAGGGCTGGGTGGCCGGGTCTCCCACGAAGCTCTCAACAAGTTCCAGGCCTCTCCTCCTGTGTTTAGATCCCACCCCTAGTCACACCCTCTTTTCCGCATCCCTCAGAGCAGGAAGCTGCTGGTGGTGATGGGGTGGTTGGGGGCGGTTCTAACGGGCCTCATCCCAGCCCTGGGGACCATCTCAAGGGCTTGGGGCTGCCCATAACTGGTCCTGGGCGCCAGGTTGCTTGAACAGGGTCAGAGCTGGTTCAGAAGCCCTGTGTGGTCCAAGCAGAGGGATCGGCTAGCCTGCCTGCCTCCAAGTCGCCTTCTTGGCTGACAGGCTGTCCCCTCTGCTTGGGTCACAGGGAGATGCAGGGTTTGGCCAGGGAAAGTGGTCTGGAACGGCCCTTTGACATCATCCCTGGGGGCTTTTAAAAATGAGTTTCCTGGTAAGGAAGACTCCTTAGGCCTTGGGCAGTATTCTCGGTAGAGTCTCAGGGTTTGCTCTGATCTGACAAAAGCCAGCAGAAACCACCCGGCCGTCTGTGTTCCAGTGGTGCTGGGAGCCGCGGCTTCCCCAGATGCAGTGTCAGCAGAACGCAGCGGCCAAGGCACAGGGGGGTTTGCTGTTGGGCCTGTGCTGAGCCCCACGTGGGGGCAGGCAGGGAAGAGCCCACCCCTCCACTTTGCCCCTCTCGTTCACATGCACGTGTGCCTAGCTTCTCTAGCAATAGACGTTGCCACAGGTGACACCAGAGGGGCTTGCTGAGGCATGATGTCAAGTGGGCAGCGAGTGTCTAGACAGCCTCCGAGGTCATGGAGGGGCCTGCCCTGGCTGCTCTCCTCTGCCACCTGCCAGCTCTTCTGGGACTAACGTCTGTCCAGGCAGCTGGGTCCATATCCAAAAGGTCCATCCTGGGCCAAGGGCCATGGGAGAATGTGGTCAATGATGTAAAGGGTCCAGGAGGAAAGGGGGCCAGAATTGGGGACATCAGAATCCACCAGGCTTGATCCATGTCCTGGCCCCTCTGTGCCTGACTGGGACTCTGGATAGGTTTCATGTTCCCTCTCATTGGTCTTTTCTAAATCTGTGAAATGGTCATGCTCCTGGCAAGGGGCTGAATACACAGCAGGAACCCCTCTGCTTCCAGTTAGGGTGGGTCTGGGTTTCCCCTGGTGTTGGGGTGCTGACTCTTGCTTGACCAGTGTGTTGGATGGAGAGTCAGTGGGAGCTGGAAAGAAGAGAGGGTACCTGGCAGTGGGGAAGTTGTTGAGTGCACCTTCCCAGCAAAGAGAAGCCCTGTTTAGAAAGGCAGAGGCTGGACAGGCTGCCGGAGAGCTGAGGCTAGGGTGATAGCATTTAGGGAAGTCTCTGGCAGCATGTGCAAGGATGCTTTGGAGGGTGGGAGGCAGGAAGCTCGACTGGACTTGCTGTCTCAGAGAATAGTGGGGTCACTGGGATGAGGTACCCTGCTAAGGGGACTGGGTTTTGCCCTGTACATCTGGCCTGGCCTCGAGGCCCAGCTGTGACCTGGAGAGGAAGGAGTCTTATCGCCTGAGATGGGTCTCTGCTGGCTGCAGTGGCCGGGTGGATCAATGAACAGGTTTGGTCTGGCAGCTGCTGCGCTAGACGGTCTGACCCAGAACACCACATTCCAGCCCTGGCTTCCAGCTGCTGTCCGCTCTGCAGCTTCCCCTAGTGGGGATTGGAGTACCTGCTGTGCCCGGGTCAGAACCCCCTGCCCAGTTTGTTTTTTAGGTATCACAATGTTTGATAGAAATATATAAAATCAGGGTATGAATATGACTTGATAAATTAAGTGAAATTAATTTCAATACTATATTAAGAGGGATCAATTCATATTGTCACTCTATTTCACACCCACAAAAACAACTTCGAAAACATTAAGATCTTTCAAAACGGATTAGTTATTTGCAACTAAAACCACGTTTCTTTTCACAAGAGTTGTGTACTCTTCCAGGGTCAAGGATGTTAAAATCTGGCACATAAAACCCACTTCTAGAGGTAGGAATGCAAGGTGACTTACAATTATAGCAACCATCAGCTATAACCATCAATTATTGTTAAGAATTTTTCTTTGACAACCAAATGGGTACTTAAACATTGCAACAACTCAAGTACCACTGAGAAAAATACCTTCTTTCACCCATGCCTTATTCTAAGCATAGGTGGGCCTTGGTCAGACCAGGTAGGGATGGGGAAGATGGCCTGGGGCAAGGACGTAGGAGTGTGCACACCTGCCGGGCAAAAGGCAGCAAGATCCGTGAGGCAGAGCAGGGGGCTGGTGACTTCTCCCTTCCCTACCTCACACTCGGTTCTGTCCCATGTTTGGGTGGCTCTGGAGAGAAGTAGGTGGGAGTGATGGCAAGAGCAGTAGATGGTGAAGGCCTCCTGCAGGCCTCACAAGGTGAAAGTCCACTCTGTGAGGACCCAGGAGCCACAGAGGACATGAGTGCTGCTTGGCACCCAGATGCCACCCAGCACTGCAGGTAGAAGGCATTTCACCCAGGGGCATGCACACTCCTCCCTCCCTCTCACCTCCCCCTCTCATCTGCTCTCTTGTCTCTCCTTTAGCATACCTGACTCCAGGCTGGGAATGTTCTCTTGATGGTGTGCAGGAGTAGGGGCTTTACAGGGAATCAGCCATGCTGTCCCTTACTTTGAAGCAGCCCAGGAGACCAGAGACATAGGGAGGCTTGATCAGGGGAGCTTGTGGAAATGTTCACAGGTGCAACCCTTTTCTGTCTTCCCCTGGGCAGCCTTCCCAGGGGACAGAAAACATGTAGTCCCTTACAGCAGAAGCCAGCTTTGGCTCTTGGGCCTTCACACGCACACACACTCACACTCACACTCACACACACACATACAGGTTCCTTCTCAGCCACTGTCCTTGGTACCCCATCACTGCTACGATGTCTCCTGTTTCAAAATCCAGGAGGAAACTCACCTGCTGTCCTCACCAACACTCTCCCCAGACTTTGGCCCATTCTCCAGGTACTTACCGAGCATGAAAACGTGCCAGAACATACTCTGTTCTAGACTCCAGCATGCCGCAGTGACCCCAGATCCGTGCTATCATGGAGCTCATGTGTCCTGTGATAGTTGGAATAAGTGTAACAAAGAAGAGTGGCACAAATGAGGGATAGAGTGGGAGGACTGCAGGAGAGGTCTTTGAAGAGGGGCTGTCGGAGGATATCATTACTTTCTAGGCAGAGGAACAGGGAAGACCCTGAGGTGAAGACATGCATATGTGTGACGTGCTCTGCCTTGTGTCTTAAGATCACTGGCTGCTGGGTGGGGAATAGACCAGGGATGGGAGACAAGGGTAAAAGCCAGCTTGTTGCCCTGATCCCACTGGGTCTCACCTGTCTTTCCCACCAAGACCCTTCTGCTTGTCCTCTTGTCCCTTTTCCCTTGCCCTGTCCCTAATGGCTCAGAAGAGCCCAGAGGATTGGCCTATCAGCCTCTAGCCACTCCTATAGCAGGGCTGGTCTTTCCTCCCAGCCTCGAGATGATCTCCCCCTCATGCCACTCATTTGCCCTCCAGGCCACTTGTCATTCAGGCCGTCTTGTTGGCTGTTGCCTTTGTATGTTCCTGTCCGTGCCCTTTGCTGTGGCCCAGCCCAGCATGTTCTCTCATCCTCAGACCCATTTCATTGGCCACTCCACTCCTTTATTTTGTGGCATCTCCTTTATTTTATATGGATTGTTTCTGCCGAAGTGTGGATCTGCTCTTCTAACCCCGAGGCTCTGGAGGGCAGGGCCCGGGTCTTACTGCGCTCTGGGTTAGGGCCATCCTAGAGCCCACCACATAGAAGGGCCTCAAAGGCTATGGGTTGTGAATGGCACCTTGGGTTGGGGTTTCCCAGGCCTTCTTCTCATTTGGAGGAACAGTTGTTCTACTTGTGCTTGTTCCTTGGGGCCCAGTGTCCTGGCTCATGACCCAGGGGTCTGGAACATCTCTGGAGCCTTGGCCTGACCGCCCCAGATTGGGCCCTGAGCCAACAGGGAGGTGAAGGCGGGGACAGGAGGTCAGGGTAGCAACAGGCCTCAAGCACAGGGGAGAGACTAGGGCCCAGAGTCTGGGGGCCAGTATGGACAGGGTCTTGGGGTCCTGGGGAGGCTCAGCATGGCCAGCCCTCACCCCTGCCCCCATCCCCCTGCTTTGGGTTTCAGACCTGAAGCTGCACCTGCAGAGCACAGACTACGGCAACTTCCTGGCCAATGAGGCATCGCCGTTGACCGTGTCAGTTATTGATGACCGGCTTAAGGAGAAGATGGTGGTGGAGTTCCGCCACATGAGGAACCATGCCTATGAGCCACTCGCCAGCTTCCTGGACTTCATTACGTAAGTGCCTACGGTCCCTTCCCCTCCCACTGGGCAGGAGAGCTGCACCTGCCTTGGCTGGCCGGCTGGCCGGCTGCCTGCAGAGCCTTCCTTCTTGGACTGTGGAGCTGGGCTGGTCATTCGACAACCCTGGATCTCCAGGCCACCACCTGCCACCTCACTGCTGCCTGGGAATCTAGTGGGCAGGCAAGAATGTCCCACACCACACTGTAGTGTTGGATGAAGCCTCTTTCTTTGCACCTCTAGCATTACAGAGATTGGGGTGGGGAGACCAGGGATGATGGGAGCACTTTTCCTCACTCACCCTGCAGCATCTACACTGACTTCTTGCTAGGTCTCCATTTTCCATCCTGAGGTCAGGGGTAAGGGGATGGGCAGAGCTCTGCAGAGCCAGGTTCTTGGAATGGACCATTCAGACTCTCCAGCCCTTCTGAGCTGAGGCCTGTTCTCCATCTTCTCTGTCCACAGCCTTGGGCCTTAGGGAGAAGGAGGAAGGCTCCACACCTGACTGCCTTTCCCAACAACCCAGGTCCCTGTGTTTATGATGCTTGGCTTCCCCACTGTCTAACCCTTGGATGTAGCCCTGTCTCCACTAAGATCCTGGAGAAGCTGAGCAGAGGAAAGTTCCCTAGGACCCGCAGGCTAGGGGAGGCCACTTTGATGAGGCAGACTGTGCTTGCCAGGTATGCCTGTGGAAACAGAGATGGAGAGGCTCCCTCTGTCAGCATAGCCCAGGAGCCATGAGCCGGAGCCTGGGAAACAAAGAGATGGCCCCAGAGGTGTGATTGGTGGCTAGCTTCAATGAGCGTGCTCCGTGCTAGTGGAGTGTGAGAGTGTGTTGTGGGAAAGCACTTCCAGGTATACTGGGTACTGTCGAGCTTTTACCATTCCCTGATTTTGGTGCTCCCACCCTCCTCCTTGGGACCCGGCACACCTGCCTGGCTAGGTGCTTCCTGCCTGTCCTGATGCCTACCCCTAGCAAGGAACAGCCACTTACTCAAGATCCACTTGCTCAAGTAAGGGCTGTAGCCAGAAGGGCTCCATCCTTGGGTAGAGGCCATAGGCTGGGACCTCTGAAGGGCTCAGGGAACCTGCCCAGGCTGGGAAGCAGTCTCTTTCCTGGCCACAGGCCTCCTTTCTGGGGGCCTCCTTGGTATCCTGGCTGGGCCTGTAATTACACCTTCCTGGCTCCGGTCAAGGTACAGACAACATAGTCCTACTGGGGCGGGAGGCCAGAGATGGGGCATGTCTTGTGCTGCTGAGTTGGGGGTAATGCCGAGGCGTCCCATGTGTCAGTCAACTCCTGGCCTGGGGCTGCATATCCCTTGCCCCAAGGCCAGAGCTGGGGACATACCAGGAAGCAGTGAATTTATTGCCAGAGCCCAGCCTTCACCTTGTTTGCACAAGGCTCTTTCAGCTTCCTGAATGTTCTGGCCTTGCCAGCTAGGCTGGCCAGAGGAGGCCTGACCCATGCCAGTGGTCAGAGGGCAGTTGTCATCCATCCCACTGCCCGCTTGGCCACCTGCCTGTGCAGCTAGCTCCTGGCCTTTCTCGGTACCCTTAGAGGCTTGGTCTCAGCCTGCCAGGCCATGAAACTGGAGAGGCTCTGAGCGTGACTGAGGCCGCACAGCCGCCAGCTCTTTGCTGGAGGTTGGCTGCAAGCACCAAGCGTGCTTAAAGCAGCCAAGCACTATCCTGTGGCAGGCTGTCACTTCCCCGCCCCTTCCATTCATGGGTGATTGTGGCTTAAGTCTTCCTATCTCCTCACTCCTGCCCTCACTCGAGAAGAGCTCAGCAGCCACGTGTCAGCCTGTCTGAGCCTGTGGCGGCTCGTTCCATGACCTCGTCATCTCCAGTGACCCGCTCCTCTGCTCTCCAGTGCAGCCGCCCCCTCCAATGGCTACCCAAGGCCATGTCACTCCTGGAACCGGTCCACCCCAGAATCGCTGAGTCAGGCACCCCCTCTCTACCCACAGTCATCAGACCCTCCAGCCCACTCTCAGTCCCTTGTGGGACGCGGGTTCCGGACTCAGCAGGACACTGGGACTTGCTTCCTCCCCGGCTGCCCCTTCTGTCTTCTTTTTCCTCCCTCCCCAGCTGAGGTTCCCTGGTCCATCATTTGAGCACTCCTCTGCCAGCATCCGCAGCGCTTTTGGCCGCCCGTCTTGTAGTCCCGCCCTGGCTGGCAGCCCCCCAGCCCTGGAGGAATCCCAGCAGCCTTCAGCCTAGAGGCACCCTCCCCCACTTCCACAGCCTGGAGCAAAGCTGGGGAAGCCGGCCTTGGGCGGTGATCCCTGCCGTGGGACGTGCTGCTCCGCTGCACAGCTGGCCTCTGCTTGTATTTGCCCCTTCGGCCACTTGTCCTCCCTACCCAGCACCCTGCAGCCCCCCACCAAGCTTGGGAGACCACCTTACCATCTTAAGCACCACCCCTCTCCTGGCCCCCAGCCTTTTCTCTGGACAGATGGCCCACCTTCCTCCTCCACGATGACAGTAGAAACCAGTCCCCTCCCATCACCCCATCTGTGTCCCCAACCCTGATCCGATGGCAGAGGCTCCATCTTCTCTTGGGTCTTTCTGCCAAGGTGCTAAGTCTTCCCACCCCACTCCCTAGACCCTGAGTGGCCACTCGTGTACTCACCTGTCTGTGCAACCACCTTCCCTTCCAGTTTCTTCCCATCAGCATCTGGACAAGCGCAAATCTCTCACACCGTGAACAACCCATCTCCTGGGCCCTAAGCTCTTTATGTCCACTGTCTGTTCTCTCACTCCTACCCCCACCCCTGCCCATCCTTTGAGTCTCCAGTCTGCTCCCAGTCCTTGCATCACTCTACCACAAGGCCCTGACTGAAGCTACCGCTGACCTTTGTGACAAGGTCTCCAGGCCTCATTAGGAGCCATGGCCCTCTCACCTTCCAGGAGTCTCCTCTCTCTCACAGCATCTCTGCCCTTTATCTACTGCCTCCCTACCTCCTTCACCTCCTCCACTACTCCTCTTCCTTCTTGGGTCATCCCACAGCATTGCAGAAAGATGGGCCAGGGCCTGTCCAGGGCAGCTCCCCCAGACTGGGAACTCACACCTGGCTTCTCTGAGGAGGTGGCTCTGTGGCTGAGAGGAATGGTGTTTAAAGGAAGAATTAGAGGAGGAGAGCTTCTGGACTGAGGGAACCAGACATGTCCTGAGCAGCTGGAGCATGGAGCCTCAAATCCTAGGGATGTAAGCAGAGAGGAGAGTGTGGTGAGCCCAGGTAGGGGAGGTGTCCACTAGTGCCCCCATCCTGAGTGTGAATACTTGAAGGAACATTGCCATCGCTGCCCACAGCCAGGGTGGAGGTTGGGACTACCCCCAGAGGTCCACTTAGTTCCATCCCTCAGAGTCTCTTGGTTGCCTTCAGAGCTGTCCCTTGGATGGCTGGAACAGGATTCCCCCGGAGGTGATGGGTTCCTTGTCCCTGAAGGTGTGTGAATAGGTGGCCAAGGCCTTTTCTGCCCTCCTGTGGGTAAAGACAGTGTCCGGTGGTTTTATAGATCCCAGCCAGCCTTCAGCCAACACACATGACCAGTATCAGCTCTGGGCTCAGCCCACTGCCAGGACAGAGGGGGAACATCTGAATGTAATGGGATGGGTGCCAGTGGTGGTGTAGACGGCTCCTGGAAAGCCTGTGGGCAGCTGCTACAAATGGATCCAGGGTCACAGGAGGCTTCCCAGCATTAAGAGGACTCCTGGATCAGATGGGGTTAGGGAGGCTGCTCAGGAAAGTGGGTGGTGAGATCAGAGGCAGCTGCCTGGTGTGGAGGCAGACGGGCCCGGAGTGAGCAAGAATCCATGAAGTAGGCTGTCATCAATCACGTAGTCTTGATTTAGCTCATTTTCATGGCAGTAAATGTAATATGTCACTGTACCAAGGGTTCCTTCCAAGCCTCGCCATTAACTGCCCTGTGACTTGAGATGGAGCCTCTTTTTTGGCATCGGAGGGGGATCTTGATCTAAGCCATTCCATGATGGCTTCCCACAAGATAATAGGCCCTGAACGGGAAGCTAGGAGACTTGCTTATAGGATGTGAGTCTGGTCTCTGGGGAGTCTCAGATGGGCCCCAGGGGCCTTTGTCTTTAGGTGAGTAGCCTCCCTGGAGGGTGTCATCCCCAGTGAGCAGCAGCCAGTTACCCGTTGGCAGAGCCTGGGCATGGTAAGCTGCACCATCTGGGAGATGTGAAGTCCAATCTTTCCTAGGTACCAGAGATCTCAGTGCCAGCAGCCTGGAGTGGGAAGCTGGAAGGAGGCTCTGTCCCAGGACAGTGGCCTCAAGTGCTCAGCAGGCCTTTTAGCATAGCTGCCATTCTCCCCAGAACTTTTTGCACTACGGGCCACAGAGGCATCAGGTTACCCAGGCCTCCCTATCCTGGCCCTCTAGCCCCCCGTTTCCATGACCACTTTTGGGTCCCAGCAGGGTCTGTACAGGCTACAGCTCTAGACCTGCCATGGTTTCTGGGTCCTGGATTAGACCTGGCTCCTGCCTGGAGGGACAGCCAGCAGTGATACTCTTTTCTGGAGACCGTGGGAGAACACACACAGGAGCTCTTCCAAGGCCCAGAAGGCTTAGGTCAAGTGGGAAGACCTAGCTAGGCCTCTGGGTAGGGGCAGGATTTTAATGATAAGGTCAGGGTCTCACTAGCTTTGCTGTGGGCTGCACTTCAGTTATCCTGATTGCAGAGGGGAAACTGAGGCTTGCCAGGTAGGCCATCACTTGATATCTCTGTTCACTTTCTGCCCTGGGCAGGGCTCTGCAGGACTCTGATAGGATTGAGCACAAATACTGTTTATGAGCAGCCTCTGCTGGGGGCTGTCGGATGGACAGTCCTCATGGCCTCCTCACCAGGGCCAGGCCAGCCCCCAGGGCCAGGATGAGAACATGGAAGCAAGCCATGCTTTTCCAGCAGGTGGCGCCAAAGGGCACAGCAGAGGGACAGGGCTTGGCTAGGGGCTCGGAAGACTTCTTGGAAGAAGGGGCTTCCTAAACCCCAGCCTGAGACTTCTGTGGGCCCAAGCTGAGTCTTGAAGGCTCAGGGTGAGGGAGGGCCTCTGGGCAGAGGAATACAGACTCCCTACTCCCACCCCACGAGGGCCTCTTTGGCCTGGCGGGCAGCCGCCTGTCCACTCCCCAGCTGTCTTCCTCTGGAGGGAGATGCTGACCAGCTGGAACCTCATTCTCTCCTATTGAGGCCAAATGAGGGGAGGACTGGTGGAGTGGCTTTCTGGGGGCAGGGAGACAGCTGCTGAAGCCAGGCGAGGAGGAGGAGGATTTCCCTGCCTGCTGAAGGCCTTGGCCTTGGGGGAGAAGCAAACAGCCTAGCCAGCATCATCTCTGCCAGGCCTGCGCTGCCTCCTTTCTCCCAGGAAAGACGATTCTGGCTCTCATTGGGCAGGGGAGAAAAACAGGGGCTGCTTCTGCAGCAACCTTGTAGTTGACTCAGGGAGAGAGAAGAGCCGGGCCTGGCACAGGATTATCCAAGGCTGGCCTAGCCAGGGTTAGAATGGGGCCCTGGAAGGGGCTGCGGATATGTCATCATAAGTGGCCCTTAATTGGCTCAGCATTAAGCTGAGTTCTAGCAGAAGAGGCTGGGGGTAGCTAGCGGGTGCTACCACTGGCCCCCACAAGTGCTGTCCGGGCTGAAAAGTGAATCATAGCTGGCCTGTTCCACATCATTGAAGGGGTAACAGCAAAACCAGACAGTAGAGTTCCCACAGGGCTCTCCTCCGAGTCCAGGCCAGGACTCTGAGGAGTCCCAGCGCCTCCCTTGCGCCCTGACCCCAGCCCATCCCCAGCATAAACAGATACCCTGAGTTGTGGACACAAGGAGTGGGAAGGTTTATAGAAAGGAAATTGGTTTGTGGGGATCCTCTGAGAGGACAAGGCTTGATGGGGAGTGTGGTGCCAGGGCATGGGGACCCTGGAAATGGGGACACAGAGCTCATCTACCCAATGGTGTGACAGGGCTGAATGCCTATGCTCTCTCTCACATCTTTGGACAATGGGGCTGATAATGCTGGTGGTTGTGGGATCAATAGAATAATATCGGCCTGAGAGGTATGTTCTCCTCCCTGTCCCTGTCCAAAGGGTTGTGAGAGCCTAGAAGAGCATCCTCAGGGCAGGGGGCAGGGGTCTTTGTGGCCGTCTCCGGGAACAGGACGACTGGAGTGGGGCTGGATGGGGTGCAGGTAGAGGGCTGCGGGAGGTGACGTGTAGTCCTGTTACTGTGGTACATGAGATTCTGGAGGCACTGGGAACGAGGGATGTTGTTCAGGGTGGAGGGGATGCAGGCTTGGGCTGGAAGCCAAGGCACAGAGCTCTAGCGAGTGTTCTCTGAGGTTCCTCTGCTTTGCCAGCTCTGTCAGGTCAGGGGCAGAAGGCTGGCCATTTGGGCCCCTTGGCTTGCAGCTACAAATGGGCCCCGCCTGAAGCTCAGTTTGAGAGGGGGCGGGTGGGGTGGGGGGGCTGTCTCTTCTCAGTGCACATCCTGTCGCTGACCCAGCCAGTTTGGGGGCGGAGAGAGGGCAGCTGCCTGGCCCCAAGCCCAGGAGAGCAGAGGTCGCAGCAGGGCGCTGGGCTGGGTGGGAGCTGGGGGAGGGTGCAGGGAGCAGGGGGATGGGGGGTCAGGCCAGGACAGGAGCTGTGGCTTCTTCCTTCTGCCGCCTTCCTGGAGGGCCTTGTGGGAGCTCGCCCCATGGCTGGCCCTCTGGGTTGAGGCTGGGCCACCCCTTTCCTTTCCTTCTCTTGGTATTTAGGTCCACTGCCCCCCAGGGGTCTTCTGTGGACAGCTTCAGCCTTTGGTGCGCAAAGTACTTTCTCAGGACCAGGGCCTGCCTGGGGCCACCCACAAGCTAGGGCAAGGCCTATACTCAGTGCCCATTCAGAACCTGACCCTTCAGTGGTGCCCCTCTCCCCAAGCCCCCAGGCCTCCTCCGTCACCTAGTACCCTGCGATCATCCTGGTGACAGGCCACAGGAATGTTGTGGTTACTGCCACCTGACTGTGCCTGGGGCCTTCCCCGTCTTTACCCCATCCCCAGGCAGGTGACTCCACGGCTGCCTCAGCTCCGTTGTGGCATCATCGCGAAAGTCTGGGCAGAGTTTGCCCCTTGCCCAGTCGGACAGGCAGCCCCACCCTCCCCAGCTCCACAGCCCCTCCTGCTGCCCAGACGCTATCCAGAGCCGGGAGCCAGGGGTGCCCCAGCCAGGGAAGACTGGAGCCCCGCCTCCGGGCCCCTGGGTGGCCTCCAGGTCTCCTGGGTGGACACCTGGCCTAGGCCTCTGGCCCTGGGGAGGAGGCGGTGCTCTGCCTTTGGAGTGGGGCTGCACAGGCCAGCAATCCACCTGTTCCATCTCTGCCTGACCTGGGGCCTGGCTCCAGGGGCCTCCCACTGGCTCCTCTCTGGCCTTCCCACCTCTGGTCTCTCCCCACCCTGTTCCTCAACCTTTCCTCACCTTGCCATCCCCCCACCCCAGCCTTCCTCACCCAGCAGCCAGACTGACCCTAATGGGACCATGGCTCTCCTTGCTTGGCCTGCTCCTGTATCCCCAGTGCCCCGAGTGCAGCCAGGCCCCTTGGCCTGGTGTGGAGTCCCAGGCCCCAGCCTGCTGGCAGCTCTGCCCTGGTTCCCTCCCTCTGCCAGCCCCGAGCTGTGCTCAGTTCCTCGAATGCGGCAGACACTCAGTGAATGCCTTCAGGCCTTTGCACACACTGTTCCCTCTTCCTGGAACACACTTTCATCTCCCAGTTCTTTCATCCCCCAAGCTGGCCTTCCATCTCTCTCCTTGCGCCCTGCTGGAACTGTTCACACTGTGGGGCAGTTACCTGTTCCAGGATACTCGAGGGCGTGAATCTATGCCACACCCCAAGGGAGGGGCCTCATGTCCCCGACTCCTGGCTCTAGAGTAGGGGTGCACCGGGGCAGGGAGGTGAGCCAGTGGTGCTGGCCTGCAGCACCCTCGAGGTGGCATCACTGTTGAGGGGCCGGTGGCCTGTACAGAGTGGGGGCAGTGGGGGCACAGTGCTGGACTAGGACTTGCCAACCCCCCCCTCCCTGACGGGCTTCCTTGCTGCCGTGTGCCTCCCGCAGTTACAGCTACATGATCGACAATGTCATCCTGCTCATCACGGGCACGCTGCACCAGCGCTCTATCGCCGAGCTTGTGCCCAAGTGCCACCCACTAGGCAGCTTTGAGCAGATGGAAGCTGTGAACATCGCCCAGACACCTGCCGAGCTCTACAATGCCATTCTGGTGGACACGCCCCTGGGTGAGCCACTGGGGCGGAGGGAGGAAGAGGTGGGCAGCGCCTCCGGGTGGGTTTGCGGAACCTGGGTGGAGGGTGGGGACTGGGTGATGCTGAGCCAGAAAGGGAAGCCTGCCACCTGCTGCTTACCTTTATCTTGTCCTTGACCTCCCGCTCATTCTCTCACCCTGCCTTCTCCTTTTCTGTTGCTTTTACTGGGCCAGGCAGGCCACCCCCAGGGCCTGACTCGGAGCATGTAGCTTTGTGAAACTGGCCAATTTCTCAGAATGCAGAGGATGGCTGAGCTCATGCAGAGGGGAGAGGCCGGGGTCCCTCAGAGTCTTGGGAGCTCGAATGACCGTGGCCCCAAGCTGGGCCAGAGTGGCTGGCTGCCTGTGAGGCAGAAGAGGGAAGCAAATAGCTTCAGCTTCACTCGCCTCCACAGAGCAGGTCCCAGGGGCCAGGTCAGGCAGTGTCCGGCAGGATGCAGAGTTCGTGTCAGAGGCCAAGAAAGGAAGGGGAACTGGGAGCTTCCTGCAGGGCCCCACCTAGGCAGTGCTGGCTCCTGCCTGTCTTGGAGGCTGGAGAGAAGGCACTAAGGTTGTCACCAGCTAGTGCCCTCATAGCCACAGTCCTAGTCCCTAGGGCACCACCTCCAGGAAGCCTCCAGGGTTAGACCACTGGGTTCTAAGCTGCCCTTATTCCTATACTGAATGGCCTGAGCCCTACCTGCTGGGCATATCTGCTGTATACTCCTCCAGTAGCTCTGAGCAAGTTCTGGGCTCTTTGTGGCTTCTCAGTTTCTCCATCTTTAAAGAAGAGATAGACTAGTGAGTCTGAGGGCCCCTGTCAGGGGAGGGGGCTCTATCCTGCTCTGGCCACCACTTTTAGCCCAACAGTGGCCCTCTGGGTCATTGGTCCATGCCCACCCAGCTTGTTCCTGGTCTTGAGGAGGAGGCTAGTTTTCCAAACATGGGCCCCAGGCCCTCCTGGGCGTTGCAGATCTGTGGGCATCAGGCCCCAGATCCACAGCTGCCCCTCAAGGAAGAAGGATGTCATGGCCTCTTATGCAAGTCTGTCTTTGGCATGGACCGAGGTTGGGTCTGCCCCAGAGGCGATTAGATCATGTTATGGCTGGCCGCCTCCTTTATAAATCAGTTTTAGGAGCAAGGATGCAGGAGAAGCTCAGGTCAGTGCACATGGCCCCTAGTATTGCTTCTGCCACTTCCAAGGCAATCGCCCAGGCTGGGTTGGGAGGCCCCCACCCCCCATGCCGGTTGGGCCTTGCGGCAGGAGCCCTCTGTGGCCTGCAGGGTGGCCAGACAGCAGCTGGACTCTTGCCTAGGCTGAATCCAGTCTCCCACCCTCACCCCCACGTCTTTCTTCCCCAGCGGCCTTTTTCCAGGACTGCATTTCAGAGCAGGACCTTGATGAGATGAACATCGAGATCATTCGCAACACACTTTACAAGGTAGTGCCCTCGCCAGGGGCAGGGCCGGGCCTGTGG
This sequence comes from Canis lupus baileyi, assembly GCF_048164855.1. NCBI lineage: Eukaryota > Metazoa > Chordata > Mammalia > Carnivora > Canidae > Canis > Canis lupus. The sequence goes on along the minus strand of NC_132840.1, from coordinate 7,003,851 downwards.
GGGGGGATGGGGGACACGGGGTGGTGGGTTGGTGTGTTAGGTGGGGTGCCGGGACAGGACGTGGTGCACCAGGCTCCTATCCTGGGGGCTTATCCACTCATTGCTGGCTCCCAAGCTGGGCGCAAGCTGCATGGAACAGGTTCTCCACCTTGCGGTGCCTGCGGCAGGTACTGATAAGATCAGCAGGAGTGGCTGGTGCCCCACGGCTTGGCCTGTCAGAGCTGGCTCCTAGATGGCTGCTCCCCTGCATCCAGGAGGGTCACGGGCCACCACCCAGGCCATAGCTTTCAGGGTTACCCCACCTGGACTGTTGCCAGCCAGGACAGGCATTTGGGCAGAGGCAGTGGTGTGCTCGGTTATGGTGGAGGGGGGTACCCAGCCAGGTATAGCCAGGTCACCAAGTCCTTCTCGGGTTCCCAGGCCTAGAACCAGTGCCACGTCCCAGCATCCTCATCCCCCACACACCTTCTGCTTCCCTCCAGGCTATGGCACAGGTTGGTGACCCCTGGAGATAGAGTGAGTTTGGGATTCATGGGTCCATACTGTCCTGGCCCAAGGAGGCTAAGAGCAGGGCTGAGAGCAAAGGCAGGGGGCTGGCCAGGGACCAGTGAAGGACATTTGGGACAGTCTGGGTTCTGGCTGTAGTGAAGCACTGAGCAGTGGTGCCAGGACCCCTGATGGGCTGCAGCCAGGAACATGGATTAGCGGTGGGCAGGCTCCAAAGTGGGGGCTGAGGCTAGCCCAGGCTGAGGGCCCTGCTGACCTAACCCTGAGAACACCTGTCTATCGGATCTTTACTGTGAAGGTCTTCTCCTGACTGGGTTGGAGCTAAGAGGCCAACACTTGGCCACAGCCTGAGCCGAGGCCCTCCAGTCTCCCTCTGAGAGTCTGGGCTAGGGTGTAAGGGCAGCTCTGTGGGTAGATGAGGAGCCCGCTTGTAGATTGCAGGCGTGTAGGCAAGGGAGCAGCAAAGGCAGAAGCAAGCATGGGACATGGGCCAGGTGGCAAGCGGTTTGCTGTGGAAGTGCGGGTTTCAGATGGACAGCAGGACACAGGTCTGGAAAAAGAGGCAGGCATAGGATCAAGTCACCCAGGGCCTAGCGTGCCAGGCCCGAGTTCAAACTGTATCCAGTGGACAGGGCCAGCCAGCCAAAGTTTGCAGCAGAGAAAGCCCCCTCTGGCTACAGGGCGGAGGACAGAGCAGAGAGGTGAGAGCAAGGTAGGCAGGCGGCCAACTTCTTTAATTGTCAAGACCGCCCTAGGAGCTAGCTGGGCATCGGTATCCACACTGGTGACATGAGGAAACAGGGCTCAGAGAAGCACGGTAGGTTGCCTGAAGCCACTTGCTAGACTCTAGAAGCACTGGGATCACACCTGGCTCAGCGTGTTTGGAAAGCACGTGCTCTCCTCTGCCCCGCTAACAGGGAGGCAGGCCAGGCCGTCAGCCGAGGCTGTGTGTGCACACACCATCTGAGTGCTCCTGCCCGCCCAGATGGCCCGCTGCCGGGATCCCTGCCCTGAGACCGGGTGAGGGGTGCGGCTGTCCCCCCAGCCTCACCCACACCCTCACCGGGCCTGACTGGTTCTAGCTGGAGTCACTGGTGAGGGCTGCTCAGGCACCAGCTCATAAACACTGATCCAAGGCTGAGGGCATCGTGCCAGGACCGCCTGCTCGTCAGGCAGTGTCCCAGCCCAGTGGCCACAGATGGGAGATTAGACGGACCCTCAACGGCCTGGCAGGTGGGAACTGTAGGCAGCTGCGCAGCAGCCATGGACTGGCAGGCTGCAGGGGACAGGGTGGGGAAGGTAACCTTGGTACCTGTCCCTGTGGGGTCTTGCCAGTTTCTTCAGCTGCCCTAGCTTCCAGAAGAATCTGGGCCTGTCCCACCATCTTCCCCAACCCTGGGGTCAGCCTCTCTGGGGACTGGTACAGCTCGGTGAAGGCTGGGGACTTCCCCACAGATTGGAACTGCAGGGAAGGTCTGCCCCTCGGGAGGAGGCCTGGAGATTTGGGCACAACCAGCTTGGCTGGCCACGGGGAGGAAAGTGACTGGGGACAGTCATCGAGGGACTGATTACCACTAAGCCATGGCAAGATTGGCAGAGGTTTCTGATCCAAGCCCTCTGATTCCTGTGCTGGAGTCCACTCTCTCCTTCCAAGCTTCTTGCTCCCAGCCCTGTCCTAGACTTCTGTTTCCTGTGACCCTGGTGGTCCCGACGGGCCTCCTCCCGAGCCCAGCCTGCCCAGTGCTGTTTTGCCTGTGCTTGTGGACTCATTTCACTTCCTTGGAGCAGCAGAGCCTGTGGCCCAAATCAGCTGGTGGTGGATGGAAAAGTCTCTGAACCTTGGAGGGCAGACCTCAGTGCTGAAAGCTTTCCAGGCTTCCCAGCTCTCACTCTCAACCCTTCAGAATAATCTCTAGCCTGTGGAGCCAGAGTCCCTGTGACCATGCCACCAGAAGGGACCCAGGAGGATCTGAGTGAAGGGAGCTCTCTGGGGGGCTGCAAGACCATGCCCCCTCTCCTGACATGTCCCTGATTGGTTTTATGAGTGAGTGCTGGGAGGGAACTAGGGCCTGGGCTGAACTGTCTTTTCCTCATGCCCAGGATATCCAGTTTGCCTGGACAGGAAGTGCTCATTCTCATCACAGCCCATGTGTCCAGCCGTTGCACTGCAAGGCTCAGTCTGTGTAGGCAATAACCGTCGCTCAGCAGGAGCTGGGCTGACATTTTGCTTTGTGCTTCACAATGCCTGGGAGCTACCTGAGGGTGTTCTGTGAGGTGGGCTACCAAGAGGAGCCACCCAGTCCAGGTTACCTCCGTGAACCCTCAGGAGTAACCTTCCTTCACTAAGCCCATCAACACATGGTTTTCTGAGGCTGAGGAGGGGAGGTTTGGGGGAAGGGCAGGCAGGGCAGCTGGGGGCAGACTGGGCCCCCGTCTAAGCCTGGCGTCCTGTGGGATGATGGTGGAGAGGTGTGGAGGGGGTACTACCCCACGAAGCAGTCAGTCAGCCAGAAATTGCTCTGTCACTCCTGGTGCAGAGAGGCAGCAGGCCAACCGATTAACAGTTGGAATTTGTGGATGTTTCCGAGGCCCTGACATGGGAGCTGCCCTGGCCAATCCATGGGTGTGATGCTTGGACTTACCATGCAAGGGACTGGGGAGGGCAGATCCCCCAGTTCCCTGCCTGGGTTGAGCAAGCCCCATGCTCTGCACAGGCCTACCTGGAGTCTTTCTACAAGTTCTGCACCCTACTGGGCGGGACCACGGCCGATGCCATGTGCCCCATCCTGGAGGTGAGTGCCTGCCCACCCTCACACCTGCCGGTCCCTGGTAGCCCCGACCTGGGGAAAGCCCTGTCAGCTGACTGGCACCTGCCTCCTTCCCCCTCCCTCCACCTTGCCTGTGTGCCGGCCCCACAGTTTGAAGCCGACCGACGAGCCTTCATCATCACCATCAACTCGTTTGACACAGAGCTGTCCAAGGAGGACCGTGCCAAGCTCTTTCCGCACTGCGGAAGGCTCTACCCAGAAGGCCTGGCCCAGCTGGCTCGGGCCGATGACTATGAGCAGGTGAAGAACGTGGCCGACTACTACCCGGTGAGTGCCCTGGCTACAGGATAATGGGCAGGCATACTGGCGTCTGCATCCCCACCCCTCACCCAACAGCACCCTCATGCTCATGCTTTCCATCTCTTCCCCGGGCCAGGAATATAAGCTGCTTTTCGAGGGTGCAGGCAGCAATCCTGGAGACAAGACCCTGGAGGACCGATTCTTCGAGCATGAGGTGAGGGATTGCTCACGTGCCGATTGTAGGGGAGGGTTGGTGGCCCAGGCCTGACTGCCATCATGGCCACCTGCACACCATGCTGCCTGTCTGTAGGTGAAACTGAACAAGCTGGCCTTCCTGAACCAGTTCCACTTTGGTATCTTCTACGCCTTCGTGAAGCTCAAGGAGCAAGAGTGTCGCAACATTGTATGGATCGCCGAGTGCATTGCCCAGCGTCACCGCGCCAAGATTGACAACTACATCCCCATCTTCTAGCGCTCTGGCCCAAGGCTCCCCACAAGTGTGTGTCTGCGTGTGCTGTGACAAAGCCCATGGTTCACATGCCTGCCCCGGGGGGTAGCACATTGTTCCAGTGACTACTGGTTTCCCTGACCCTCTCTGAGATGGCTCTTGGGCCTGAAAAGGGGCTGGGCACCTGCTCCCCCTACCAAGGATGGACCAACCCCCTCTCCCCCAAAAGGAGGCCCCCTCAGCCCTCTGTTTACAGCCACTGACATGTCTAAGAAGCATGTGGTCATTTTATGTCCTTCCCTGAGAACCCCTGGGGCAGCGTGAGCCTCCTCTTCCGTCTGTGGGTGGCCCCCAGAGCTGTGGCCCAGGGGAAGGAGAGTGTGTGTCCTGGAGGCATAGGGCAAATAGCTCTACAACCCCATCCCTCAGCTCTGCCCTCTAAGACAATAAACTGCCCTCTCAAAGCCTAGCTGTCTGCTGTCTCCTTTGTGCCCTAGTACCTCTCCCAGACGTCCAACTTCCCTTGGGTAACCCTCCCCCAACCCCGAGCTTTCCAGCTCCTTCACTGGCCCTCTCCCTGTGCAGCCAGGTTCTGCAGAATGAGGGAAGTCACTGGAGGCCCAGACAGGGCCGTGGAGCTGGGTCCTGGCCCTGGAGGGCCCCAGGCCTCCCTGTTTGCCTCATTGAGCCCCACTATGCCCTTGGCCAGGGGCACCACCCCCATTTCACTAGGAGGAAGCCCTAATCTGTGAATAAATGAAGGGGACTAGGTGTGAACCACAGAGCCTGCACCCAGAGTCTCAGCCTGTGCTGACCACCGGGGATTCCCCAGGCAGTCCCTAATCTGTCACCCAGCCACAGCCTATCACCCAGGCAGTCACCCCCTCCCAAAACAGCATCTCTGCATTCTAGGAGAAATAAAAATTTGTCTTTATTTAAAAGGTGGCAGTAGGGCAAGTGGGGTATGCAGCCTCCCTGTGGCTAGGGGGCTTGGGTGGGTGGTCAGAGCCCGAATTCTTGAGCCAGTCAAGAAACAGGATTCACCCTTTGAGTTGCAGCACTGAGGCACTGGTGCCTCAAAAAAATCCTGAGGGGGGGTCCCCACCCCACCCAGTAACTCCTTAGTTTGCAGAGGCACTGTCTGCGGGATCCTGTCAAAGGCTACAGCTAAGTCTTGCACAGAACTCCCCATCCAGCTGGGTTCTCCAAGCTACAGGGGTGGAACCTTGTGCCCAGGAGGGTCTGTGTGGGCTCATGAAGCAGTTGAGAGGCCTGGAGGTTTATTGGAGGCCTGGCCTGGGGCACTGACCGAGTGGGTGGGGCTGGGGTCCTTGAGGCCAGGCTCTAGGGCAGACTTGGGGGGGGGAGGGTCACAATGCCCAGGGGAGGGCCAAGGGCTCAAGGGACCTCCTCTGCCGGAGCAGCTAGGCCACCTGTGGGCACTGCTCATTGGGCTGCCATGGGGGAAGGGCCTTCATTTGGATCTGGGTCCTGGGCTGCCTCCTGGGCTGGGGTAGAGCCAGGCTGGCCAGGCCGCAGCGCTCTTGGCAGACAGTGATTGATGAAGAAGGTCTGCAGGAAGCGGCGCCGCAGGCCCTCAGGCAGGTAGTAGTGGATGAAGTACATGAGCCCCAGGCCACGGCCTGGGTAATAGCGGCGGCGCGGCTGAGCTGCCAGCAGCGCGTCAGTGATGGCATCTACGACTGGGCTGAGGTCTGGCAGGGCGAGGCGCAGTGAATGCAGGAACTGCCCGTGTAAGTGCTCAATGTAGTCTTCGCCGTAGGCCTGGAGCAACTCTCGGGGCAGGCTGGCCAGCAGCAGCTGCTTGCGCTGCTCCCAATGTCCCACATTCCGCACGGACTCTGGGAAAGGAGTGGCAAGGTCAGGGTGAGGTCAGTTAGGGAAGCCAAATCCAGACTCTGGTAAATCTACCCCCAAACCACTCCCTGCCTCAGCCAGAGCCATGGCCATTCATCAGACCAGATCCCACCCCAGGCAAGACCACAACCACACACCCCATCCCAGGCCCGACCCCCACCTGTCTTAAAGCAGCCAGGCTGGATGACGCTGACCTTGACCCCCCAGGGCAGAAGTTCACAGCTGAATGTGTCCATGAGCAGCGCCATGGCCGCTTTGGAGGTCCCATAGGCTGCCAAGCATGGGTATGGCATGTCTCCTGGGGATGGATTGGAAGTGGGGCTGCTCAGCCTGGGCCAGAGGCTCTAGCATCCCTCCCTGCGGCTCTGCAGCAGCACCTTTTCTACTCCAGAGGGGAGGGGCACTCACCTGCTGGGCTGCCCACAGTCACTATACGACCCCTCGAGCGGCGCAGCAGTGGCAAGAGACCCTTGGTCAGCTCAAGCGCCCCGAAGAAATTCACCTCCATGCAGCTGCGGAATGTGGCCACAGGGGACAGCTCCACATCGGCCACTACATCGTTGTGGCCTGCATTGTTGACCAGGCCCCACAAGCCTGAGGGCATGGAGAAGGTGGGTGAAAGAGAGGAGGAAGTGCTGGATGGAGCCAGCAGCAAACCTCTAATCCCTGCCCATTCATTCCCACCAGCCACGCCCTCTCCTGGAGGAGCTCTGGCCACTGACCTGTGCTGCTGGTGTGGGCCTTTGTGAACTCCAGTGCTCGGCTGATGTCTGCTGGCTTGGTCAGGTCCATCTGCAGCAGCCTTAGGCGAGGGGAACAGCAGGCACGCAGCTCTAGGGCACCAGGGCCATCCAACTCCAACACGGTGGCCAGCACCGTGAAGCCCATGGCATCTAGCTTCTTGGCCGTCTCCTTGCCAAAACCAGAGTCACAGCCTGGCCAGGGCAGGGCAGCCAGTGAACTACCACTGTGGCCCAGTCCAGCCTGAGTCAACTCTAAGGATCCCCAGGGTCCGCACAGGATCTAGGCCCCTAGATATCCAATCTTCCAGCAGCCAGCAGGCCTCCCTCCTCTCCTCTCCCAGGTCCGCCTCTGCAGGCTTTGCCCCTCTGCCCAGCTCTCCCATGGCGGTCAACTCCCTGACTCCTCACAGCTACCTCAAATGGGGCTTACATTTCCCACTTTACAGAGGACACTGAGACCTAGCAATGAGAAGTTGCTTCCCAAAGACTCTTAGCCAGCAAAGAGTAAGGCCAGGACTCTCCTGGAGGTCAGTGTGAGGCCCAGTCTCAGCCCTGGTGTCCTGCTTGCTTTGCTCTCAGGCCTTAGGTTGCATGTGCAGTGTTACTGCACCACCTCCCTCCCTTTCTCGCTGCCCTTGCCCAGGCTTCTTCCTCTTACCTGGACTATGAAGCAGCCCCCTCCTTGGTCCTGTCCCATCTTGCCCTCTTGAACTCATTCTCTACCTAAGCAGCCAGAGGGATCTTTCCAAAAATGACAATATCACTCTGCGGCTGAAAACCTTTCCAAGGCCCCCCTGCCAGTCCTCAGGATGAAGCCCAAGCCCTCTACTCCCATCATCACAAGCTGAGCCCCACTTCCCTTCCATGCCAACATCCCTACTATTGTTCTAAGCTCTAGGCAAAGCTAGAGGCCCATCCCCATCTCACCCTTGACCCCAGCTCCGGGAATTCCAACCAGTGGCAACAGTAGGGCATTCTCTGAGCCCCGACCACTTGCCCCCAGGACAGGCGAGATGATGGATGGAGAAGAGAACAGACCTGCATTTGAATCCCTTCCCACACCCAGCAAGTGTGACCTGAGGTCAGTTACCACTTTGGAGACCTAATTTCCTGTCTTTGGTATGTAGAGAGAGGAACCACCAGGCAGAGTCTAAGTGGGGGCCTGATAAGCAGCAACCCCCTTCCTCAATTGTTCCTCAAATTCTGATCTTGGCTCCCTAGGCAGCCAACAAGGGGAGGGAGAGGGCCACGAAGGAGGAGGCTTTCCAGAGCCTGCCTCCCTGGTGCTCCTGCTAAACAGAAGTTTCACAGTAGCCCTGCTTTCCCAATTTTGGACGCTTGGGAAGCCTTCCCCACCTCAGCCCCGCCCTCTGCTGAGGCAGAGAACAAAGCTGGGGCAGGGGGCTGTGAGCTGGGCTTTATGTGGCTGGGGTTCTGCAGACAACCCTGGGCTGACCGGTCCTTCCAGGGGAAGTCTGACTGGGGAGGCGAGTGAGCACATGTGTGTCCACTCGCCTAAGCTCCCTCCCAGAGCAGACGGGCCCTTCACAAGGAAAACAGAGGCCTTCCAGAGCCTCAGTTGCAGTCCGAACAGTCACCCATGCCTCGCATACCCTCGTGTTCACCTGACACACACAGACACCTGTACATACCTCCAGCCTGCTGGCATATTCACACAGGGGTTCCCTCTCATGAGACCCCCTGCCACCATCATACATAGAGGTGCACACAAGGCACTCAGCCCAAATTCTGACCCCAGGCCGGAGCTCAGGTAGTGGTTTTCAGGGGCATTCTCAGGAAGGGCGAGTGGAAGCTCTGGCAGGCTCGACACTGTTCCTGGCAGGTGAGTCAGGGCCTGGTTACCTCTTTGTCTTGCAATCAGGTGGTGAAAGAGGAAACCACAGAGAAGTTGAAGTGGGCTGGGCAGCACTCTTCCCCTCTCCCATCACAGGGCTTTACAGCCAGAGATGGGGGAGCCCAGACCTCAGATGGCATCCCACCTCTTCCCTCCTTCTCAGGCTCAAGGCAAGGAGCAGTAAGAGCAGCAGCTTGAAGGCCTGTGGGGAGCTCTCAGGACCGACTGCCCACTGGGTCACTAGTACCAGCAGATACCCTGAGCCCTGTGGAGGCAGCTCACAAATTAGAAGGCAGGAGGGGGGCTGTCCAGTCCCTGGGAGCAGAGCTCACAGCCTAGTTGCTGCTTCATCCCGGGGGGGGGGGGGGGGGGTCTGCATCTTTCCTTCCTCAATCCCCCAAAACTTCACACTGTACTGAATTCAGGTCCCATGCATCAGGCCTGAACCCTGCTCTAGCTCCACCCTCTTGTTTAAGCCCCAGAGCCCTCATGCCACCCTTATTCCCACCTCATCTCAGCAGTCTGGCTTCTTGCCTGGCATTCAAAGCCTCTTCTGAGGAAACAACCTCATGTCCCACCATGTCCCAGCAGTCAGGCTGGTTACTGATTGTCCCTACCCAGGCCACACTCACTTCTGTCTCAAGCCTTTGTTCTACATCCACACTTCACCTATCTTCACTCATCCTCTGAGGCCCGGCTCCTGGATGGCCTGTGGGAAGTTCCCTCAGGTCCATCCGATCCTACGGGGCCCCCTACTGGACCCAGCCTCTGAGCAGCCAGTCTGGAGGCAGCCCCCACCCCAGGGCCCAAACACCAGGCAGAGCTCTGAGAACCTGTCCAAGGCCAGGCGGGGTGGGGGAGGACTAGACTGCCCCTCCCCCCCACAGCACAGCCGGTGCCCCCTGGCCTTTCTCCCCCTCCCCACTTCCGCCTGGGCCTCAGGCCCCCCCTCCCCTCCCTTCCTTCTGGTGACAGATTTATTCCCTGCTCCAGACAAAGGGAACTCCGCCAGGCGGCCAGAGGCACCTGAGTACAGCTCTCCAGGACCTCCTTCCTGGGCACTGAAGACCAGGAGGAGAGGAATGTGGGGTGGGGTGCTGGTTGCAGACGCTGGACGGCTACCTCAGCAGTTTGGGGGTGGGTGGCGTGCTCTGAGAGGCAGCTGAATGCCCAGCTGCCGGTCATGGTGACCTCAACCTTTTCTGGAGTCCAAGGATCCCAGCCAACTTGGGGGGTGGGTCAATGCCCCAACTCCCCATCTAAGCGCCTTCCTGTGGCCCCAGGAAAGAGGAGACGGAGCGTCCCACGTGGGCTTGTTAGGCCGACTTCAAGGGGTGACCATCGTCTGAGTCCCTCAGAGCACGCCCCCGTCCAAAGCCTGCTCTCCTGGGAAGGGGCACGCCATGAACCCCGAACTCCGGAGGCTCGTCTTTCTCAGGCAGCCGTCGTCCCTGCGCACCTGCCCGCTCCCAGCCTCGTTCTCCCTCCGACACTCCCCGGCGGCAGGTAGTGAACCCGGACTTAGGAGGTGCCGTGCGCTTCCTACTTGGCTCGCTCTCGGCACCCAAGGGAGGGCGACACTCGCACTCCTGCGCCGGGGGTCCCGCCTGGCGTGGGCGGCTCACGGGGAACCCTCGGGGTCTGGTCCCGCCCTCGAGCCTGGAGTCCCCGCGCTCCGCGCACTCACCGGTGATGAGCACCGCGCGAGTGGCCACGGGCAGGCGCGGCGGGCGCGCCAGGCGGGACAGCGCCATCCAGCCGGCGGCGGCCAGCGCGGCGAGCGCGGCGGGCGGGGGCAGCAGGCGCTGGCACAGCCAGTCGAGCGCGGCCAGCAGCGCCAGCGCCGCCAGCAGCGGGCGGCCCAGACGCAGGTCCGCGCGCAGCAGCTGCAGCAGCGCGCGGGCCGCCACGAGCAGCCAGGCGCCGCCCGACGGCCAAGGCCAGCGCTCCATGGCGGCGGGGCCGGGCCGGGCCGGGCCGGGCCGGGCCGGGGCGGGGCGGGGCGGGGGCCGGGCTGGGGAGCGGGGAGCGGGGAGCGGGGCGAGGGGCCGGGGCGCGGGGCGCGGGGCGCGGGGCGCAGCACACGCCGGCCGAGGGCGGGAGGGACACTCGCTTTCTCCGTTCGCCCTCGGGCCGAGCTTATAAAGAGCCCCGGGGGCGGGGTAGCGGGCGGGGCGGGGGCGGGGCGGGGGCGGGGCTTCCCTCCACTTCTCACCCCGCACCCTCCTTCGGGCAGGTGCCCCCCCTCCGCCCCGCCCCCACGGCCAGATCTGCTTTCTAAGAAGCCGGAACAAAGTCTCAAAGTTGCTGCTAGAGGAGGAGCCGCCTTGCCGCGGACCGTGCGGGGGACAGGGCCGGCTGGTGTGGCCCTCGTGCCCTGCATCTGTTCACCCCTGCCCCCCGCCCCCCCGCCCCCAGGTGAGCGCCCCCAGCTCGCACTCGCTCCGGACACCTGAGGACACGCACAACCTCCATCAGCTCCCCGCCCCGCCCCCCGGGACAGCGCCCCTGGGCCTCCCGCCTGCCTGAAGCCGCGGGAAAGCCGCCCCAGCCGCAGCGGGCACACGCGCCGCACTCCCACGCCGTGCGCGGCCGCAGGGCCCTCGCGCACACACGCCCGCTTGTGGCGGGGGCCGGGGGGAGGACTGTCCGGGCCCTTGGGAGTCTCTTGGCCCGCCTTCCTCCTTCCCTCCAGGGCCCCGTCCTGGGGATGCACCAGCCCCACCTCCTCCTGCCACACAAGGGTACGTGTGTGGGAGTGCAGGTGTGTGCATGTGTGTGTGTGGCGGGGGCGGGGGCTAACAGAAAAAGTAGGCCTCCCATTACCTCCAGCCCACCCTCCAACTGATACTCCTAGAGCCAGGCCAGTGGGGACACCTGGAGAGTCAGTGGGGGCGGCCTCTGGGACTCCGGGATCCCTGCCCTACTCCCATGATTCCACAGGGTATAAAATAAGTGATGTGAGTGTGGGTGCATTTCCCTGCCTGTATATATGAAGATCTGTGTTTGTGTGTGGCCCAGCGGCCCCCCATCCTGCCCACCCCCGTGTCTGGCACCCTGCATTTGGCATCCATGCTAGGGCTGTGCCAGGCACTAGGAGTTCGTGCCAGCACCTGGCTGCCAGGCCCTATTCTGAGGGCAGTAGGTACAGCCCATGGCAGAAGGAGTCCCTGCTTCCTGTGAGCCTCTGGACCTTGCCCACTGCTTCATCTGTGCCCGAACTAGGTCCTGGAAGGTCGTGGACCCCTCCCAGCCCGTGCCCATTCTCTATCTTAGGTACTCAGGCTCTGTGCCAGGGCTTAGAGGCAATGCCTCCTCCAAAGTCTTCTCTGCCACCCAGGCATGGCTCCCTGGTGGGCCAGAGGAGTCTCAGGGAGGGGGCTGGGAGCCACTTAAGAGGGGAGGCTCTGGGTGGAGGGCCCATCTCCTGTCCAGAGCCACTTCTGTGGCTTTATGTATTCCTCCTCTTAAAAGCATAGATGGCAGGCTCGCCCTGGCCGTGGGAGTCAGGACTTGCCTGGGGAGGATATGTGTGCCTGCCTTGGGTACATGACCTTATGTATCCGCTTGTGCCAGTATTTGCATACACTTGTGTCTGTGTCCTGTACCATGACCCCGTGTGTGCATGTGACCCCTCTGTTATGTGTGCTCCTGGAGACTCTCCCTCAGTCTAGGTCATCCTTTGGAAACTCAGAGAACATCCCCTTTCTAAATCCTGCTGACTCCTGTTGCCCTGCATCTATGTATGGTCCAGGCTCACAAGAAGACACGGCAACCTTGGCCTGGCTTCCTGACCTGAGCTGTAGACTCTGGGTTTGTGGGACCCTCCCCATCAGCTCTGTCACCCCACTGGAAGTCTGGCTATGGTTTCTTCTGCTTCAGTCTATTAAGGGCTTCCTTTTGGAGCTGGGGGGTGTGTAGAGGAAGAGGTGGGGGTCCTAGGCAGTCTTCAAGGTCAAGTCCACACAGGTAGTGGTACTAGCACTTGCCTGAACTGGCATCAAAACTAGGGGAAGTGGATGTAGGAGTTGAGAGCGGAGACTGAGAAGCGGAATCCTACACTGTCCTGCGAAGGAATCATGAAGGATCCTGACTTACTGGGAAGGCCACGTGGGGAGAAAGACTTGCTGAGGGGGTATAGGGAATTGCCTTTGGCTACAGAGCACAGGATGGCTACAGAGCACATCCAACTGGTCTTCTGGGATGCTCTGCCACCTTGCACAGAACCACTAGTCCTATGTGATATGGGTCTTGTGGGACTGGATGATCTGCCACATTTTTATTTATTTATTTTTTAAAAGATTTTATTTATTTATTCATGATAGACAGAGAGAGAGAGAGAGAGGCAGAGACACAGGCAGAAGGAGAAGCAGGCTCCATGTCGGGAGCCTGACATGGGACTTGATCCCGGGACTCCAGGATCACACCCTGGGCCAAAGGCAGGCGCTAAACCGCTGCGCCACCCAGGGATCCTCTGCCACATTTTTATATGTGCCCACCCACACCATCCCAATTCATCCTACTCCCAAGGCCAGGAGGCCAGGACCTCTTCCTAGGATTTATGCTGCAACCCCCTGTGGCCTCCTCAGCAGCTGAACCCTTACTCCTCATCAGGTGGAGAGGTTCTGGAAGTAGAAAGAAGGTGGTTCAGGCAGTCAGAGCTGGGAGGGGCTGGCCCAACCCTGTCTGAGGCTTGGTGCCAGCTTGTGCCTGCCCAGGGGCAGAGAACCAGCCTCTGCCAGAACCAGGAGTCTGGGCTGGCAGGGGCCTCCAGGGAAGAGAAATGAAGGGGGGCAGAGGGCAGGAGGCCCAGCAGATAAGGCAGGGCCTGGCAGGGGCAAAGGAATGAAGGGCAACCAGAAGGATCAGAGCCCCTTAGCTATCCCACCCCTAAGCCCTAAACCCACTGTCTCCCCTAGTCCTTAGTCTGACACGCTCCCTCCCTCCCCCACCCCTGCTAGCTACCCCTGGTCTCTCCTCCCCCTTGGTCAGAAACCTGGTGAGCTAAACCCGAAGCTTGCCCCAGGCTCTAGAGGGTCACGGGTTGGTGGAGGGGGTGATGGCAGGCTGGCTCCGGTCTGCTCCAGCTGAGTCTGGCAGCTCACTGGCACCATCTGCTGGCCTTTCTGGAAGGGCGCGGCTCTGAAGGGGATAGAGTGAAGGTAACCGCTGGATTTGAGGGTGGGGGTAGGGACAGAAGCAGGTGTCTCCAAAAGTTCACCCTCTGTCCCCTGGCCACACTGGGGTTCTTGAAGCCAGGACTCCCTTGTCCCCTCTGCCTCCCTGGATGGTGCAGCTCAGAGGCAGCCAAGTCCCAAGGAAGCCCTGCCTTGCACTCTGCTTCCTCCTGACACCCCACCACCCATCCCTCCCAGCACAGTGGCAGAGGGGCCAGTCTTCCTGCTCATGGCCAATACCCTCCACCTAGGTTCCAGACCCCATTCTCAAAGATAGCAAACTTTTTTGTTTTGTTTGTTTGTTTGTTTGTTTGTTTGTTTGTTTTAAGATTTTATTTATTTATGAGAGACACAGAGAGGCAGAGGGAGATGCAGGCTCCATGCAGGGAGCCCGACGCGGGACTCAATCCCAGGACTCCAGCGTCACGCTCTGGGCCGAAGGCAGGCACCAAACCGCTGAGCCACCCAGGGATCCCCCAAAGATAGCAAACTTTTATTGAGTTTCTACCACGTGCCAGGCCCTGTGCCAGGTGCCCTGGGTGTCATAACAACAACTGGCCTCTCCCACTGGCAGCCAGAGGAGCACTTCTTTCACCTCAATCTGATACCACTCGCTGTGCTCCCCCCCTTATCAGCCACATTTCTTTAAAATTGTCTATAATCACCATCTCTAGTCTTCCCACCCACCCCCCTCTAGCTCTGCAGGGCTCCCCCTCCTGACCTTGCCAAAGGTGAACAGGAGACCAAAGAATGACAGACCAGTCCCCAAATACCAGAAACACATCTTTGCTTTCAGCTAACTTGGTTTCCTCGATGCCTCTGCCCTACTGGCCACTCCTCACTGCTACAGCCCTTCGTCCTCTGGGTAGCTATGAAGCCACTGCTGTTGAGTGTTCTCATCTCTCTGGCTCTCCTCCTCGGTCTCTTCGAGCTACTCTTCCTTGTGGATAGACCTCTGGCTGTGGAGGCCTCATGCTCAGGTCCTCCCCCATCAGGAGTTCATCTTCCTACTCACATGCTGGTGACTCTCAAGCTCCCTTCTGGCCAAGTCTTCCCTCATGTCTCCAGGCGCATTTGTCCAGCTGTCCTTGGATCCCTTCCCTGAGCACCTGTAAGGATCTTCACACTCAGCATATCCAAAGCTGCTCTCATGATCTTCCCTAGTTCTGGCAGCCACTCCCTTCCCATCTTGTCCTCGGTGTTCATTCTGTGTACTGGCCTCCCAACTTCTGCTCTGTTCTTGGGGCTGGGGATAGAGACCTCACAATAGCTCTGTTAGTAGGTATCATCATTATTCTTTCACGTTCATGGAAGTTGACTTCCAGAAGCTAAGAAAATTGTTCAAGTTCTTAAACTCAGGTCCTTGAATTTGAATCTTAGAGCAGCCCCTTGATTCAGACTCAGGCATACTTGAGTCTGGGATCTTGACAACTGTGTTAATGTAGGACCACATTGGGCATACGTGGCCTCTTAAACTTCATTCTGGGGGCAAAGGAGAGCTGGGAATGGTCTTGAGCAAATGAGATACCTTCCCAATTGACAGGAAATGGATTTAGGAAAGGGGTAAGAGTGGAAGCTGGGAGTCCTGTTGCTGCATCTAGACAAGGGATAGAAGCAGAGGTTTTGGGCAAACCTAGCCCAAGATGCTCATAGACGAGCAAGGGCCGAGCCCAGAAGCACCTGGATGCCCAGGCCTCCAGCACATCGCCCATGTGGCATAGGAGCCCAGGAGATTGCTGACTCACTTTTGCATGCCCTGGACATGAAGTGAAACCCTTCTTTTTTCAGAGGTACCCCGTCAAGGCTGTGCATCTGGAGATTAGGCCATTAGGTACCAGGGAGGAGGGATGGTGAGGCAGAGGAAGCCAGGGGCATCACTTCCATTTTCAAGCTGCCTTGCTCCCTCCTCAGAACTTTTCTTTTGTCTCCAGGATTGAAGGCTGATATTTGGGGATTAGGGCCCTTGAGTCTGAGAAACACTAAGAGAATGTGCTCCGAAGGGTTTTCTGGACCAGCCCCAGGGGAAAGGCCAGCCCCAGTTGAGAACACTTGCCAGCAGAACTTGGCTGACTCCAGGTGAAACCGGTTGTCTTGGATCGTGCAGTGTGGCTTTGAGTTATTCATAACCCTCTGTCACATTTACTGTGTTTGTTGTATGCCAGTCCTTGTGTTCAGTTTGCTTGTCCCTTATTTTATTTATTATCCTCATATTGTCCCTGTGAAGCAGGTACTATCATTACCCCTTCCCATATACAAGAAAACAAACCCAGAGGCTCCTAGGGGTTCAGTGGGTTAAGCCACATATTCCTGGTTTTGGCTCAGGTCATGATCTCAGGTTCCTGGGATAGAGCCCCACATGGGGCTCTGTGCTCAGCTCAGAGTCTGCTTGTCCCCCTCCCTCTGCTCCTCCCCCTGCTCTCTCTCTCTCTCTCCAATAATAAATAAATAAAATATTTAAAAAGAAAAGAAAACAAATCCAGAGAGGTTATGACATGCTATAGATCACACAGCCATCCAGATGCTATGCTCCCAACCATCTGGTCACACTGCCCCCTGGCCTTCAGTCTAGGGGGTTGGCAATACCCAGGTGAAAACTATCAACCTTTTTTTTATCTGCTTCCAGATTAGAAACATGTCTCTGCAGATGTCTGGGCGGCTCAGTGGTTGAGCATCTGCCTTGGGCTCAGGGCCCGATCCGGGGGTCCTGAGATTGAGTTCCACATAGG
This sequence comes from Canis lupus baileyi, assembly GCF_048164855.1. Taxonomy (NCBI): domain Eukaryota; kingdom Metazoa; phylum Chordata; class Mammalia; order Carnivora; family Canidae; genus Canis; species Canis lupus. Next base: position 6,987,449 of record NC_132840.1, on the reverse strand, counting down.
GCTCCCTGCATGGAGCCTGCTTCTCCCTCTGCCTGTGTCTCTGCCTCTGTGTGTCTCTCATGAAGAAATAAATAAAATCTTAAAAAACAAAAAACATGTCTCCCAATGGTAGAATTAAGGGACGTTGTTAAAACTAATCCAAAACTTGCTTCTTCACCACTTCCATCACCCCTGATTTAGGCCTTTTTTTTTTTTTTTTTGGCAGAACAACTGCAAAAGATACAAAAATTAGTTGCTGTTGGCTAGCTGGTTTAATTTATTTGCATATATATAATTCAGCCCCACCCCTGGTGGCTAATACCCCCCTGGGGAAGCTGTGGCTGTTTTCTGATTGCTGGTGGGGAGGCCTGTGTGCGTTGTTTTTTAAATAAACTGAAACCAGATGGAAGGGGGTTTTGTTCACAGCCTTTGCCTACAATTTTCTCCAGCAAATTCCTTGAAAAGCCAACCACCTATGAGTAGTGCCTGTTCTCCTAGGAGGTCCCTCACCGCTGGTATGCAAATGGTGAGCAGGGTTGGGATTTCTGAAAGTGAAATAAAGAGGCAAAAGAAGCTTCTTGGGTCAAGGGCTTTCTGGAATGCGGGGTCATCTCCTCATGGAGCCCCAGTTTTAGGCCTGCACTTAGAGTTTGTGTCCTCATTCTCCCCTTCTCCCTTGGAGTTGGGGGTTGGGCTGGTGGGTGGAGTCTTGGGCCGGGCTTGAGTCAGAATTACCCAGATGAATCACTTAGTGAAAATTTGGATTCCAGACCCCCACCTATATCCCATTTGTAGTGGTAACTGCTGGTATGAGACCCTAACTCTTCGGATGGATTGATTTCTGAGTCAGTGGAGCGGGTTATAACCCCTGAAAAGGAGCTCAGGCCATTCCCGTTTCCATCTTGAGAGGACTAGTTGCTCAAGGTGGTTATCGAAATATTTTTAACCAGCCAGGTCTAGGCCTTTTGTAATGTCCCTGGAGCACCTCATTAAGCGATTCCTTGTTCAGAGAGATGAAGAAGAAAATGCACCCACTGGTCACAGTGTCAGGGGGTTAGCATTTTCTTTGGAATGTGAATTGGGTATTGTCATAGTGAGGTATGACCCAGTCCCCGGGCAGGGGAGAACACTTCTTTCCCAGCTCCAACCTTCATTCCTAGCTCAGAACACTATTCTTTTGGATTGCAAGCCTTTTCAGATAATTGTGTCAGGTTACATAAGGTTTCGAGATATGAACACTCAAAGGAAATTCCGCTGGGAACAGGCCTGAGAGGTTCCGGCACATAATTTGCTTTCAAGTATTCGAGGAAAAATTCAGGTGTCTCAGTCCTGCACATTTCTGAAATAAAGTCCTAACAGCCAGCAGCTTTGTATGCATGCACCATTCCTCATGGAAATGAGCAAGCAAAGAGAGATCTCATGCGGGATGGAAATACCCCTCCCGGGGGAGCAGGGCCGGAAAGGGGAGGTCATTTACAAAGAGGACCGCTTTGACCAGGCTGCCATAGACATTCTCACCAGCACAAAATACCCCCCCCCCACCCTCCCTTGCGTCTTAGGTAACACATGTGGTAGATACAAGCCTTCAGTTTTCCAAGAAACATAAAATAAAAACTGAATTACTGGCAGAAAAGCTTTAAAATCTTTAGTTCCTCGGACTCTGTGGGCACATTTTTCACACACCATGATTTTTATTACATTTGCCTCCAAGGGACGGCCCTGGAGCAGCTCTGTTGCATAAGGCGCTGTTTCCAAACACCTTGTCTCCAACTAGAGACACAGAATAAGTTTTATCTAGGTCCGAGAGAGTTCTGGAGGGGTGACATCGTGTTCCAAGCTGCACTGGTTATAGTCAACAGTGGGAAAGCTGCCAGAACCTTCTCACCAAGGAAGCTAAGAGAATACTCTAAATACCGTGCAGTACTTCTTTCTTAAAGCACAAAGTAGTCATAAAAACCACTTAACAAGGAAAAATTAATGGGAGGAAAATGTCCTGAGTGTAGCAAATAAAAAAAAGCTTTACAAGGCAATGGAAAAAATAGATTTACTATGTTAAAGGGACAATAGTATAGGAAAGTCAATTTTTATACCAAAAATAATTCAACAACTATCATCTACTCTACAAAAGCCTTCACAAAAGAATTCCTATGAGAAGTACTATCTTTTCGGGGTGCCTGGGTGGCTCAGTTGGTGAAGCGTTTGCCTTGGGCTCAGGTCATGATCCCAGATGTCCTGGGATGGAGCCCCACGGAGTCAGAAGGTCCCTACTCAGCAGGGAGCCTGCTTCTCCTTCTCTCTCTCCCTCTGCTGCTCCCCGTCCCCCCCCCATCCGCTTGTGCTCCTGTTCTCTGTCAGATAAATAAGATCTTTTTTTTTTTAAAGAGAGAGTCTGAAATGTTCTTCTTATTATTTTTTTTTAATTTATGATAGTCACACAGAGAGAGAGAGAGAGAGGCAGAGACATAAGCAGAGGGAGAAGCAGGCTCCATGCACCGGGAGCCCGACGTGGGATTCGATCCCGGGTCTCCAGGATCACGCCCTGGGCCAAAGGCAGGCGCCAAACCGCTGCGCCACCCAGGGATCCCGATAAATAAGATCTTAAAAAAAAAAAAAAAAGCACTATCTTTTCATTTATTCCTTCCATTCTTCTTCCCTCCCTCCCTCCCTCCCTTCCTTTCTCCCTTTCTTTCTTCAGCAAACATCTGTGGAGAACTCACTGTGTTCCAGGCTCTGTGCTAAGGAGCTAGATAAACATCAACCCTCCCCTTGTGGTCTCTCTGGCTGGCTGGAGGGACAGCCCCTAATCAGATCACTATACAATCAAGGAGAAACAGTCAGCAGAAACGAGAGTCCCATGGTGCTATGGGAGTAACAGCCTCTTCTATTCTGAGGGTCAGAGAAAGCTTTCCCAGAGGAACCGATGTTCCAGGTAGCAACAGCATGGGTGCAAAAGGCCCTAGTACGACCGTGAGCCTGGTCGTTCAGGAAACGGAGGCCATGAGGCTACAGAGGTCACCTGGAGCCAGGGGGCGCAGGAGGTCTTGGAGGCACTGTGAGATTTTTTTTTTTTTTTTTTTGAGGAGGAGGAGATTTTGATTCTAATTTCATGGTATATTGAAATATTGCTCCCTGGGGAGCAGGGAGAGTCATGATCATTGTAAGTAGGAAGTAAAATAATCTGTTTGGCTTTTTTTTTTTTTTTTTTTTGACAGCCAGAAGATGTGAGGAGAATGGATTGATGGGGACAGCGAGCCCACAGCAGAAGCAGAAAGACCAATCAGGAGACTACTGAGCTTACCAGGGCAAGAAATGCTGGTGGCCATGGGGACAAGATAAGTGGATGGGCCGATTCATCCAGGGTTCATTGGAAAGGGTACTGTGACCCAGAGAAAGTGGACCCAGAGAGCAAGAGCTGTGGCTGACCACATCCCCACCCCTGGGGGCTAATTTGACAATTAACATTTAATTTTATTAGTTGATAAAATGGAGAGCATCATCTTCCTGCTGGAAAGACAAGCAAGGTCTAGATGATACGTATCAATGTCTACTACCAGCTGAACACTCTGTACGTTAGAAGTATGAGCACAGTTTCAGTCCTCAACACCCTCATGCAGGAGCTGTTGTTACCCTCATGTCACAAAAGAGCCAGCTGAGATTCACAGAAGTTGAGGACTTTGCCCAACTGGTGATGGCAGAGCTGGGATTGAAACTGCTAATTACTTGGGACACCTGGGTGGCTCAGCGGTTGAGTGTCTGCCTTCGGCTCAGGGGGTGATCCCAGAGTCCTGGGATCGAGTCCCACGTTGGGCTCCCTGCATGGAGCCTGCTTCTCCCTCTGCCTATGTCTCTGCCTCTCTCTCTTTCTCTCTCTCTCATGAATAAATAAAATCTTAAAAAAAAAAAAAAAAGAAATTGGTAACTACTGAGCTGCCCAGGGACAAGTGACAAGTCTCCAGGAGCCTAGGCATACAATGGCTCTATTTAAGGACGAGCTGGTTTGGCACAGGGTGTGGCAAGCCGCTTTTGCCTGCCCCAGAGGTCTCTTCTTTCTGGTTCTAGGAGTCATGAAAGCCAGCTTGGAATCCTTACACACACGTGTGTAAGCCCTGAAAACCACAATTGGGTCTTTTCTCCCCCTGGCCTGGGCTCTTTCACCCCAGGTGGACCTACTATGCGGGTGAGGGGCAGCCGCTGTGGGCAGGAGCAAGTCCTACCTCAGGGGCTGACTTCCGTCTCAGAAAAATGTGCCTCAGGTTTCCATACAAATTAGCCAAAGGGGGCAGGAGGAGCTAAAGCAATACTCCAAGTAAAGGGAACCCTGTGGGAAGAGGTTCAGGGGTGGCAGCAAATGCTGCCGGTTCCAGGAGCTGCATAATCCCCACAAAGGGGGATCCCTGGGTGGCGCAGCGGTTTGGCGCCTGCCTTTGGCCCAGGGCACGATCCTGGAGACCCGGGATCGATCCTGGAGACCCGGGATCGAATACCACGTCGGGCTCCCTGTGCATGGAGCCTGCTTCTCCCTCTGCTTCTCCCTCTGCTTATGTCTCTGCCTCTCTCTCTCTCTCTCTCTCTCTCTCTCTCTCTGTGACTATCATAAATAAATAAAAATTAAAAAAAAAAAAGGAAAAAAAATCTCCACAAAGGACAGGATGCTGAGGTGGATAGGAACTCGTTGAGCAGGCCTTTCGTAGCTATGTTTTAGTGTTTCAATCCATCCTATATGCCAAAGGGAGCCCTGGACGTATCTTGCACAGAAGACTGAGAAGATGGTATTTGAATACTGAGAAGATTTCGCTGCCATCTGTCTGGCCTGGAAGCATGCAACATGTCGCCTTCTTGAGTAGGTGACTCCCTGAGTGGTGTCAAGTTCTAGACTGGGGACCATACTATGTATGGCAGACTCAGGAAGAAGATGATCAAATGGCCTGTGCTTTTTTTCTTTTTTTTTTTTTTTAAGATATTTATTTATTTATTTATTTATTTATTTATTTATTTATTTATGAGAGACAGAGAGAGAGAGAGAGAGAGAGAGAGAGGCATAGGCAGAGGGAGGAGCAGGCTCCCTGCAGGGAGCCCCAATGTGGGACTCAATCCCAGGACCCCAGGATCACAACCTGAGCCAAAGGCAGACACTCAACCATTAAGCCACCCAGGCGTCCCTAAGGGCCTGTGCTTTTTTTTTTTTTTTTTAATTTATTTATGATAGTCACAGAGAGAGAGAGAGAGAGGCAGAGACACATGCAGAGGGAGAAGCAGGCTCCAGGCACCGGGAGCCCGACGTGGGACTCGATCCCGGGTCTCCAGGATCACGCCCTGGGCCAAAGGCAGGCGCCAAATCGCTGCGCCACCCAGGGATCCCAGGGCCTGTGCTTTTAAAAAGCAGTTAGCCAGGGGTACATGTCTGGCTCAGTTGGTAAACCATGGAATCTCAATCTCCGGGCCATGAGTTTGAGCCCTGTGTTGGGCATAGAGCTTAATAAAAATAAGTAAGTAAGTAAATAAATAAAATAAATGAAAAGCAAATTTCGCCAGAGGGAGTCCTTTTCTCAGACAGCCTGGCTTGGAATCACTCAGACATTGAGGAAATCTGAGCTGCCACTTGGATTTTTGTTTCAATTGAGACCAGCTCTAATTCATTTATATACGTGTGTGTGTTTAACTGTATTTGAAACCCACTATATTAGTTTTCTATTGCTGCAATAACCTATTGCCACAACACACATTTAAAAATAACATATATATATATATATATATATATATATATATTTTTTTTTTTTACTTCAGCATTCTGGAGGTCAGAAGTTTGAAATGGGTCTCACTGGGCTAAAGTCAAGGGTCAGCAGGCTGGTTCCTTCTAGTGGCTCTCGGGAAGAATCTGTTTCCTTGCCTTTCCCAGCTTCTGGAGGCCACCTGCATTCTTCGGCTCCGGCTTCTTCCTCTACCTTCAAAGCCTAAATAGCGCGCAGTGTCGTCATATCTCTTTGACCTCTGCCTTCCTCATCACATCACAGGCTCCCAATCTGACCCTCAGGCTTCCCTCTTAGAAGGGCCCTGTGACTACAGTGAGCCCACCTGGATAATCCAAGATAATCTCCATTTCAAGATCCTTAATTTAATCACAGTCCCTTTTGCCTCTTAAAATGACATAATCCTAGGTTTCAGAGATTAGGATGTGGACATCTTTGGGAAGCCATGACTCAGACTACAACCCACTTTAACAAATAAAGAGAAAGAGTCAGTAGAGTGTACGACTCTTCATCTCGGGGTTGTAAATTCAAGCCCCCTATTGGGTGTAGAGATTAAAAATAAATTCATTACAAAAAAATTAATAAAGGGAAAGAATGGTAAACCTGGAATCTGGGAGAATGGGCTAGGAGTAGGCAGACGTATGTTAGACGGGGCTGGGGCAGAATCAGCAAGGAAGATGCTGGTGGTCTAGACTGGAGTAGAGTGGGAAGAGGGAACACTGTACATGTTTCAGAGGGAGGATTGCCTGGTCTTGGGCACTATCAGGTTAGATGGGCAAGGACCAGGAGGAAACTGGGTAGATACTGACACCTTTTGGGGTACCAGGGTCTGAGGGGAGGAACAGGTTTGTGACAAAGACAGGGAGGGCCTTTAGGGATGTGCTGCATCTAGATACCTAAGAGACAGTCAGGAGAGGTGCCTGGGAGGCAGGTAGACCCAGGGCCAAGATGGCCCTGACTCTCAGATTCCCTCCCCTCCCTGTGGGCAAATATAGGATCATCCTCTACATTGATTTCTGGGTCACCATCTCTGTTGGGCCCTAAAGTTCTCTAATTCCAGATAAGAGTCATCTTGACACCCTAACAAGAGAAGTCATCTTGTATTTCTGAGGCCGGAGTAGCAGTGATATTTATTCCACAGAATTTGAGTTTATTGGTCTTGGAAGTAAGAATTTATATGGTAGAGAGATTAAATCACTTGCACAAGGACTCACAACTGGCTTTTGACAGAGCAGAAGTTGTTATGTTGCTTTTATTGTATGCGTGTGACTCAAACATTTTAGGCATAAAGATGCTTTCTGTCCAGCCCTTTCTGAGCAGGAAACCAGCCAGCTGCTCACCGTTTTAGGGCCTTGAAGGTATGGATAGACAAAGTTTCTTCCTGTTTTTTGAGAAGGCCTGAGCTCATGGGAGAGTCCATTTCCAGTGACTCTTGGCTTTCAGGGAAGCCAGGCCCAGCAGGGAGGTATCCCTAAGGCAGGGAAAGGGAAGAGAGTCTCTGGGCCCCGGGACCGAAGAAGCAGGCACCTGTCACTGGCAATCTACTTTTTTAAAAGATTGATTTATTTTTTTAGAGAGAGAGAGAATCTCAAGCAGACTCTGTGCTTAGCACAGATCCCAACGTGGGCTTGGATCCCAGGGCCCTGAGATCATGACCTGAGCTCAAATCAAGAGTTGGCCACTTAACCAACTGAGCCACCCAGGCACCTCTGTCCCTGGCAATCCCCTCAGAGCCCAAATCTGAAAGTCCTGTTTGGACAATGACTGTGGCCTCAGTGTCAGAGAGGCACTGTGACTAGAGGGTGTTTCTCAGACATCCTGAGTCCTTGGAATAACCTGGTTAGGAGGAGCCCAGTGGAGACCAAGAGTGAATTTCCTACCAGGCTGGAGGATGGGGGCTCCCAGTAGGATTTATACTCGATTTAAAGGAAATGTAAAAAGAAGACATTCTGTGCTATATCTTTTGCTCTTCTACTTCACGCTTTATATTGTGGGGAACCTGCATATGCATTTGGGTATTTGTCTGTGTCTTTCTCTTAGCCTGGCAACTCCCTGAGGGGCAGGCCTCTCGAGAGCATCCCCCACGGAACGGCCCGTGCAGGCTGCCTGGGGGGGCTCCCCGACGGTGGTGGTCTCGGGGGAGAAACTGAAGGGGGCGCGTTTGGGACAAGTCCGCAATTCGAAAGGGCGGGGGAAAGCGGGTTTCCCAGGACAAAAGTTGGAAGCGAACGGGAAACCGGCGGGCGGGGGCCTCGGGGGGCGACGGCGAGCCCCGCCCCCGCCTCGGCGCCGGCGCGAAGGGACGCGGCGCGGTTTGGCCGCTGTGGGGCGCCGTAGCCCGCGCCGTTGCCGGGGCAACGGGCCCAGCGCCCGGAGAGTTCGGCGCGCCTCGGCCTGGCGGGCGGTACCGACGGCCCGCTCCCGCGCGACCCCGGGGACTCGGCGGCCCGGCCTGCGCCGCGCGGCCCGGCATGGGGCCCCGCTCCGCGCTGCGCCGCCGCCTGGCCCCGGGCGCCGTCTCCGCCGCGAGGGTCTGAGCGCTGCCGCCCTGGAGGGGCACGGCCAGGTGAGTGACCTTGGCAGGGCCGGTGTAGCTCGGCCCCCGCGACGCGCAGGTGAGGAGCCCCGCCGCGGTGCTCCCCTGCAAGCCTGGCCCGAGCCACGGGCTCGTGGCCGCGCCGCCCGGCCGTGCTCTGCGCTCACCTCGGCCCGGGGCCCGCGGCCTGGCCTCCAGGGACCGGGCCGAGCGCGGGGCTTCTCGCCTCCGTCAGGTTCACGTAGCTGCGCCGAGCGCCCACTGTGTGTCCGACGCGGGGCCGCGGAGGCCTCCGAGAAGCGGCGCGAGCTCCAGAGCTCACGGGTTATTAAGAGGGGGAGGGGGGGCAGGCGCCAGCGAGAAGACCAAAGTGATTTTAGGTGCAGATAAGCGCTCCGGTGATGTAATGGAGGGGGCGGGGGTGGCGGTCAGGCAGGGTCTGCTGTAAAACGTGACTTTGAAGCTACGACCTGAAGGTTGGAAAGGAGCCAGCTCTGTAAGTAGGGGAAGGGTGTCTCTGGAAGAGGGAAAAGTAAATGCGGCAGAGTCCGGAGGCAGCGAAGTACTGTTAAGGAACAGAAAGGGGGAGGGGAGCATCCAAGGGCATAATGGAGGTTTCAACTTTATCCCAGCAGGAGGAGGAAACGGTTGAAAAGTTTTGATGAGTTTGAGGTCTTGAAAAGCTCACCTTCCTCCGGCCTCTGTGGACAGCGTCTTTATGATAAGAGGCCAGCAAGTCAGGCGGGGGCCGGTCCTCGTTCTGCCCGCCTAGCTGTGTCTCCTAGAAGAAATTAGCCTCTCTGAACCTCAGTGTCTTCATCCGTGAAAGGGGGGTGTTGTCCTGCATGTCGTTCATGGGAGAGAAAGTGAGAGACCGGTGCATGGAGGCCACTGACTGAGGAGGTCTACCAGAGCAGTTTGAAGTGCTAGGACCTACCTCAGAGGGTAGTTGAGGGTTTATGTGTTAGAGCAGTCAAAGCAGTGCCTGGCACAGAAGAAGTCCCCTCTAAATGCTAGTGATGGCCATTAGCACAGAATCGCTGTAGAGGAGCAATGATGCAGGCTTGGAATAGGGGGATGGTGGCAGAGATGGTAAGAAGTGGCTTAATTTCTCTTATTGAAGGAGAATTAGAGATAGATGAGGGGTGGTCTCTGCTTTTGTGGAACTGGTGGTTCATTGTGGGAGATGGTTTCGTAAACAGATAATCACCATGAGCTGCAGTGAAAGCATCATTGGTGTTTAGCCAGTTTTTGATTTCCTTTTGTTTTTCTTTGTTTTGTCACACAACGTTGTTCTTAACGACTGTTTCTTGGTGGGTGTTCCTCAGGGCTTGCTCCTGCAATCATGTGAATTGATTTCCTGGTTAAAATCAACAACCCTTGGCTCCACTCATTGGCCTTGTTGTCCATCCACTTTGCTTCCTCCTTCTTGTCCCCTTTCCCTGGCTATATTTGAATCCCGTACAGTTTGCACTGGCTGCTTCAGGAGAAGAATAGCACAGGAAATGTTTTGGGACCCTGTCAACTCAGGAGTGATTGAGGTTCCAGGCTTTTCTTGCTCTAGCATCAGACTTCTGCATGTTGCTCACGTGAGGAGCCCTGCCGCATCTGAGACCAATGGTTAGAGAGGACTGTGAGAACAGCTTGAAGTTTCAGTTTATTTTCTGGGCATTGTTTTGATGTGCATCTCTTAGTAAGACAAGAGCCACTTCCCAGAATTCTAAGGCCAGAGACTTTTCTGGCACCCTTGGGGAATGTTAATAAAGTATTTGTCCCAAAACTTTTTATAAATGACTTTTTGCATCGTAAAGCAGTGTGCACCATGCAGCATTTTTCTCCAGCACCCCTTTAGGTTTAAATTGGGCATCTGTTAAATCTTAGTGAAAATTATTTTAAAAGCAGATCCAAGGAAAAAAGCCTGAAAAGTTGTTTAGAAATATCCACAGAAAATCATTCATGTAGCAACCGTAAACCCTCTAGTCTTAGCAAAAAGAGAAGTGCTTTGAGCAAACCATCCTATGGTGTGTACCTTCCCTCTGAGTTCTGGCGTCACAGGAAGCTGAGCTGGACTTTGGCTGAGGACTGGAGCAAGTTCCTGCCCACCAACTCCTCTGTTTTGCCAGCTGGGTCCAGTTCCAGCTTTGACAAGACCCCTAAAGCTTGTAGGGACCTCTGTGGTTCTTCCTTACAGCTCTGCAGATGAATGATTCAGAATTGCTTTTGAGAGTGAGAAAGCATTGAACTAAACTAATAAACTAAGCGCTCTTTTTGCATGGTCATTAGGTGGGATTTCCTTGTTTGTCGGGCGTGGTACAGGGCTCTGGAGCCCATAAGCACGTTTGGTCCACTTGGCAGCCCAGTGGGGCAGGAGGGTGTGAAGTGACAATTATTTATTTGACATTTTCTTCCCCAAAGCATTACATGCATATAGTAAAAAAATAAAATAAATCTTTTTTCAAGCGGTACACAGTCAAAGCGAATCTCTCTTACTCTAGCCACTAATTCTCCTTCCCAGAGGACACCCTTGTGTTTGCCTTCTTGCATTTCTTTCCAGAGATAATCTGTGCAAATAGAAACTGAAATGTCTCTCCATCCCCCTTTATTTTTCCCCTGGTAGCACCCTCTACAACCATCCGACATCTTGCTTTTCCACTTCACTGTATATCAAAGGTCATTTCATCCCTCATTGTTTTGATGTTGTATAGCATTTCAATTGTGTGGATGTGCCATAGTTGGTTTACATTTTTTGGTCCTTTATTATTACAAACAAGGCTGCAGTGAATCTTGGTATACTTTGTGACCATGTATAAGATATATACCTAGAAATGGAATGACTGGGCCCAAGGGTATATGCGTTCTAAAGTTTGGTAGACATTGCCAAACTGCCTTCCAGCTAACTTTTTTTTTTTTTTTTTTTTTTTAAGTGAGCTCTATGCCCAACATGGGGCTTGAACTCACAAACCCTAGATCGAGAGTTACATACTCTATTGACTGAGCTGGCCAGTTAACTTTTTTGAAAGCTGAGTAAAGGAGGCACTCAAAGAGGTGGCTCTGAAATTTGCCTCCGGGTTGCCCAATCTGTGAGTGGCAAGGCAGGAACCAGAACCAGGCTCTGTCTCCAGGCCTAGCTCCAACCCGCCTCTCTCTGGCGGAGGTCCCCAGGCCCTCAATACGCCTCAACAGCCCTGTCTCTCCTCTTCTGACCCTATCACTCTACCGCCCCCCCCCGCCCCCCAGTTCAGTGGCCTCCCCCTGCAAACCCTCTTTAGTAATTTTTTTTTTTTAGATTTTATTTATTCATGGAGCGGGGTGCAGGTGGAGAGGCAGAGACATAGACAGAGGGGAAGCAGGCTTCCTGCCAGGAACCCGATGTGGGACTGGATCCTGGATCCCAGGATTATGCCCTGAGCCGAAAGCGGACGTTCAACCACTGAGCAACCCAGGCGTCCCAGTAATTAAGTTGACTATTTTCTGAAATCCTCACTTTGCAGGAATGCAGGGATGGCCACAGCCTCTCCAGGGCGCCTACTTTTCACCTCAGTTTGACAATGCCATTCATGAATCTCAGAACAACATTCCTAAATATATATATATATATATATATTTTGGTGAGAGCAGAGGTGAGCAAGAGGGAAGTAGATCAGTCATATAACTACTCTACAGTTCATAATGAGAATTTGAAATGTTAAGAGTTTCCTCATTTAAATTGGGCATATAAATTAAGGTGGCCCAACTTCTGGAAATGCTATTTTAGACTTTAGCAAGTGAGTGTTAACAGGAAGAGACTATTGTCATTCTGGCAGTGACCATCACCTTACTGGGACAAGGAAGGGGCCTGTACCGCCCCTCCCGCCCACCTGAGGAGCTAGGTGGGTCCTTGGCTTACAAAGGTGGTGGCGACCTTCAGCTGTAACACTCCATGGGGCCTCCTCGACCTTGTCTTTTCTCCATCTCCACCAGTTTAACTCTGGTTTGTTCTGTGACAGCAGAAGGTACACGAAGAATCTTTTACCATGGCTCATATACCTCTCAGCTCAGCAGAGATGCAGCTGGGGGCATGGGAGTGGTCTGGGGGCCTTGTGGGCTTGACCTCCCTCTTCTGACCAGTTCCTCCCAAAGCCCAAGGCCGCTGGGTGGCTGCCCTCTCCCTGGCCCACCCTGTTGTGGTGTCACCTTTCCCCTCTTGCTCCTGCCCCCTTCCCCACTAGAAAGCTTTCTAAAACACCCACGACCTTTATGTCTTTCCCCTGCTTTAAACTTCCTGTGACTCCTGGTGGCTCTTCAGAAGTACCCAGGCTTCCTTGCCTGGCCTCTAGGCCCCATGGGATCTGACCCTGCAGTTGTCAGGGCTCAACTCCCTCTCTGGAACCCCCCTGCCCCACCACCCATGCACCCTGTGTTCTGTCACACTGAATGGCTGTCCTTGCAGGACCCATTAACTCACTGCTCTTGTGTCTGTCTCGACCCCCAGAAAGCAGGAGCCTGATCATGTCTGGGATATTTAGGGATATTTAGGGATATCATGTTAGGGATATTTAGCACCCTCGGGCCTGGGCCCCCAAAGCGCTGATTGGGCCAATGTGTGAGTGCACAGGCTGGCCAAGTTGTCTGGGAGCAGAGCCATGCATCTTTCTCCTAGAGAAGTGCTGAGAGGGGAGGGACAGCCAGAGAAGTTCCTGGATCTGGTGACAGTGCTTAGTCCCATCCCGGCTTGAGGCCCCATCTTGGATTCTCTCCTACCTCTCGGTCCTTTTAATCAAAGTTTTTTGGGCCAAAAGAATTTGTAGCCAACAACCCCACAAGGGAAAATGTCATCAGTTAAGAGCTGGCTGGCCCAGGTTTTTGGGGCAGGTGGCATGCCAGGTTGAGTGTCTGGAGTGCTGCCACTGCCGCAAGCGATTTAGGCCCAATAACACCATCCCATTGCCCATAGTCTCATATGAGCGGCACCTCCCTGGGCCAGGGGTCCCCTGGTTTGGAGTCAGATCTGCCCCCAAGGCCTCGGATGGTGATTCCTCCTGCTTTAGGTAATCAGGGAGACAGCAGCCTATGGCCACTGCCAACCCACCCTGGGCAGCAGGGACATGTCAGCCATGTGTCTGTTTCTTTAGAAACTTCCTCAACATGTAGGGCTGCACAGGTGTGAAGATGGCAAAAGGAAAGCTAGAACTTAGGGATCCCAATTCATGAGTTCTCTTTAAAGTAGTTACCCTGGCGATGGTGTCACTGGAGAATTGATGTGCCAGCCAGGAAGATTTGGCCCGGAGCAGAATCATGCAGCTCAGCTGTTCACAGGCCTTCACCTGACAACCTTTGACTGTTTCCAAAAATCAAAGACAGATTTACTACTGCTGGGGACATTGAAAATGAAGTGGGATCATTTTTTTTTTTTAATTCACCTTTGTCCCTTTGATCAAAGGTGAGAGGTTAGAATAACCATCCAGTGGTCCAGCGCTTGTGGCAACATGATCCTTGGGACCACTGGTTTAAAAAAGCAGCTTCAACCAACCCCATCACTTTGAAAATTGACCTCATAAGAGTATCAGATGCACCAGCGTCCTTTTGGAGTGATGAGGACAAGCCAGAGGGCTATTTTAAGGGTAATTGCAGTATCTATCATTTAGGGAGCATTTCTGTCAGGGCCTTACTTACAGGGTCACTGATCTATGCACAGCCCTGGGTAGCCACCCCAGCCCCACTTTTCAGATGAAGAAACTTAAGCTACTCAGCTAGTGCAGAGTGCAGAGCCAGGACTTGAACCTAAATCTGTTTCTTCCAAAGCTGGGGCTCTTTCTTTCGCTGTTTCTTATTGAAGACAAAGCAAATGACCAAGGGATTCCAGTTGAGCTCTTGAGAGAAAACTAAGGTCACTCCATTTAGGTTTGAGATGAAGGTACTTGGAGGTGAATATGCTAGACTTGACTTTTAGGAGGCTCTGAGCCTCAGGTGGGATGAAGCGCAGTGGCTAAGTGTGAATGTCCGGCAGTCAGGGTAATAGCCGGTGGCCGGGGCGCTGGGACAGGAGGTGTGTCTGCGTGGTGGCTGTGCAGATTGAAGGCAGGGCAGAATGGGCCAGATGGCTTTGGGTGGACCAAGATTCCACACCATTTACTGTACCCACATTTCCCTTTATTTCAGATGTTTTCAAGTCTGCAAACATTACTGAGCACCTACTAGGTACAAGGTATGTTGAGGGTGCTTGGGGGAGGAGATGTGGGGTACAGGGGTGAATGAATCACTGTATAGTTGCTCCCCTTAGGAGAAACTTGCATAATGGGGGAGGCATGAGGATGACACAGTGTTCCAAGTAGCACAGTGACCTGCCCAGTAAAGACTAAGCATGAGGGCCCCCTGACTCTGCTAGGGGCATCAGGTAAAGCTTCTTGGATACTTAGTGTGGGCTCTGAAGATCAAGTTACATGTTGGGGGGATCCCTGGGTGGCTCAGCGGTTTTGTGCCTGCCTTTGGCCCAGGGCACGATCCTGGAGTCCCGGGATCGAGTCCTGCATCGGGCTCCCGGCGTGGAGCCTGCTTCTCCCTCTGCCTGTCTCTGCCTCTCTCTCTCTCTATGTCTATCATAAATAAAAATAAATCTTTAAAAAAAAAAGTTACATGTTGGGCTGAGAAGTGAGGAAGATGTTCTTAGCAGATGTGCTGAGGGGGGTCTGCTGTACTTTCTGGCAAAGTAGGACACCCTGGCCCATGGGCTCCTGAAAGGAGAGTCCAGGTGCCAGGGTTTTGTCCCCTGCTCCTGGCCTTCCCACCAAGAGTTCTGAGTTGGCCTGTCTCCCCAGTTGTGGCACTGCCTGCCCAGGCTCTAGTCCCCCCTGAGGCCCAGAAGATACTAGGCGTGGCGCTCTTCCTCCTGTAATGACAGCACACCCTGCCTTGCTTGTAATTTTGGCCACCAGACCAGGTCTTAGAGTGAAGGATTGTGGGGTGGGGACTGGAGGAGTACTGCCACCTGGTGGTCTGGCTCTGGAGGAGGCCTGGCCTTCCCTGAGCTCTCAAGTGAGTCAGAGGGCATCTGCCTACCTTCCTGTTCTCAGAGCACCAGGCCCAAATTTACCTAGAGAAACATGGTCGTTTCTGCTGCCGGAGGAAAGCGAGGAGGGATCCTCCCTTCTCTGTTGCATGCTGGTTCCTCCCCAGCCAAGAAGTGTCAGGCAGCCCTTCTGAGGCATGGGGGAGATGGTTTAGGGTCCCCCACTGGCCCCTGTCCTAAAGAGATTGTCCTGGCCCAGGGGCAGAGGCCAGACCCCCTCTGAGTGCCCCTCCTCCCCGTTTCCCCTAGCAAAGAGTATGGGGCCCTCTCTGACACTTGCATTTGGGCTTCAGGAAAGAGGTGACTAACAGAATCAGCATGTGTTCTCCTTGCTCCTGTCAGGGCCTTACTTACAGGGTAAGTAAGGCCCAGCCTGATATTGTTACCAGATGAGAACATGTCTTATTGGGTTTAACTTTGATGGCTGTGGGGACAGAACACTTTGAGTAACAGGCAGCCACACTGTGTCCTGAATAAACCCTGGACCCCCCTACCTTGTCCTGGCAAGCAAGGACTGGGGCTAGAGCTTGCCCTGGGGCTTAGGGAGAAGCGCTCCACTAGCACCCTCCCCTATGGACTATCTTCATCATGCTAGGGCGCTGGTTCCCCTGCAGAATAGCCAGGAGATGGCTTCACATCCCAGCCTGCGCCCCCCTGCTGAAACCTGGCTGTAGGCATGAGGTTTTAGGCTCCAGCCTGGGCTTCCTCAGGCTAATGCTCTGTACTTTTTCTTCCTCTGGAGATGAACATCTGCAACAAGCCCTCCAACAAGACAGCACCTGAGAAGAGTGTGTGGACGGCGCCCGCGCAGGCCAGCAGGCCTTCCCCGGAGCTGCAGGGCCAGCGGTCCCGCCGGAATGGGTGGAGCTGGCCCCCTCACCCACTTCAGATTGTGGCTTGGCTGCTGTACCTCTTCTTTGCCGTGATTGGCTTTGGGGTCCTTGTTCCCCTCCTGCCTCATCACTGGGTGCCTGCTGGCTATGCTGTATCCTTGGGAAAGTGTGGGACTAGTACATGGAAGGATTGGGGCAGTGGACGGGGACGTGGCAGGAGCCTGAAGCCGTGCTCCAGAGCCTCAGAGAGTGTGGGTGGGCCCTTTCTCTGCCCGGGAGGACCAGCTGCCTGCCTGCCTGGCTTCCAACCCCTATCTGACCCCCCTCTGCCTGATGGGCCTAACGTACCTTGAAGCATTTAAAGCCCACCCAGCCAGGAACCTCATCAACTGAGGTACTGTAAGAGTGATCACAGAAGAGAGCCTTAAAGCTAATTATGTCCAGAGCTCAACAAGGGATAAATCAGAGTAATTATTCCATTTACAAAAGAAATTTTCACTTTTCTAAGAGAGTCACGGTAGGATTCTTTTACATAGTAAGTTTCCCAGTATATTTAAAGTGTGGTTTTATTTACAGTCAGATAATTATGTTGTACCCAGGACTGTTTAGGAACTCATTGGTTTTGTAAATCAGACCCTTAGGGTAAGGTTGAGTTGACAAGAGGAGGGACAAAGATGTCCTGGAGGCTCCTGGGAACAGTGACAAACACAAACTTGCTTTAGCCTAGTGGTGTGACTGCCTCAGCCTTGGCCACGACCTCCAGGGGCAGAGGACATGGTGACAAGGCTGAGAGATTGGGGTGCAGCAGGTGGCCATGTGCCCCTGTCCACAGGGTGCCCAGGAGAGTGTGCCCCAGTAGGTGGGCTTCATGAAAATGATTTCTTGGGCTTCTTGGGGGGAGGAGTGAGCTAAAGGAGGTTAGCAGGGATGGACTTGAAAGCTTTGGGCATAGCATCAGCAGCAGAGCTTGCAGCTCAGCCGTCTCGGGGCCATACGGGACTGAGCAGCTTCCGCTAGCTCTCTGGTTCTCGGCCTCCTCTGTCTGACAGGAAGAGCCCTGCCTGCTTCCCAGAGGACAAGTAGCATGCAAGGGTGTGTGTGTGAGCTCCAGAACGTGGGAGCTAGAGGTGTGAGCATGCTGTCTCAGAAACCGCAGAGCCCTCGGCTGATGAATGACAAGGACAGGTGCGTGGAGGTTGTTCTCAGATACCAGTGATGGCACTGGGGGGCTTCCTGGTTCACTAGGGCCCAGGGCTAGTCATCAGCTCTGTCAATGGAAAACTGGACTGTCTCTGAGGTGACTAACAGGCCTTAGTCAGTGCTCTTAAGTACAATGCTTCATGAAACATTCCTCCCATGATCTGGAATGGGCACACCCTTCCCTCAGGATTACCTGCGTTTCTGCCACCAGCGTACCTAGGAAGCCAGATTAATAACCACATGGCTGGAATGAGTACGCTTAGTACAAATAATAGGTAAACCAGAGTAACTAGCATTTATTGAGCACATATATGTACTGGGTACTGTACCATCCCCTGTACGTGGACTATGGCATTCGAGCCTCATAATAATCTGTAAGGAAGGTGCTCACCCCACTTTACTAATGAGGAAATTGGGGCTTAGATTAAGTGAGTTCCTGGGGTCACAAAGCTGATACCCACTGAGGCCAGAAGGGCTGCTCAGGCAAGATGACTCTGAGATAGTGAGACAGTTTAGGGCTTTTGTCTTCTCCACGTTCATTGCTTTGGGCAGTGTGGAGGCTCACAGAGCCACACAGATTGGCACTCCCATTTCTAGGCCTGGATGCTTCTCCTTCCTTCCGTCAAAGCCACTTTCCTTCTGCAGGCTTCCTCAGGGCCCTTGAGGCACGAGGTAGGCTAATGGTGTATACCACATACCCACCTTGGGCCTGGAACCAGCCTGGGCCCTAGTGTTGCTAAGGGGAGTAAGACTGGGCCCTGGTCCTGGGTGTTTAGCCTCCAGCTGGAGGAAAGCCTTGTAGATTGGAGGTCGTCACATGGTAGGTGTGAGGGTGGGAGCCTTATAACAGAGTATGGGTGTAGGAGCAAGGCCGTCTGGACCAACATCACCACAGGCCCAGATGCACACCTGCTGTGTGCCCATCCTCTGTGGCCGCCTCTCTGGTGCCCTTGGCTCTGCCCCTTCATCACATGTATCCCATCAGTCAGCAGGTACTGTCCATGTTACCTCCTAAATAGCCATCAGACTTGCCCCCATTTCTCCTCGCTGTCATCTGCCCCTCTGACCGAGATGACTTTCGTTTCCAGACAGGTCTTCCCACACACACTCTCACTTGGGCCAGTCCATCTGTGTCCATCTGTCTATCTGTGTCCCTGCAGCCAGAAGGCCCTTGCACAATCCGAATCTGATCAAGTTGCTCCCCAGCTTAATATCCCGTAATGGCTTTTTCCCGCCTCAAGGAACGACATTCAGGATCTTCAGGGCTCTCCATGTTCTGGGTTCTGCCCATCTTCCCTGCCTCTTCTGTTCTTCCTTCTGATGTTCTGTTGTGACACCAGGAGTCCAGAACTGGTGGCCCACAGGCTTGTTGGGCCTACAGATTTTCTTTTCTTTTTTCTTTAAGGTAGGCTCTATTGCCTGTGTGTGGCTTGAATTCATGACCCCAAGATCAAGAGTTGCATGCCTTACCAACTGAGCCAGCCAGGCACCCCTCAGATTTTCTTTTTCTTTCCTTTTCTTTAGGTGAGATTTTCTTTTTCAATTGGAGAACGATTAACACACAAAATGGGCAAACATAAGTGTTCCCTTGGAAAGTGTGTTTTATTTTTTACTTAAAAAAATATTTATTCATGACAATACAGAGAGAGAGAGAGAGAGAGAGAGGCAGAGACAGGCAGAAGGAGAAACAGGCTCTACGCAGGGAGCCCGACATGGGACTCGATCCCGGGACCCCAGGATCACGCCCTGGGCTGAAGGCAGTGCTAAACCGCTGAGCCACCAGGCTGCCCTACATTTATTTTATTTTATTTTATTTTATTTTATTTTATTTTATTTTATTTTATTTTATTTTTTTATTTTATTTATTTTATTTTATTTATTTTATATTTTATTTATTTTATTTTATTTTTTTATTATTTTTATTTTATTTTATTTTATTTTATTTTATTTTATTTTATTTTATTCTATTCTATTCATTCATTCATGATAGAGAGAGAGGCAGAGACACAGGAGGAGGGAGAAGCAGGCTCTACACAGGGAGCCCGATGTGGGACTCGATCCCACATCCCTGATCACACCCTGGGCCGAAGGCAGGCACTCAACTGCTGAGCCACCCAGGTGTCCCTATTTTTTACTTTTTAAAAGACTTTATTTGAGAGAGAGAGTTATGGGACGGGGAGAGGGACAGTCGGACTCCCTGCTGATCGCAGAGTTTGATCCCAGGACTCTGAGATCATGACCTAAGCTGAAGGCAGATGCTTAACCGACTGAGCCACCCAGGTGCCCCTGGCATGTGTTTTATTTTATTTTATTTTTCTGGCATGTGTTTTAATTTTTTTTTTATTTCTTGTCAACATTTAAAAAATGAGATCCCACATAAAAATCCAGATTTCTGGCTCCTTTTGAAAAGCCAGAATTTGGTGACATGTGCCCCTGTTCCTTCATGGCGGCAATAAGCTGAGCTGGAACCACACATCAGCCACCCCTCTGGCTGTGACTCTATTTGCTCCCAGTACCCAGCCAAGCGCCTCTTGTCTGTGGTACCTACCAGGTGACTATTATCTGTTCCTCTCAAAGTCTCAGCTGAGATGATACTTCTCACGGCAGCTTTCTGGATACCATCAGACTAGATGAGGTTACCCAGTTACTAACTCACTTAGTTCCAGGGCGCCTGGGTGGCTCAGTTGGTTAAGCATCGCCTTCGGCTCAGATCATGATCCTGGGGTCCTGGGATGGAGCCACGCATTGGGCTTCCCACTCAGCAGGGAGTCTGCTTCTCCCTCTCCCTCTGCCCCTCCCCTAGCCTATTCTCCCTCTCAAGTAAATAAATAAAATCTCAAAAGCAAACTCAGTTAATCCCATGAACTTCCTTCACCATAATCAACCCATTATTTGATTAATATGCATATCTCCCACCGGACTGGAGGTTCCTTAGGGCTGGTGACCAAGTCTGTCTTTTTCCTGCCATCACTTCAGGGCCTGATGTAGAAAAGATCTCAGTGAACAGTTGAATGAATGAACCAGGGGGTGGGGGGCAGGAAGAAGAGTTGGAGCAGGCAGGAAGCTAAGTGTTTGCCCATATTCAGTGTGCATCTGGAGAGAGGCTGGAATGGTGAGGAATAGTGGTTGGAGATACCAGGCAGGTTTGACAGGATTGGAACAAAAGGGGCCTTGGCACTGAACTGAATAGTAAACTTTAGTTTGAGAGCTACTGAGAGCCACTTTAGAAAATTGAAGCAGGCAACTCTTTAGGTTTAAGCTATTCAAAGCTCACTTTGGGACCAAGTGAATGGCAGGCTCAAGAGCACACGGACACAAGGAACAGTGAGGAGACTACGGAATAACCCAGGAAAGAAGTGAAGGCCTGACCTGTACCAGGGCCATAAGGACAGAGGTTGTGATGGACTGTAGGCCTCGAGTTCCTCTGTGGTACGCACCTTAGGCACAGCCTTACTCATGCAGACATGTGAAAATGTGGCTGCTGGGAGGAGGAAAAAGAAGGAAAAAGGAGGTTGGGTAGCTGATGGATGGAACATGACTGATGGAGGGATGATGTCTGCCTGGTTAGTGGAAGGAAGGAAGGAAGGGAGGGAGGGAGGGTGGGTGGGAAGGGAAGGAAGGAAGGATGGATGGCGGGCAGGTGGATGGCTGCCTGTGTAGAATCTATTGGTGAATTTTTACAAATTTAGACTTGGCAGCAAGTTGTCCACAGACTCGTCCCCAGCACTTGGTCTACTCATTGAGCAGACAGGCCCTAGAAAATCTGTTTCAGCTCCAAGAGTTAGCCATGCTGCCCCTGGCCAGGCCCTGAGTATTCCAGTCACCTGAGAACCCTTAGCCCTAGGGCTCCAAGTAGCTGGACTCCAGTCAAGGAGGTAGTGAGTGTATGAGCCCCTGTCCACAGTGGTTCTCCATTCTCCATCTGGCCCAGCTGCTGAGAAAGTATGGCTGCTTCCCTCTCAGAGCTGACTTCCTGTGAAGGCAAGAGAAACAAACTTGGAACTTCTACTTTGGGTCCCTCAGCCTTAGAGGATAATCTCCTTCAGTCTCACTTCACCATTTAGAATCTGAAACTACATCAGATTCTGAGGTCAGCAGCCAGCACCTGTGCCAGCTGGTCTGGAGCAGCGAGGCCCAGAACCCTGCGGTTGGGCCCCGAGCGGTGGTAGGCAGTGGCCTGTGAGCCCGCTGCCAGACGGCTCCTCCCTCCATCTGGGGCATGGGTATGCTGAGGAGGTCTGACCAGGAAGCTCTCGTGGGGCTGGAGACAGGAGGTGGCACAGGCAGAGAGTCTCTGCATGGGGGAGTCCCATGGAGGGAGCCAGCTGTTGTCTGGCTCCAGAGGGGTGGGGAGGGGGGCTTCCAGCTGGCAGAGTGCAGAGTGAGTCTTTAACCTGCTGGGCCAGTGCATGGGCGCCATCTTTGCCGGCCACCTCGTGGTTCACCTGACTGCTGTCTCCATCGATCCAGCAGATGCCAACGTGCGGGACAAGAGCTATGCAGGGCCCCTGCCCATCTTCAACCGCAGCCAACATGCACATGTCATTGAAGACCTGCACTGCAACTTGTGCGACGTAGATGTGTGAGTGTGGGCTGAGGGTGTGTGGGTGTGGGGAGTACCCCAGGAAACTGCCAGCGGGCACTCAAGGTGGAGAGGGGCAGGCCCAGGGCTTTAGAGTTGTCCTGATGCCTCAGAACCCTCATGCTTTACACAGTCAAGAATCTTGATGGGAGTAACAGAGAATTGGGTGAAGGAGAAGGAGATTGGAGACAGAAGATGAGGACTGGCATTTCTAACCATTAAAGTAGGAAACAGAGGATCCCTGGGTGGTTCAGCGGTTTAGCACCTGCCTTCTGCCCAGGGTGTGATCCTGGGGTCCCGGGATCGAGTCCCACGTCGGGCTCCCTGCATGGAGCCTGCTTCTCCCTCTGCCTGTGTCTCTGCCTCTCTCTCTGTGTCTCTCATGAATAAATAAGTAAAGCCTTTAAAAAAAAATAATAAAGTAGGAAACATTTGGCACCACCATGGGCTTTTGTAATGACTGCCAGTAACCCCGTCACCCCCACGCGTCACCCCCACGCCCCACCCCCGTCTCTCACAGGCATTCCCAGGTAGGGGCAGGGAGGGGAATTAATGCTTGAGTATTTATTATGTGCTAAGTGAACAAGCCTTATGAACAAGCCTGCAGGGTGGGCAGCATCTTTGTCACCTCCCAGAAGAGGAAGAGCCAGACGCTGCAGAAAGCTCAGAGGCCTGCCTGAGCTCCCATTGCTGTCGGGGTGTAGGGCCAGATTCACAGCCCAGCCTGTCTGGCCCCCGAGCCCATACTGTTATCCTCAGTTCCCATGAGGAATCTGAGGCCCGCAGAGGCCAAGTGACTTCCTCCAGATTACCCTGCTAGTGAGAAGGGCAGTCAGACTGTGCAGAGCCCATACCTCCTGGGTTGTTCTGGATTGTTCTGGATTGTCTCCCAGGGCCCCTTCCGACCTTCCTGGAATTTCCAGCCGCAGGCAGGGCATCAGGGATGGGGGTATGGTCCAAGGCTAGTTCCACATTTCTAATCTTGAGATCTAGCAGCCTGTTGAAGTGGGGGTGTCCACAGGATGGAGAAAGAGCCAATGGCGTTAAGGCACCAAGGAGTTTGGTGTCAGATGATCCTTTGCTTCACTGGGCACTGGTCAGCGCGTTGCTCTTTAGTGGATGTGTGGCAGTGGCTGCCTGCTCCGTTCTGTCCTGTGGAGGGGGTGCAGCTCACTCTTCCACACCTCTTTGGGCTTGCATTCCTAATGGGGCCTCCATCATCTGGCCCCCTGCAGTGAACTGCTCAGCCAGATGTCACCTTGCTCCTCTTCCTTTGGCTCCCTTTGGGCTAGCCCAGACAGACTGAGGTTTTCTGGAAGAATGCCAGTAAAATTCCCACAGACTGGTAAGGAAACAGGGACTCAAAAAAATGGAGAGGTCAGAAAAAGCAATGCAGGCCCTGGACCCAGTAGCCTCGTTCTCTTCTGCTCCCTGGTACCACACCTGCGTGTCTCCTGGCTCGCGCAGGGTCCTTGCCTGGAGAGGAAGCCCTGTTTGCATTTCCTACCGCCGGGAGGCCGGAGTGCAATCCCAAAGTGGGGAAGTGTAAGCCGCCCCGCCCCTCCCGCCTCTGGGTTGCGGCGCTTCAGGCGCGAGGCCTCCTGTGGGTGCTCTGCTTCGCGGTGCCGCCAGAGGGCGTTCGCGCTCCCCGTCGCAACACGGCCCGCGGGCCTGAAGGGCCGGCCGTACCGGCACCGGCTGGAGGCGGGTCGGGCCCTGGCCCCTCCATCGCCCGCTCGGCTGCCCGCGGCCCGCGGCGAAGTGCGGCGAGAGCAGCCAACCGCGTGCGGCCCTTCCACCCCTTCCCGCAGGAGCGCGCGCTCCAAGCACTGCAGCGCCTGCAACAAGTGCGTGTGCGGGTTTGACCACCACTGCAAGTGGCTCAACAACTGCGTGGGCGAGAGGAACTACCGGTGAGAGCGGGACACGGGCTGCACCTTTGCCTGCGTTTGCACGGGTCTGAGTGTGAGCCAGGGACCCTGAGCCCGCATAGGGGGCGGGGCTGGGGTTCGGGCGCTTGGGGGACCTGTTGCCATGCGTTCGCGCGTGTGTGCTGGTCTGAGCGTGATGCTCCTGATGGCTGCTGCCCAGGTAGGTTTGGGGCCTCCCTCCTGCTGGGGCAGCCACTCAAATTAATCTTTACCTTAAGCCATTGGGTGAGGCTCAAACCAAGCATGAGGAGCTGGGGCTGTGGGGTCAGAGACCTGGGTCCCCATCCCTCCCTTGGGCCCCTCTGAGTTCTGGGCCCTTACCCAGCTGGAGCACCTGGGTGCCGGCTGGGCCCAGGCTCTTTCTACACAGTGTGGCATCTGCCTTGCTGGGTGTCCTGCTTCTCGTGCTGGTGGCCACTTATGTCTTCGTGGAGTTCTTTGTCAACCCCATGCGGCTGCGCACCAATCATCACTTTGAAGGTTAGTTCCAGCTCCAGGCTCACGCCTGCCCGCCGACCCTGGGCCTGTTCTGGTCACAGTCCCAGATGAGGAGTCTGCTTTGCCTTGCAGTCCTGAAGAATCACACAGATGTGTGGTTCGTGTTCCTGCCCGCTGCCCCCGTGGAGACCCAGGCTCCTGCCATCCTGGCCCTGGCTGCCCTGCTTATCCTTCTGGGCCTGCTTTCCACAGCACTGCTGGGCCACCTGTTCTGCTTCCACATTTATCTCAGTAAGTCCCCCCCCCTCCCCCGACACACTCACATATACCTACACCTGCCTTGCAGGGGACAGGGTCCCTAGGCCTCAGGGAGGTGCCAGTTGTACTGTAGAACTCTGAAGCCGTGCTCCTTCTCAGTACCGTCTTTGATGGTGGCCTGGTCTCGCTTCATGGATTAGTGTATTTGGGGACAGTGGTTTCAGCCTGGGGCTGGGCACCCTCCCTTACTTTCTGAACTCTAGGATCCCCTTTCCACTGCATTGAGCCCTCTCCTCACCCCCTCAGTGTGGCACAAGCTCACCACCTATGAGTACATCGTGCAGCATCGCCTGCCACAGAAGGCAAAGGGGGCCCACAGGGAGCTCGAGTCATGTCCTCCCAAGATGCGGCCCATTCAGGTATAGAAGTGGCCCAGAGGGCTAAGGGGGTGGGAGATGGGGCCTGGATGTGGGAGTGGTGGTGGGCTGTGTAGCAGGCATCAGTGATGAGACAGGGCAAAGGGAAGCAGGCTGGGAACTGCAGCTGGAGTAGAGGATGCCCAAGGCTATAGGAACAAGGCCAAGCCTATACTAAGCACAAATTGGCTTGCTCAAGTGTGGGCACAGCCAGAGGGAGCCCTGTGTTTCCCTGACCCCATGTACATGCCTTTCCAGGCTCCAAGCATGTGCTGGAGGGCATGGAATGTGGGAGCCTGAGAGTGGGCAGGTTGGGGCTGCAGAAGAGAAGGATGGATCAGCAAATGGGTCATGAGGATGTAGCCATCTGTTGTCTCCATTTGTGACCCTGAACCCTTATACCTATTATCATATCCTGTATATCATAATCCTTAGAAGAGCCTATGAGGCAGGTAATGTAACTGTGCCCATGGTGCAGATGAGCCTATTGAGGTCAAGAAGGGTTAAACAAACTGGATCTCGGAAGAGTTAAGGTCTTTACACTCTGAAGCAGGAACCCTCCAGGCCTGACCAGCCTATCCTCATTCCCACGCCCCGTGGCTGCCTGAGGTCAGCAGCTGGGGGTGGGGGTGGTCCAGTTCTTGGAGCCCCCAGGGACTGGGAAGGCAGGGGGCCCAGGCAGGCCTTGCTGGGAAGGCTGAGATCTGGATCCCACGTCCTCATGGCAACTGGACACAAACACAGGCTGGTGGGCGGGTTGAGAGAAGGCTTGGGACCCCGCTTCTCCTGTTCTCCCCGCTAGGGGTGGGCCTGGCTGCCAGGCCTGGGAGGCCTGGGTGAGTGGTGACTTGTGATGGCAGCACCCCCGCCCCCGCCGCCATGCTACCATGTACACAAATTGGAGCCTGGCTCTGAACCCATGTAAGTGGTGTGGCAGCCATCCTGGAAGTGGGCATCTCCATCCTCGCTTCACGGAGGTGTGGGCAGGAAACTTTCCCGGGCTTCATGGTCCGTGCCTTTGAGGCAGGGCTGGCCCTTCGATGCTTAGGCTAGAGGGCTCTAGGCCTCTGTCCTGTAGGCACTGCCTGCCTGCGCTTCTGAGTCAGCTGCGGAAGCAGCTAGGCCATTTCATGTCACCTGTATGTGACCTGAGGGAAGCCTCCCCAGGGGGAGGAGGGATGTGCTTGCCTCAGTGCACGAGGAGAGTGCTGCGGCCCAGAGGTGCCCTTTACTGTTCAGGAATGTGCACATTTTGAAGGTCTCTGTGAGTGGATCCTAGGGACAGCTGTGATGAGAGGAAGGGGGTTTGAGCGGGGACCCCCCGGGATACCTTCAAACTTCTCCAGCTGGCGGGGGCCTGGCCGCTGTCTCATCGTGGTCCCTCAGGCTTCCTCTACTGCTGCTCCTCTCCCCCTCCACCCACCCTCCTTCGGGTACCAGGGTAGGCTTCGCCTCCTCCTGCTGGGCCCTGGAGGGGTGCTGAGTCCACATTGGGGAAGAGGAAAGATGTAGGGGGCAGGTTACCTTGAGGTCCCAGCTCTCATGACTGGCCTCTGACCGCTTCTTTTCCAAATTTCCTCTGCTGAGGCCGTCACCCTCACACCACTTCCCAAAGGGCTAGCCTGGGCTTTGGTTGGGCATGAGGCTTACCCTGAGCTTCAATTTCTGCATCTGTGCAGCCGGCCTGGGGCTGGCTGGGCTCTGTCCCCCAGATTTGCCAGGGCCCTGAAGGCAGCCTCCCCACCCCCACCCTGAGCAGGAATGCGGGAGGGGCCCCATTCTGGAGCCGTTGCCCCCAAACATAGGCTTGTTTTAGAGACGGCTTGCTGTTACAGTGTCATCTCTGCATTAGTCAGGACGCCTGGGTCTCCATGGAAACGACTGCTGAGCAGGCGACAGCTGTCCTGTGCCCTCCCCCACCCGGTGGGGGCGGGGTATCATTGTCCTGGCTCTGCCCTGTACCCTCCATACCCGGGTTGGCTTTTTACTAGCTTTTGTCTCATCTGCAGTCCTCATAGGCGTCCTGTGTGCTGGATGGCAGCCCAGGCCACTTCTGTGACCTCCTGGACTCAGGTTCCTTCACTTTCAGGGGTTGGGTGTGCCACTCCCAGTGTCGCTGTGGGGATCAGTGACTAGAGGAGACACAGAACTTGCCCATAAACCTGACCCCAGATGGGGCTGTGGTGCTGTTTTTTTCCCCCCCGCTTCTTACTACCTCCTCTTTTGAGGTGGGGAGACCTCCCATCATCCCACCAGCCCTCATCACTCCCCTCCCTGGTAGCCGAGATTGTGGCTGGTACCCTAAGGGCTCAGCTCCCGCCCAGTCATGCACGCAGCCTCAGGTGCACACCCCAGCATATGAAAGGCTTGGCCGGTCTCCCAGCCAGAGAAAAAAATCAGTTCAGAGCCTGGGGCCTTGGGAGCGGAGAGGAGCAGGAAAGGATTGCTCTGAGAGCCTCTTCCCCACCCCCCACCTTGGCCAGAGCAGGCTGGGGGCCTTGGACCTATGAGGCTGGGGGCTTCCTGGAGGAGGAGTTTGACTAGATGAAGTCAGGAAGGTGGTGGGGATGGGGTAAGGTCCAGAAATGGGTATTTTAAGCCTTGGCCTACAGAGGGGTCTTCCCAGCACAGCTGGGAAGCTTAGAGGACAACCATAGACCTTTGCAGCCAGACTTCCCACAGACGCCAGTGAGAAGTAGGTGTTGTGCACAGGATGGAGTATACAGGATGGGGTGGGCTCAGGCCCTAGAAGGCCTTGGATCCACACCTGGCCCCCCAGCCTCCCTGACCCCCACCTTCCCCAGGAGATGGAGTTCTACATGCGGACCTTCAGCCATGTGCGCCCAGAACCCCCTGGCCAGGCCAGGCCTGCCACAGTGAATGCCAAGTGAGTGCAACCTGGGCATGTGCCACCTGAACATCTCTCATTGGCATGGCAGGGACATCCCAGGTGGGAGAAGGGGGTAGGCCAAAGTACAGGTCTGGGTCCAGCTTGGTCTGCCCTTGAACAAATCAGTGCCCCTTTCTATGTGCTAGGAAGGGAGGCATATTCAGGACCTCTAGTGGGGTGGGATTTGAGGAAACAATGGGCATCCAGTGATTACCCTTTCACTCCCCCCTCAGTCTTTCCCAGTTCTTTGCTACCCGAGGCCAAGGGGAACCCCCACCTCCCTCCTCCTCAGAGACACGTGCTCTGCCCCCCCGGATCCGACCCCAGGTAAGGGGGACTGGGCTGGGCTCCTTGCCCAGGAAGAAGGGGATGGGAAAGAAGCCCCTACCCTGCCTTAGTCCTCTGCTTCTTTGGGCGATGTGGAGTCTAGGGAAGGGGTACTCAGGCTCCCCCCTCTCTGCAGAAAAAGAGGAAGCGGCGAGTGTATAAGGTGCCAGCCTCTGGGACCTTGGAACCAGAATCGCCGTTGCCCAGGCTGCCGGGTGAGCGTCCCTTCCAAACCGGATCCTGAGCTCTGAGGGAAAGACAGGTAGGGCCCCGAGAGTGTCACAGCCCCCCAGTTTCACATTTTCCTCCGTCCCCGCAGGGCCCGGGGCTCCGGGCCCCCGCTCCAGCTCGCTGTCGGATTCCGCGGGCTCCAGCCCAGTGCACGCCGCTGGGCCTGCAGGCGCCTACCACTCGGCGTCAGCCGAGTCCATGGACGAGATTCCAGTGGCGCAGACGCGCCTGGGCAGTGCCGCTCTGGCCGCCCCGGTGGGTAGGGGCCGGGAGCCGGGGCTGGCCCTGCAGCTGCGTGCGCCTGCCGTGTTCGTGAGCCCGAGCAGCGGGGAGACCCGGGTGCGGGGAGGCCTGGAGGCGGGCCTGGCTTAGCGCGGTGGAGAGGCAGGAGGGCCAGGGAGGAGCGGCCAGCCCCGTTCTCTATGCAACACCCCCACCGTCGCTGCACCGAGTGCACTTTAGGGGCCCCTACGGTCGGCGGGATGGGTCCCCTTCCTCCGCAACTCAGCAATACCCGCCCCACCGGCCGTGATGCTCCAATAAAGTCTTTTTTATGCTTTTGTGGATTAAGTGCATACTTTCTTAATGGACCGTTGTCAGTTGGGGGGCGGTGCTCGTACTTTGAGTCGCCATCCAGATTACCATATGGACAGGTCCACATGGGCGGAAGGCGCTCAGGTTGTGAAAGGGCTTTGGAGTGCTGCCTGGAGGTGGTGGTTTTTCTTGAAGATAGGCTTTATACCTGAGAGAAAGCAGGCTTTGGGATCTGGAGGCCGCAGCGGGAGCAGAAACCGCGAGGCCAACACGGAGCGGAACGGGACGCGGATGCCAGGGGTCCTGGAGCTTTTTTTCCTGCAGCTGGGATGGCAGTTGGTGCCCCAGGATTTGGGGGCTGGGCTCGTGATTCGCTCATTGTTCCCTCTTGTTGCCAGCGCTCCGAGTTGTGGCCGGGGATGCCACACGTTAATTGGAGAGCTGTGGTCTGGGGAAGGGACCTCGTTCCGCTCCCGCCCCGCCGCCCCTCTCCGCAGCCCGCTCCAGGTCCCAAACAGCCTTAGGTTGCTGCTCTGGGAAGCTTCGTCTCCCCTGTGGAGGTGGGGGCCTGTTTTGAACTTTGGGCGAAGCCCGGGTTGAGGCTGTCTTCCCATTAGGGGGTCATCTGAGGACGTCCAGAGCTGCAGAGGGCCGGTCTCCCCCAGGGTGGAGGCCGCAGAGCTGCCCTGAGAGCTGCGGGAAAAGGCTATAGCGGCAGCTCCGCCCCCACGGAGTGCGGAGGGGGCGGGGCCTAGTGGGTGGGGCCGGCGTGACCTTGGTCATTCTCCCACCGAGACAGCCCCGGGGGTGGGACTCCCCGTCTCTATGGAGACCGAGAAACAGGGGATAATACGGTGGAACCGCCTGGGCTGCAGTCCCGCCCCGGAGCCGGCAGGGAGCAGAGCTGTGGAGCCGCCCGGTCTCCCGCGTTCCTAGGTCCGTTCTTGCGTCCTTCTGTCCATCGAACACGAACTGCAGGAACAGCCACCAAGTAGAAGCAGGTAAGAGACCCGGGCGCCGATCACCCTAATCCGTATCCTGCACAATAAGCAAGGGGGTGGGGTGGGAGCGTCCTGGAAGGGGTTCCAACCCCAAATGGTACCGAGCCAGCTGAGCGGCCCTGCCCTGGGCCCCAGGCGTTCCTCCCCCACCTCCTTGCCCTGATTGATGACTCCAGCTGTCCCAGTGGGAGCCAGCGGGTGGCCCCAGTCTCTGGGCGTGGCTGCTCCCCATCCTTGGCCTGCAGACTCCTGGGACTACAGCCTGCGACCCGCCTCCACCTGATCAGTACCAAGAATCCTTCCCGCAGACAGGAGTGAGCACCGGATCCCGGATCCCACCAGTCACCTGGGACAAGCATCCGTAACCCGCAAGCTCCCCCAGACTTTACCCGTGGGCTGAGTCTCCATATCCCTGGTGGGAGGTCGCAGGGTAGAGAGAGGGAAGGGGAATGCCGAGCCGACTGGGATTATGGGGCCACGGAGCCGCTACATGTAGGGGAACCCAGGCCCAGAAATTGCAACTTAGGGACGGATGGCCAATGGGAGAGGGTTTTTAGTGTTAAGGCCGGTGGTAAATATAAGGGGGTGTAGTTCGGTAGGGGCTGTGGTCACTGGAGGCCTTAGAATAAAAGGCAGAGGTAGAGGTTTGCTGAGGACATGACGGAGGGTGTGGTCAGGTGGCTGCCTTGGAGATGCAGGGTGTGCTCAGGGAGTCTCAACGTGCGGGTTCTGGAAGTGCAGGTCCCTGGACGTGGACACCTGAGGGGCTTCAGGGCAGGGTTGAGCACAAGGCCACAAGGCTGTGGGAATGTGAACAAGGGTGGGTGTGAGGATGTGATCAGAGGCTACAGGTGTAGGGAGGGGAGGGGAGTTGTGAAGCTCTGGTTATAACAGGGGCTCAGTAAGGGCAGTGGGCATGCGGAAGGGGGGGCTCCTAATCCCAAGGCTGGGGTGTGTGGATAGAGGCAGCTGCGGTGGAAAGCTGAAGGTGTGGTCAAGGAGGCCTCAGTGCAGGGCTATAGCTTTGGTCAGAGGACTGCAGAGGGACTAGGGGGTGGGGTGTAGGAAGACACACTTCAGTGCAGGGCTGAGGGTATTAAGGTGGGTTTCTGTACAGGGCTGTTAGTATATGTGTGTGTGGGGGTGCTGAGGTAATGGTCCAGGCCCTCAGTCCCAGGGCTGGTTAAGGGTGTGGTCAGGGGAATAAGGCGGAGAATGTGGAGAGCCAGTGCTGAGTGCATTCAGCTGTGGGAGTGTGGACTGGTGTGAGTGCTCAGGGTGTGGCCAGAGGCTTCCATGGGAGACTGAAGGTGTAGATGCTGGGGAAGTGTGTGCCTCAAAGTAGGGTGTAGGTGTGAGGATTACAGGACCAATGCTGTAGTTCCAGTCGCCAGCATGCCTCCAGGGGCTCATAACTCCACAACCCCTACCCATGCTAGTCCCCAAATCACACTGGCTCCCCTGAAACTCTACAGACTGGGAGGTTACAGCTCCAGTGGATGGCAAGGGGCCAGGAGGCCACGGCTGTGCCCCAGGCACTGGGAGTGCTGGTGTGCCGCACCCGTGAGCCCAGTTCCTAGCCCAGCCCAGCCCAGCAGCACTGGGAGCTTCTCCCTGAGCCACCCTAACACCCTCCTGCCCTTAGCAACATTCTCCAAGCGGCACTACCCTCCCTTAGCAACTGTCTCCAGGCTTCACAAACTGTGGCCAGGCCAGCCCCAAACTCCTGCTCCCCTCATGTTTTTGTTTAACAGCAAATAATAACAAGGTCCTGGCTGGGCCAGCTGTACCCCTGCTTAAGGCATGCACCCCTGCTCATGCTTTGGCTCCTTTCTCAGCCTGGGCTGGGTCTTGCTAGGTCCTCACCACCCCAGTAGAGACCCTGTCCTCACCAAATACCTGCCCAACCAACAGCCTGGCCTGGCCTGACCTAGCCTAGAACTCCCAGGGAGGGGGGCCAGCTCTGCCACCCTCACTTCCACCAAGCAGGCCTTGTGCCAGGGCCAGACAAAGCCATGGTCCCAGCTGCTGCCCTCAGAGTCTTTCTGGACAGTGCCACTCTGTTCCTAGCCTGGTGTGGGCATTATGATTTCATCTTCTGAACTCCACTGTAAGCCAGGGCTGGCATTAAGTGATACCACCTTTCCTCTCAGGGCTCTGGGACCCAGGGACACAATGAGTGCTGGCCCCTCTCCCCAGGCAGCTCCATCTCCAACAGGGTTTATGGCCTAAGTGCCCGTAACTCAGACTTTGGTAGGTTTTGAGGTAGAGGAAGTGATGTTCTGTGCCTTGGGGAGGGAAGGGGCAGACTGGCTGGGAAGTGACTGAGGTGGGTCCCTCTTACAGGGTGGTATGGCAACGAGCACAGATGTGGCTGGGCTGGAAGAAAGCTTCCGCAAATTTGCCATCCATGGTGACCCCAAGGCCAGTGGGCAAGAGATGAATGGCAAGAACTGGGCCAAGCTATGCAAAGACTGCAAGGTGGCTGACGGAAAGGCCGTGACAGGGACGGATGTCGACATCGTCTTCTCCAAAGTCAAGTGAGCCCCAAGCAGTCCTTGCTTCTGATGTTCCCAGAAGGCGGGGAACTGGGGGGCTGGAACCAGGGAAGACATGGAGAAGGGGGAAAACTCATGGTGTTCACATACCTGGCAGGGGAAAATCGGCTCGAGTGATCAACTATGAGGAGTTCAAGAAGGCCCTAGAAGAGCTGGCAATGAAGCGATTCAAAGGGAAGAGTAAGGAGGAAGCCTTCGATGCTGTCTGCCAGCTGGTGGCAG
Organism: Canis lupus baileyi; assembly: GCF_048164855.1. Taxonomy (NCBI): domain Eukaryota; kingdom Metazoa; phylum Chordata; class Mammalia; order Carnivora; family Canidae; genus Canis; species Canis lupus. The sequence goes on along the minus strand of NC_132840.1, from coordinate 6,954,721 downwards.
GCAAGGAACCAGCGAATGTGGGCGTCACTGTAAGTACCCTGGCTGGTCTTAGGTGGCCACTGAGGGGGATACAGAGAATCACTGCTGGGGGTGGAGGGCTGGGCTCCCTAACCAGGTGTCTCTGGGGGAACAACTCTATCCTAACAGAAAGCAAAGACAGGAGGTGCTGTGGAACGGCTGACCGACACCAGCAAGTACACTGGCTCCCACAAGGAGCGCTTTGATGAGAGTGGCAAGGGCAAGGGCATCGCTGGACGTCAGGACATCCTGGATGACAGCGGCTATGTGAGTGCCTACAAGAATGCAGGCACCTATGATGCCAAAGTGAAGAAGTGAGGCCAGGAAGGCCCCCCAGTGTGGCTACACCCAGCAGAGGCTCAGGCCTGGGCCTAAAGGGCATGTGGAGCAAGAGAACCCTGTCCCCTCCCTGCTGGACCTGCCACCCAGAGCTTCCTGCCCAGCCCCACGGGGCTAGCCCACCAGGCCTCTGACCCAGACTGCTCTGCGTCCCCTTTCCCTTCCTCTTTTCCTCCCTGACTTCTGGATGTCTGAGGAGAGTCTGTGCCTATAGCCTCACTGCCCCAACCTAGCCCTGGGCATGGCTAACCCCTGCGTGCTTGCCTCATATTTAAGCTGCTGCTCTGGCCAAGTGCCTAATTCTTACCCTGACCTCAATAAAGACACATTTTGTATCAATATCGCCTGGTCATAATGGGGGTAATGACATTCATACCCTGCTGACCTCTGTGTTACCGCTTACTTGCATGTCACACTCTGCCGATCTTTCCACTGGTAACCCTGCCCAGAAAGAGACACACACCAGGCAGGCCCCTTCCATTAGCACAGAGCCAGAATGCCTGAGGATGCTCCTTAGGGAAATCTAATCTTTCTCCTCAGTCCTGACCCATAGTCTTAACATCACAGCTTGCCATCCTGCTATTAGAGCTCAGTGTTGGCCTCTCCAGGAAAGGAATGAGACAGCAGACTAGGCCTGGGCCAAGTGTTGCGTAGGGCCCAGTGCCAGGCCTCAGATCAGTGCCTGCTGACAGGTCCCCACCTTGTTGGGGCTACCAAGGTTAGTCATTGTGGGATCCAGCTCAAAAGATCAGAAAAATGCGAGACCAAGAAGAAACTCAGAGACTAGATAGTCCAACTCTCTGATTTTATAGCTGAGGAAACTGAGGCCCAGAGTGAGGGGGCTTCTGCAGAACAGAGCCAAGAACCATGCCTCTTCTCCCAAGGCCAAAAATGGGGCTGGATGGCCACTGATAGAGCATAGCACCCAGCCTTTGGTGTGACCAGGGTGTCCAACAGTGAAGGAGCTTCTTCTCACTGATACCCCTCATATGTTCAACATCCCAGGTTGAGAGGAGGTAGGGGAAATCTCTGGTCCCTGAGGACTCCTGGAAGTTTCCAGATCAACCTTTTTTCTTCTCTGAGGCTCGAGGTGTTAGGCCATAGCTATTCCCAAGTCCAAGGCTTTGGGGCCAACTCTCCTTCCTTCCTAACAAGCAGGCTGGATGGGACTTAGGCCTACCCAGGACAGGGCAACTCCCCAGGGTGATAGAAAAGGCTTAACAGATACACACAAATACCTTTTTTCTGACCTGGATAAAATTGGCAAATCAGTACCCTTGCTAGCAAAGCCAGGTAGGCAAGGAAGAAAGGTTAGGTTTTGTGGGATGGAGCTATTAAAACTCTCTATATAGGGGTAGCCCGGGTGGCTCAGTGGTTTAGCGCCGCCTTCAACCTGGGGTGTGATCCTGGGGGGACCCAGGATCGAGTCCCACGTCGGGCTCCCTGCATGGAGCCTGCTTCTCCCTCTGCCTGTGTCTCTGCCTCTCTTTCTCTGCCTCTCATGAATAAATAAAATCTTAAAAAAAAAAAAAAAACCCAAAACAAACAAACAAAAAAACTCTATATATTAAACTGGCAGGAAGACTACACCTGTCAGATTGCCCTTGCTCTTTCTTTTGGACACAGAACTTCCTGAGAATCCAGTTTCCATCCCAATTCTGTTTCCTTTTTTCTCCCAACAGTGCCAGGCATAGGGTTGAGGAATCCCTCTCCACTTACTTTCTACTTGCCACCAGAGCCTTCCCCATTCTATGTTGAGCCTGCTTAGCCCCACAGGGCAACAACTCTTTGGCCCTTTCTTTGACACTACCAATCCCTGCCCCTGCCCTCTGGACCAAGGGCCACGAAGGGGAATTAAGAAACACAGCTGACTTCCCCAGAAGGGGAGAGCAGCCCTGGAGAGGTGCCTGGCCTGGGGCAGGGCCAGCCACTTTCAGTGACAATAGAAAATAGGATGGAAGGTGACTAAGTCTGCTTTTCCTTAGAGGTACCCTAACTAGTTCCGGGTCTAGCATTATTAGATGTTCATAGGGCAAGGGAGGGAGAGCTGGGGTTGGAGAAAGAAGTTAATTATTTTTCCCTCAATGGTTTGCCCCCTAAGTTGGCCTGTGTACTGTGCTAGGACCTTGAAATATGACAACTTAGGGCTACGAGGCTACTGGCTAAGGCTACCCTACCTGTGCAAAGCTTACACTCTTTGAAGGCCTCTTAATGGGGCCAAGGCAGGCCTAGAAAAGTCAGGAGCGGGGCTGTTCCTACTATTTTCACAGAGCTCACTTGAGCTCCTACAGAGCCATGCAGCTCAAAGAAACTTAGGGCTCCTCTGTACATGCTTCTTTTGGGAACCCACATAAAATTCAGAGGTCTGTGGATTTTATTTATAACTTAGAAATGTGTGATCTTGGTTGTGATCTTCTTGTCTCATTATTTTGGCTATAGCTCTCCTTCCCTGCAGAGTACCTGGGTCAGGGGAGCAAATAAGTGTGTAATCTTTCCACCTGTCTCTTTCTCTGACAAGACCGACAAGACCCTGGAGATGAAGAGAAGCACAACATGGAGTTAGGTTGACAGTCCTTCGCCCCCTACATGCTCTCCGGCAACATTAGCTGCCTGGGTTACTCTAAAGCAGAAACATACTTAGAGCCATTTTCATGATCTTTCTCATTGATTTTTTAAATGCTCAACCAGTCAGGATTCAAATAAAAATTATGCCTTAATTCTGAAACACAGGGTACTCATGTGTAAAATGAGCTCAAAGCTAACATTCGGAAGTTTCATCTCTGGTCTGGATCACACTAGTCTTTTCTCATATTTCTTCCTCCTCTTTGGTTCTCCCCTAACTCCACATGGTCCTCAACCCATTCCTCTTACAGAGAAAGCTTCTCAAACACAAATATCACTCCTTTGCCCTCTCAATCTAAAATCTTCAAGGAATGGTGTGACCTAGCTCCTATCATCTCCTCGCTCCTCTGTTCCCTGAATGGACCATGTTCCTTCTCATTGCCTCTGCCCTTGGCCCTATGCTTTGCCTGGTGACCTATTCATTCTTCAGGTCTCAGTTGAAAAGTCCTTTCTTTAGGGGTGCCTGGCTTTCTCAGTTGGAAAGGCATGTGACTCTTGATCTTGGGGTCAAGAGCTTGAGCCCCACATTGGGTACAGAGAGTCCTTAACATAAATAAAAATTAAAATAAAAAAAAAAGAGAGATAATTTCTTTAGCAGACTTTTCCTGACACCACACCTCGCAGGCTAGGATAGGTCCTCTGGTTGTATATTCTTCTACCATTATGACCCCATGACCCTCTAGGGGCTCCAGACTCTTCTACTCTGCATTCTTGGCCTGGGAGACTTCACACACCCCCTCTGTTACCATTTTAATTCTGGAAACTTCCACTAAAAAGTCCTCATTGGTGCCTTCTCCAATTCCCCAGAGTGGAAACTCCTTTCTTTGCCTCTCTTTCTCCCTGTCTTTTTCTCCAGGGCATCTTTGGGCTTGTATTTAAACTTGTTAGGTACCAATATCAATCTTTGAGCTCTATCACATGAGTTTTGCTTTTCTCTTCAACTCAATTGTTGGCTGCTCCTAAGCTGACACCAGACAGTGTCACCTTTTTACTATGGTGGAAGGAAACTCAAAACATGTTTGATGAGCCAATCAGTATAAGGTCTCTAAAATTTTTCTAACACAAAACACAACTGGCCACTGATGTTCTTTTTAAACCTTCTACTGCATAGTTTCAAGTTTCAAAAATCAGAAAAATGTCTGATTTTTTTCTCTTCAACATTTTCAGCCAAATGTTTATGTGATATGCCTAGAATTATATGCATTATTTCTGTGAGCAGGAAGAAAGAATGACTAGACAGGAGGAGATAAAAAGAGAAATAAAAAGGACCAATACAATGTAATCAGATTAAGATTTTTTTCTTAATCTTATAGGTGAATACCACCATACTAGTGGCAATGACACCGAGAGCCCCTGGGGCCAAGAGGGAAGCTGCAGAGAAGGTGCTCAGTGCTAGCTCCATAAACTAGGCTCTGGAACAGAGTCTGAGACACTCTGTATTAGATACTGACCCGTGTCATGTGCTACTGGTGAGGAGGAAGTCAGTGTGCTTTTCCCAAAGGGTGATGATCTCCCCGAATGATGACTCTTCTCAGGAGGCAAGAGTGCTTTCCCAGAATAACCTTTTTGCTCTTTATTCAGCTGCTGCAGCAAATACTCATTAGTTACCACCAGGGATCTGAGGCACAGGCAAAAAAAGACAGTCACGAAATCATAAAAGCAAAGTAGATGCTATTCAGACCTGAAATGTTTACTAAAGACAAATGTTAAATGAAGTAACATCTTTAAATAGAAAGAACTGACCGATTTATGAGTGGGTTATTTTAAAAGCAGGCTGACAGTTTCTTTCTTCATTACATTTCTGTTTGATGATGTTCCAGACTGACTGTAGCAGTAACATAGTTCACATTTTATATGATTGTTCTATTCTTTCCAAAAGCACTTTCATGATGAGGTAAGAAGTACTGGAAGATTGGCATCTGACCAAGCCTCCAATTTCTATCCCCAAATCTTAACCTCTACTTCATCTAATTTATCCTGCCTCTGCAATTAACCAATGGTGCTAGTCAGGACTGTATTCTTGGACTCTGTATTACCATATAATATTAAAAGCTATCAGAGGCTAGCCAAAACAAAACAAAACACATGGTTTGACAACACAAAGAATTATTTCAAGTTACTTTAAAATACAGCAATTTGTATATCACTTAAAGAGATATACCCTAATGTTCTTAAAATGTGGTCTCCAAATCAGCAACAACAGCATCACCTGGAAACTTATTAGAAGGGTAAATTCTCTGTCCCCATCAGGCCTGAGTCGAAACTCTGGGGAGTGGGGGCCCAGCAATCTGCATTTCAGTAAGTTTTTCAGGTGATTCTGATAACCCATTTTGAGGAGGATGACTTTATACTACTTCCTCTGCTTTTGTGTTTGAAATAATTATAACGAAAAGTCTACAATGGATCTGAGTCTAATTCTCTGAATATGGAGCTATCCTAATTCACTAGCTATTCAGGAAGTAAAGTTTAGGGATCAAGGTTTGGGAATGGAGTTCTTTAAACTTCACTGAAAGCCACAGTGAAGGTGTTTTACAAATCAAAATGTCAAGAGCTTCTGTAAATGTACCAATACAATAGTCTTGGGGCCCCTTCTAATTTGTCTAGCTGGCATCCTGAGGGATGAATTATGTTCTTTGAAGAGGCTGATGCTGTTAAACTCCTCTGAAAAGAACAAATACATTGGACTTTCTGTCATTCCCCCTAAGTGCTTAATGTGTCTTCTGAGATCATTAGGAGGCAGGCATTTTCCAGAAGAGCCAGAGAGATGATTTTAGGGGCTGACTCAAACAAGGGTCCTGTTGGATCCAGTGAGAAACTACTTATTGAGGTGTTGCAACCCACCAACACCAGCAAAGACATTTAGTCCCTCATGTGTCCTGGAACACAGAAGGTTTACACATGGATACACCCAGATACATGAGGTTTATACACAAAATGAACGTGAAAAATATATAGATATTATCAAATAAGACAAAGCATATAAAAGAAAGTAAATATCTGCTTCCAGAATCCAGCTAGATGGACTCTCTCCTACCTCTGACTTTCATGGAGAAGGGCCACTGTCTCCTCCAGCTTTTTCAGCTGGGCAAGTTCCTGATTCAGGCAAGCCACTTGCATGTTCAATTGCTGGTTTTTGCGCAGAAGATCGTCTACAAAGGGTACAGTAGCCAGGTGTGAACAGGATTCCAAGTCACTATCTCTGAGCACCGTTTAAGTAGTCAGGTGGCCATCTTAAAGAATTGGGCACCCCACTGCCCCCACCTCCACACTGTATTCACCAGTCCTTCCCTTAGAGACAGCAAATATGGGGCTTAGCAACAGAGAGATCTGAATGAAAATTCAACCATTTAATATTACACATTAGTTTATTTTTCTGAGTTTCACTAGAGCTAATAACCCTGCCCCACCACGGTTATGAGGATATAATCTTCATTTAGCATAATCAACTTATTTTTTTTTAAGATTTTATTTATTTATTCATGATAGTCACACAGAGAGAGACAGAGAGGCAGAGACACAGGCAGAGGGAGAAGCAGGCTCCATGCACCGGGAGCCCGACGTGGGACTCGATCCCGGGTCTCCAGGATCGCGCCCTGGGCCAAAGGCAGGCGCCAAACCGCTGCGCCACCCAGGGATCCCAGCATAATCAACTTATATTAGGTCTCTCTGTATTCTCCATTTTACTTTGTGAATGGCTGTCCTTCACTCTTTATAGAATCAGTGAAAACATCTAGAACTGTGTCAGGCACATAGTAATAACTCAGTGAGTGCTTGCAGAAACTGAATTTGTAGTCAAGACGCTCATAGTGTCTAGCTCCCCAAATATATTACCAATGACTGCAATAATGAAGTAGGTAAAAGCACACGAACTCTGGTCCTAAGTCAGTCAGTCTTCTAGAACAGTACTTCTTAAACTTTAATATGCTTATAAATCACCTGGAGATTTTGTTAAAAACAGATTGATTCAGTAGGTTTGAGGGGAAGCCCAATATTCTACATGTCTAACAAGCTCCCAGGTGATGCTATCATTTCTGATCTATGGATCACTCTTTGAGTAGCAAGGTTATAGAATATGGAAAACAGAGCTGCATCAGCTGTATCAGCACTAAGCCAAAATACAGTACTGTACCTAATGGTTGATTGAAAGTTGACATGTAGTGAACAAACATCTATTTTCAGAGTAGGTAAGTGGAGATGCCTTGATTATTCAGGCTTGTGAGAATCAGATAGTGAGGAGTTCCAATTCTGGAAATTCAGTGCTGACTTCTAAATCAAATTCCTCATATAAATCCAAATGCTCATGATGCTTAGCGATGCTGAGCTAAATGTTTAAAGCTCAGGATAGATTTTGTCTAAAATACTGGCCTAAACTATGTTAATAATAAAGTAGTACAAATCAAAATAGCAACGGGATACTATTTTTCACATCACAATAGAAAAAAAAAAGTAAAAATACCAAAAACTAGTGTAGACAAGGATGGAGTGAAAAGGGCATTCAAATTTACTCACTGCTGGGACGTCTGGGTGGCTCAGCGGTTGGGCGTCTGCCTTTAGCTCAGGTCATGATCCCAGAGTTCCCGGATTGAGTCCCACATTGGGCTCCCTGTGGGGAGCCTGCTTCTCCCTCTGTGTGTGTCTCTGCCTCTCTCTGTGTCTCTCATGAATAAATAAATAAGAATCTTAAAAAAAAAAAAACAAAAAAAAACAAAACTCAAATATACTCACTGCTGATGGGAGTATAAATTTTAAAAACCTGGGCAGCCCTGGTGGCGCAGCGGTTCAGCGCCGCCTGCAGCCCAGGGTGTGATCCTGGGGACCCGGAATTGAGTCCCACATCGGGCTCCCTGCATGGAGCCTGCTTCTCCGTCTGCCTGTGTCTCTGCCTCTGACTCTCTCTGTGTCTCCATGAATTAAAAAAAAAAAAAAAAGAAAGAAAAAAAAAAGAAAAAACCTTGCTTGGGAGTATTTTGACAATATGCAATAAAAACCTCAAAAATGTCCACATCTTTTGAGCCACTAAATTCTACATCTAGGAATGTCTCCTAGGAAAATAATCTAAAATTTACGTGCATAAACAGGTGCATTATTCATGATAATGAATATTAAGACTCTCAGCTTCATTCAAAGGGAAGAGACAATTTCAGAGAAGCATTTCTACTCAGGGTCTTCACTCAAGCATTTCATTTCAAATTTTCTGAATATTTGTAAATTTTAAAAAATTATTCATATGATATTATAGGAAATGCCTTTACCATTAAATTAATAATATTAGGGTATTAAAATCTGATTGCTGATTGCCTAGGGTAGAAAGTAGGGGAAACTCACTGCACAAGGATCTGAGAAATGTTCAGTATTTTAACTGAGATGGAATTAAAAGAGTGTATATATTTGTCAAAACTCATCTAATTTAAAATGTATGCATTTTGTTATATGTTATTTATTTTTAAAACATCAAGTCATAAATTTTATTTTTTAAAAGATTTTATTTATTTGAGAGAGAGAGAGAAAAGCGGGGAGAGAAGCAGAGGGAGAGGGACAAGCAGACTCTACACGGAGGGCAGAGCCTGATGCAAAGCTGGATCCCATAACCCAAAGACTATGACCTGAGCCAAAAAAAAAAAAAAGAATCAGACGCTTAACCGACTAAGCCATCCAGGCACTGCTAAAAGATTTTATTTTTAAGTAATCTCTAAACCTAACATGGGGCTGGGAGTCACAATCCTGAGATCAAGGGTAGCATGCTCCACAGACTGAGCCAGCCAGGCGTCCCTCTCAAATTTTAAGTTAAAAATATATGTATAGGGATATGGTGAAAGAAAATATACCAAAAATAATAATGGCAGTATTACAGGATAATGGGATTATATTTTCCTTATATTTTCCCAACTATCTATAAACAATATGTTCTTTTAAAAATTTTAAGGAATCTTTACACCAAACGTGGGGCTCAAACTCACAACCCCAAGCTCAAGAGGCACACCTTTACTGACTGAGCTAGCTGGTGCCCACAGAACAAGATCTTCTGCAATAATCAGAAAGTGTCAGTCTCAAAAATAATGACAATAATAACATCTGTACCTGCTTTACACTGACAAAGAGCTTCAAACAGTAACTCAAGACATTTATATTACAACTCTCTGAGGCAAGATGATTATTTCCATATAGGAAGCCATGTGACCTCTAGATAATGAAGCTTATTAAATGGGTCATCTATAAACAGTTGTTTTGGGACATCCCACATGTTGCTTTCCTGAACTCACCGTAAGTGTGTGACTGGTGCCCACTCACCACCAAGGTGGCAGCACCTTCCTCCAACTGTTGGATTTTTTCTGACAAAATGAGGTTTTCTTCTAGCACTCTGACCAGTTTTTGCTTCAAGCTTTCCTTTAGATGAAATGAGAAAACAAAATACAGGTATATTAAGAATTTGAAAAAAAAAAAAAGAATTTGAGTGGAGTGCTTTTAGTGTCTGTGAAAGACACTTTCCTCTGTTTAGTGATAAAACGAGTGGAGGTCAGCATCTAACTTTCTCATTAGAATTTTAATTCATTGGTAAACATAGCACAAGTGCAGCAAACAAACATCACATGAAGATGCAGTCTTTCCTGTGAGTTATCCACTACTCTTGAAGAACGAGTACTTCTTTTGACAGGTAGTACGCAATTCTGAGTCACCTATCCGAAGTTTCTAGAAGCTCAAGTTGGTGTGTGAAAATCCTTTTAGGTTAAGAAAAGAGGGAAAAAGCCTAAGGATAGGAGTCCCTTCTTCCTTTTCTAAACTCAGCACCCTAATGCTCTAGGAATGGCCTCTGGTTCAGGGCTCTCTGTTCCATCAGAAGGGAGGAAAGCCAATCCCAGAGACATTGACCTCCTCTCATTAGAATTAAACCATAACCTTCCAAAATATGAACCTAAGTATTTTCATTCTAAGGTCATTTTTTTTCTTTCTCTAAGTCTTTCTTTAGAATTTTTGGAATACGGGAAATATTAGGGTGTCATCCTTGCAGAACCTCCAAGTTTTCCTTATGCTGGCAAGTTTTGTGTTCCTACTTTGCCCTGACTGACTTCTTTGTATTTTGGTTCCCAAACATCTAGGTTCATGGTGATGATGATCGTTATGGCACAAAGCTGTTCTAGTTTTGCTGCTCTATCCTTTTCTAATAAAGAAAGTTTAGGAAAGGGAGATGAGAGAGGCATACCATGTCATTGGGGACCACATGCCCAGCCTCCTTCAATTCCATCTCTCTTCTCCGGAAGGTCTTTGACATGTCTTCAGGATGTGAGTGACACCACTGCTGGGAAGGAGCAGGGACTACCAAAGTCAGAAGCAAATCTCGGGCAGGACCTGCCAAAAATTCAGGTAGGGCACACGAGCCAATCTTAAAAGCTAAAGCACAGAATTCCTAGCCAAAAACTACCAGCTCTGTAGGACAAATACAGTTATCTAATACCCCCTTTTTTACAAAAATTTACTAAGTGGCTGTAAGAGGTATTTCATAATGGATAAGAAATTCTATCCCATCCCCTCTATGGAGAAATGACAGTAGACCTTCATGAGTAGACCCTCAATAGCCCTGTGCTATTCTCTAGTCACTGATGAGTGGCTCCTGAGGATAATTTCCTAAAAAATGAGAGACAAGAGTCAATGTGGGAAGGAAAGTAACTATGCTAAGACTTTTTCTCCTATGTATCCATTTAGAAATTCAAATTAAACAAAATTAAGCCCAAGCAATGTTAAAGTTTCTAGTTTTTCCTAAACATTTACCACCACCAATATCTCCTTGAACTTTTTTTCCATTAAACAAATAATACTGTGGGGGCAACATTTACAGAACATTCTTTCCTCCAAATTCCTAAAAAAGAAGCCCTAAGAAGAGTCCAAATAATTTATTCATTCATTCAAGTTTTTCAAATTATAACATTTCAACAGGCATCTTAGAATTCTGATGATCAAACCCAATTTTTATTGTATTTATTATTGGCACTGTCCCAAGGGTCATAAAATCCTTCTGTAATCATTACCACCACCATGCTCTATTTTACATACCTCATCACTCTACGTATTACTTAAAGACTACCAAAAAAAGTCATTAAAGAGACAAAACAATTGGTATGGGAGGGAAGGATGTTGATAAAACAGGGAAGAAGATTATGAGAAAAATGCAGATTTGTCAGTTACTGTGCCACTGAAAGATTTTGTTAAGTGATCATGGGAACAATTTTTTCCCTACAAGTTAAAGGGGCTGAGTGGCTTTTATAGGAACACAGACTGGAAGCAAGGTCTGAGCCCTTCTCCAGGAGCGGAGAATGCATTCACTTACCGAGAAACTTCTTGTTAAGGAGGAGAGAGCCAGAGCCATTCCAGTGCTTATCCACAAGCTCCAAGAGCTGTCTGAGGACAGTGGCCACATGGGAGGTTCTGGCAGAAATCGGGGGACTGTGATTTCCTGGCAAACCATGCAAACTGCCCAGGTCACTAGAGAGAGGCTCAAGAAAAAAAAACAAAAACAAACCAAACACCAACCATTTGTCATTCTAACACAATATGGTAAGACTCTGGACATTTAAAGTGTTAACATTAAAAAAAAAAAAGGCGGCTTCATCATTCAGTTTGGATTTGAATATTATTTCTAAGCAAATGTAGTAGTATATTCAAAGATAATTTCAAATATAATAGTATACTAATTTTTTGTAGAGATTAAAAAATATTAAATTAAGTTATATAGTATAAAAAGATTAAACTTGCAGAACATTTTAAAAACATATTACTGGGCAACCTGAGTGCCTCAGCGGTTTAGCGCCGCCTTCAGCCCAGGGCCTGATCCTGGAGACCTGGGATGGAGTCCTACGTCACGCTCCCTGCATGGAGCCTGCTTCTCCCTCGGCCTGTGTCTCTGCCTCTCTTCCTCTCTGTGTCTCTCATGAATGAATAAATAAAATCTTAAAAAAATATTATAGATCATAAAATGGGGAGTATTTTTTTTAATTTTTAAAGTTTATTTAAGTCATCTTTACAATGAACATGATACTCAAAACTCATTCATGACCCTAAGATCAACAGGGCTCTACCAACTGAGCCAGCCAGCCTCCCAAAAATGGGGAGTATTTTATCTTATTTCATTTTATTTTAAAAGATTTATTTATGTTAGAGAGAGAGAGAGAGCATGAGGGGAGGGGCAGAGGGAGAAAAAGAGAGAATCTCAAGTAGACTGCACTGAGCATGGAACTCAATGTAGGGCTTGATCCCATGACCTAAGACAAAATCAAGAAGCAGATGCTTAACTGACTTTGCCACTCAGGCCCCCCTGGTGAGTATTTCAAAAATTTTAACTCATAAGCTTATATTTAATATGTTAATATATATTTGTATACATTTATTTATATATTTATATATTATGTATAATATATACACTTATAAATATGTATTCAATTACAATATTAAATATAAGTGTTATAGAACTTTTTAAAGATTTTATTTACTTATTTGAGAGACAGAGATCATGGGCAGAGGGCAGGGTCAGAGGGAGAGGGAGAAGCAGACTCCTCACTGAGCAGGAGCCAGACACAGAACTCAATCCCAGGACCCCAGGATCATGACCTGACCTAAAGGTAGACGTTTAACTGACTGAGCCACCCAAGTGCCCCTATAATATTTTATTTTATTTTATTTTTAAAAATTTATCTTATTTATTTATTCATGAGAGACAGATGGGGGGAGGGAGGGGTGGGGGAGAGAGGGAGGAAGGGAGGGAGAGAGAATGGCAGAGACACAAGCAGAGAGAGAAGCAGGCTCCATGCAGGGAGCCTGATGTGGGACTCGATCCCTGGTTCTCAGGATAACGCCCTGGACTGAAGGTGGCCCTAAACCGCCACCCAGGCTGCTCCCCCTATAACATTTTATTTTTATTTTATTTTTTAAAGATTTTATTTATTTATTCATGAGACACACACACACACACACACAGAGAGAGAGAGAGAGAGACAGAGAGGCAGAGATGCAGGCAGAGGGAGAAGCAGGCTCCATGCAGGGAGCCCAATGGGGACTCGATCCTGGGTCTCTAGAATCACACCCTGGGCCAAAGGCAGCACTAAACCCCTGAGCCAACCGGGCTTGCTCCCCCCCCCCCCATAACATTTTAAATGTTATAGGTTAAATGTTATTGTTGGACCCAGTACTTTTTTTTTTCAAAGTTTCTTTTTTTTTTTTTTTTTTTTATAAGACGTTATTTATTCATGAGAGACACAGAGAGAGAGAGAAGCAGAGACACAGGCAGAGGGAGAAACAGGCTCCACACAGGGAGCCCGACGTGGGACTCGATCCGGGGTCTACAGGATCACGCCCTGGGGTGAAGGCGGCGCTAAACCACTAAGCCACCCGGGCTGCCTTGTTGGACCCAATACTAAAGTTACTTTTTATTTAGAAAGAATCTTATATAGAAAGATGTATAGGTAGACCTGTCCATTAAAATTCACAATTATTTTTTATTCATTTATATATATATGTTCATTCATGACTGACTGAATTAAAAAAAAAACTGAATAATTTTAAGATTATAAACATCAACGCTACAGAGTTCACTCTTCAGCCAATCCACAGCCCCTGGCAACTTCTGCATTTCCTGCTGTGGTAAACTTTGTCTGCCACTTCTTATTATCAACATAAGTCCCCACAATATTTATGCTCTGGAAGTAGATTAGGGAATGTTCTCAATGTGACAGAAATGAGAAAATGCAGCAGAAAGGGAAAGTCTTTCCCAAGGGCAGAAGAGTCACAGGCTTTGGCCTGGCCATATTAACCACTGGCCTCTAAAAATCCCTTTGAATTTGTAGTACCCTTGGTCAGAATCACTGCCATCCCTAACAAAACCCCATTGTGATCTTGGATCTGATGTGTTTTTTGCACAAGCACAAACAAACCAGTACTTGCCTCGCTCCCTGTAGCATCTCTGAAACCAATCTTTGGATTCAGGGCAGCAAGTATATTGTCCTTCCGTTTGAATCCTCTCCTCGATGGACTTAATGATCTCTTGGTCAAACTCTCTCTATGTTCTGAGGTCCCAGTAGGCAACAGCAGTGTCCGTAGAGAGTCTCCCAGGGCAGGGTTGTTTGGGAAAGAACCATGTGCTGGTGTCAAATCACTGACACTGGTAGATAATTGTTGCTCTGCATTGACCAGCAGAGCAGGGTCACTGTTGAAATGGGTTGTGGCATACAGATCTGTGAAGGAAACAGGCTGGGAGATGACCCTGCCTTTCAACTCTCTCATGCCTCACTACCAACCTTACCCCACCTAGTCATAACAACCTCTTCTTACTATACACCCTCAATTCTCTGGATCCTTTCCCTTCCCCCACTCTACCTGACAAAACCATAACTGACTAAATCCAACTGTCTACGGACTCCAAGCCTGCATGAGAGCAGTAGGAAGTGGCTGGAGAACATGCATCTTTTCTGTCTTTACTTTATTTTTATTTTTTTTTTAATTTTATTTATTTATTTATTTATGAAAGTCACACATAGAGAGAGAGGCAGAGACACAGGCAGAGGGAGAGGGAGAAGCAGGCTCCATGCACCGGGAGCCCGACGTGGGATTCGATCCCGGGTCTCCAGGGTCGCGCCCTGGGCCAAAGGCAGGCGCCAAACCGCTGCGCCACCCAGGGATCCCTGTCTTTACTTTAAACTCAGGCCACTATCTTAATTGGGCCTTGTATTGCCCAGTTATAACTAATACACTAGTCAATTTACTGTTTTGTTCTCTGAGATGACCATTTGACATCTCTCTTCTCTTCAAACTTCCAACACCTGCTCCTTCTCATTCTCAGGTGCTGACCACTCTATTTTTCTAAGAAAAACAGATGCAATCAAAGAAAACATCTACATGATCCTGCCACCAAATCTACCAACTCACCTGTATTTGTATTTATAAATTCTCTGCCTTCCTTTTTTAATAAAAGATGAACTATCTGTGCTTCTAAGGCCAACTTCTCCACTGGTGGACTGGATTCTAACCTCTTGACTACCCAAGGATTTTTTTTTTCTTGTGATTGTCCCTTTTCTCTCCTACATCATTGGTGCTAGATCCCTCTACTGGATCATTTCCATCACAATTTCCTTGATCCCATCACCTCTCCATCTACAGTTCTCTTTCTCTACTTCCCTTCACTGCAAACCTCCTTGAAAGATTGTATATATTCTATAACTCTATTGCTTCTTCTCAATTCTTTCTTGAACTTACCTCAATGTGTCTTTTATTAACCATGCATCTCTTAAAGCTACTTGCTAATGCACTGCCAAATACTATATATCATCAGAGAAGCTTTCCCTGATCATTCTAAAACATCACTTCCTCATTATTCTCTATACCCTTACATTATTTTTCTTCACAGTACTTATCATAACTTGACATATATTTATATGCTAACTTGTTTATCATGTCTTACCCCTTTATTTTTTAAAAGATTTTATTTATTTATTCATGAGAGACACAGAGAGAGAGAGAGAGAGGGAGAGAGAGAGAGAGAGATTGAGAGAGGCAGAGACATAGGCAGAGGGAGAAGCAGGCCTCATGCAGGGAGCCCGATATGGGACTCGATCCCGGGACCCCAGGATCACGCCCTGGGCCCAAGGCAGGCGCTAAACCGCTGAACCACCCAGAGATCCCCTGTCTTACCCCTTTAGAATGGATGAAAATTAGGAATTTTTTATTGTGTAAAAGATTAATGGAACTTTATTTTTGTTTGTTACTTTATCTGCAGAGCAGCATCTGGCAGATAGTAGGTATCCTATAAATTCTGTTGAATAAATTAATAAATAACTGAAGCATAGTCTCTATCATTTACACAGAAACTAGCTTTTTTGGAAAAAATAACTCAGAATAGAAGTGACTGTGATCAGAGAAGACTAGATGCTACTAGAAATATGTCCTGGCTTGCTAGCTAGCTACAACAGCATATAGTTATGAAGCTCACATTTCCACAAATTGTCTTCAATATATCTATCATGTTAAACTCATGTCCTGAAGATTTGTGGAGGTTTCATTGGCTACTGATGCCCCAAAATAAAATTTAAGAATCACTAATGCAATTTAAGAAATGTTAATTCCAAAATTTCCAGTTATACCTCTATCTTCATGACTAGAAAAAGGCCTATAAACTGACAGGAAGCTATTACCTGAACTAAGCTTCAAAAGCCTTCCAGTGCCGGAGTCAGGATTTGACAGAGAAGTCAGTAAGTCTCCACAGGAATGGGATGTGGTGGCCTTCGTGTCATTTGAAGGCTTTATGCTATATTCTCTGTAATTCTTGCTTCTCTGAGGCCTTTTACCAAGACTTCCGTGCAGGCATAGATTTTGAGAATAATGACTATCATAATTTTCTAGACAAACATCTGAAGGTAACTGATAGGGATGGATCTGGCTAGAATCACCCACATCCAGACGTTTACCCAATGAGACATCATGGGTAAGCTGATAAGTATCGGGTTTTAGTATCAAGTCCTTTTCTGGAGAAGAACCTGAAGACTTATTGTCCAAAAAAGACAGTCGGTACCCTTCTCTAGTCATCTTCTCTGGGGATCGGACTGTGGACTGACGAGGAGAGTAGCGTCTGAATTCTAACCACCACCGAGGGAAAAAGAAAACACAAAATACAATGAGAATTTTTGGCTCAGTTAGGGTACCTCAGTTCACTGGGCATACCACTGTCTACCAGAAAAAGTTCTCAGGAAGAGATGGTTTATAATTTTGATAAACAGTAGCATAAAATGATAAAAGGACTTTTACATGGAACAGTAAAACATATTGCACACTGTGTAAACAAAGAATCTCTAACATTCTGGAGATAAATTTCATGTCAACATAATCCCCTAGGAATTTCCTCCTAAAACTGTAGTAGCAGAGTTTTCTAGATTTTGTTTTCATATAGAAATTTTGGTGTACTCCATATGACAGTAGTTGTGATGTTATGTCTTCAGTCCATAGACAATAGTTGGCAGGTCTATAATTTCATAGACTCCTCACAATAAAGCTAGGCCCACCCCTACTCCCAAACTCTACTCAGAGGCTCTAAGTTCAAACACTGGAAACGGATATCCTAAGCCAATTAAATGGCAGGGAATCCAAAATCTATGAAAATCCCTAATGAGCTATAAAGCATTTCTTTCCAACAGCTATCTGTCATCTCTAAAGAGTGTCAGAGTGGAGTAAGTAGAAATTTTAGTCTTGGTGCTCTTTGGAATTTTCAGAGTTTCACATGCTTAAAGGTATTCCTTAGCAAAAAATACTATACCTGACTTAGTCACTTTACCTTAAAAAAAGTAGAATCAGGCACTTTTTATCTCTATAGGACCTATAGAATATCAACATTTTACCCAGGGCCAGCCTATACAATGGAGAAAATGATGCAGAACAACTTTTTTACGTAACAAAAAGAATTTAATAACAGATGCTGAAATTAGGTAATTCAGACTGTGTCTCCTATTGAAGACATTAAAAAAGTGGGATGATACAAGTTCTTAAAAGCATCAAAGAGCTTGTTAGCTAGTGAGGAATTTCTAGGCCAAAATCTAGGAAACAGCAAGGACTCACATAGGTAAGTCTAGCAGTGAAAGTCATTTTTACTCTTAGGAATTTTGGGGTAATAGGGACAGAAGTTCAAGTTTAGCAACTATGCAAAGTGAGGACTATAAAAAACCATCCCTACCCCCACCCCTCCACATACACTTTAAGATGGAATCCCCGAGCAGAATGCAACCTTCAGAGTAAAGGTAAACTGGAAATAAGCCAGCCATTGTATGGACTGGTAATCCAGGTTTGCATCATCTGAGTGGATCTGGGGAATCCTAAACTTTGAGTTTAAAGTGATCCCAGAATGATAGTGTCCCAGGTACCAGGTAGAAACAAATGAAAATATGATCTGGAAAAAATTATTTTATGTAAGACTTTAAATAATTCCTATAAGTAGTTTTTCAAATACATAGCAAGTAGCTAAAGCAAAGGAACAAAAAAGGAAATGAGACAACATAAATAAGTATGAGTAGAAAAAAATAGACAATAAATTTCAGATATTGGAATTAACAGATACAGCCTATGCAACATCTACATTTACTTTATTTATTTATTTATAAAATATTTTATTTATTTATTCATAGAGACACAAAGAGAGAGGCAGAGACACAGGCAGAGGGAGAAGCAGGCTCCATGCAGGGAGCCTGATGCAGGACTCAATCCCAGGTCTCCAGGATCACACCCCGGGCTGCAGGTGGTGCTTAACCGCTGTGCCACCAGGGTTGCCCCATTTACTATGTTTAAAGAAATATAAAACAAGCTGGAAACTTTTTGTTTATTAAAATTGACCCAGAAGACTTAAAAAAAATAAAACTTATAGAACTGAGAAATAAGACTAGTGAAATTAAGAACTCAACAGACAAGCTTAACAACAGATTAGACACAGCTGAAGAAAATGTTAGTGACCTGAAACATGGGTCAGAAGGAATTATCCAGAATGCAGAACAGACCCCCAAAAAAGAAATATGAAAAATTTAAAAGAATAAGAGACAAAGAGAAAGAAGACAAAGTAAAAATCTCTACCATATTTTTATTTAATCAAGAGTCCCAGAAGGACAGAGAGGAAGAATGGGACACAAATAATATTTGAAGTACTTCCCAGAATTAATGAGACACAATTTACAGATTTCAGTGTAATAAATGCCAAGCAGGATAAATAAAAAGAAATCCACATATCATATTGAAACTGAAGAAAACCAAAGACAATTGGAAAATCTTAAAAGCAGTCAGAATAAAAAATAAAGATTATCTTTGCAGGAGTAACAGACATCCAGCTGACTTCTCAAAAGCAAAAGCAAAAGAATACAGTGGAATACCTTCAGTGTTCTAAAGGAAATAACTGCCAACCTAGAAATTTATACCTGGCCAAAATACTCTTTAAGAATAATGGTGGGGGGATCACTGGGTGGCTCAGCCGTTTAGCGCCTGCCTTTGGCCCAGGGCGCAGTCCTGGAGTCCCGGGATCGAGTCCCACGTCGGGCTCCGGCATGGGGCCTCCTTCTCCCTCCTCCTGTGTCTCTGCCTCTCTCTCTCTCTCTATGACTATCATAAATCAATCAATCGATCAATCTTAAAAATAAAGAGTAACGGTGGAATAGAGACATTTTCACACAAACAAAAACTGAAAGAATTCAACAGAGCAAACCCACACTAAATGAAATTCTAAAAGACACACTGTAAGCTAGATAAAAATGATCTTGGAAGGGAAATCTAGGATGAAAAAAAGAAATGAACAAAGTGGCAAATACTTTGTTTAATAAGGATAATTTTTTTTAAGATTTTATTTATTTATTCATGAGAAACACAGAGAGAGAGAGAGAGAAAGAGAGAGAGAGGCAGAGATACAGGCAGAGGGAGAAGCAGGCTCATGCAGGGAGCCCGATGTGGGACTCGATCCCGTCTCCAGGATCACGCCCTGGGCCGAAGGTGGCGCCAAACCACTGAACCACCTGGGCTGCCCAATAAAGATAAATAGATGAACACTGTACAAAAACAATTTTATGTAGGTTTAAAAATATAGAGAATTAAAATCAATAATAATAATAATAATAATAATAATAATATATAAATTGGGAGAGACTAAAAGGAGTAAAGTACTTTAAGGTCTTAAATTTTTCTAAGAGGAGAGTTAAAATATTGATTAGTTTTTAATTATATAAGTTAAGAGCACATATTGTAGTTTGGGGAATAATAATAAAAATATTGAAATGGTGTATAACTTATAAATAAACCAGTAGAGAGAAAAAAATGGATGAATAAAAACATAATAAATTCAAAAGACGGCAAGAAAGGTAAGAAAAAGAAACAAGGAGTAGCCAGCCGGTACAAAAAGTCAAGAACAAATGAAGTCAGAATATCCACTCTTCAACCAGAAAGGCCTCACAGATCACCAAGCATCCAGGGCAGCCCCCAACTAAAGCAGAAAGAGTTCGTTGACTATGTAGAGCCCCAGGGCTGAGACATCTTCACCCAAATCTCATCGCATCTAGGTTTCTATAATTAATGTGGAGAAAAATACTCCCTGAACAAAATATTTACCATCTTCCTGGTGATTGTCACTTGGGATCTCCCTTCTTGCCACTTCCTGCAACAAAAAAAGTTTGAATGTTTAGGAAAAGAGAGTTACTAGACATCCAGACGTGACCTTACTAGACATTTCCTTTAAAACAAATACTAAGATAGTTTAAAATGGTAATTGAGCTAGTTTCTAAGTTACCTAAAGAGAATCTTCAAAAACAAAGGAACCAACTAAATGCTAATCTGTCTTTTTATAAGTTGAAGGTATTACAAACTCAAACTGAAAAAACCCATACTTTTTTACTAGTACAATGTTGATTATCCAAATGTGGATTAATCAAAGCTCTCGCTTCTTTTTTCCCTTCTTTTGGCTATTTTAAGCAATTTCATTGCTCATAATTTATCAAAGAAAATGCATACAAAAGGAGAAGTTAAAGCAGTCAATTCTGTTTCCTACATCATATTCACTCATACAAATGAGTCTTATATAATGGTTGTATCCCCCTCCCACCAATTTTTTTCACCAAAAATTTAGTCTTAATTTTTGCCTTATTTTACACAATCCCTACCTCCCCACAACTTTTATGCCATCTTTACCCCTTAACTTTTCTCCTTTTATGTTCCAATGGAGAGGCAGCTTTAGGAAAGTCACCCTTGAGATGTTAAGATTCAGTAATTAAAAGTAAGAGGTAGGGGCGCTTGGGTGGATCAGTTGGTTGAGCATCTGGCTCTTGGTTTTGGCTTAGGTCATATCGGGTCCTGCATGGAGCTCCATGCTCCGCAGGGAGTCTGCTTCCCCTCACTCTCTTCTCCCATTCATTCTCTCTCTTTCTCTCTTAGATAGATAGATAGATAGATAGATAGATAGATAGATAGATATTTTATTTTTTTTAAAGATTTTATTTATTTATTCATGAGAGACACACACACACACACACACAGAGAGAGAGAGAGAGAGAGAGAGAGAGAGAGGCAGAGACATAGGCAGAGGGAGAAGCAGGCTCCATGCACCGGGAGCCCGACGTGGGATTCGATCCCGGGTCTCCAGGATCGCGCCCTGGGCCAAAGGCAGGCGCTAAACCGCTGCGCCACCCAGGGATCCCGATAGATAGATATTTTAAAGAAAAAGTCAAGTCAGAGGTAAAAAATGTAAGAAGTCATGTAACAAGGGATGGAGACATTTGGTAGAGAGAAGAAATTTTAAAACCAGCCAAAACCTCTAACTGTTGTATTCCTGTTTGAGAGCCAAAACATGTGGCATAAAATGTGCTAAAGTTGTATGTATAAATATGCTACTTTCAATAATGGGATAGTAGGGGAGAGGGAAAAGGGAGATTGCAATTAATGGAGAAGATCCTCTGCATCCTGTCTGTTCTTCTTTCCTTTTAAAGGGTCTAAAATGCGTTCATCAAAAAAGTCCTCCTAGATCTCATAAATAATTGAAAGTCCAATGAATTGTTAGTAGTAATCATTGACTAGTCAACAGGTCAACAGGAAAGTGAATACATTACCTGTGTTCCCAGTGGGAAAGTGTCTAATTTCTGATCTGGTATAGCATTGTCCTGGGTTGCAGAAGTACTTGTTAGGGAATCCTTTATTTCCCGGTTAGGGAAGGGAATAAAAAGTCCTTTGTTTGAGTCTGTGTTAAAAGAAAAGGCACACAATGAAGCACTGACCAGACTTCCACAGCAACATGTCTATGGAAAGATACTGGAAGGGAAGTCACAAGATTGAGAGCTAGTTCTGGTGCTACCAGTTGGAAACCATGTGAACTCAGGCAAACTACTTAATCTCTCTGATTTTTTCCATTATAAAACAGTGATGATAAGACCTAAACCGCCTATCTCTTAGGGTTGAGGTAAGGTTAAAACAAGGTAATTGGAAGTGCCTGGCTGGCTTAGTCAGTGGAGCGTGCAACTCTTGATCTTGGGGTTGTAATTTCAAGCCTCACACTGGGTAGAGATTACTTAAAAATAAAATCTTTAAAACAAACAGATAAACAAAACCATATCCTAGTCCTGGCCATTCTAGAAACTATTATCAAAAAGAGCCAGTTAGGATTTTTATTAGATTGGAACACTTGTACAGAAGTTTTTGTACATTATTTTTTTTAAGATTTATTTATTTGAGAAAGAAAGAGAGAGAGCATGTGTGACCAGGGGGAGAGATAAAGGGAGGGAGAATCTCAAGCAGACTCTGCACTGAGCTTAGAGCCCAACATGGGACTCCATCTCAGGAACTTGAGGTCATGACCTGAGCTGAAACCAAGAGTCAGTTGCTCAACTGACTGAGCTGCTCAGGCACCCAGTACATTCTTGATCAATTCTTGATCAACTTGTTAATCATAGAGTTCTAGGATCTGGAGTCTTCGGGGGAACTTGGATGAAAATAAGAGTTTCCTGTTTAGGAAAGTTTTTTCCCCTAACAGGATTATGTAAGAATTAAGATAGTTTCAAAAACCTGGGCCTTAGTCAAACAATGTGCTCTTCTGCTAGTTCTCATCTGTAGGCTCTGGCAACAGAAAGCTCCTGTAAGCCAGGGAAACTGAGAATATGCAGTGAATAAAGCCAGCTTTTTGAAAATCCAGCTCCTCATTCCATTTGGGGTTCTAAAATGCTTCCTATTTCTGAGTTGCCTTCTGGGACTGGAATTTCCTATTACTTCAATATAAAATGCTCTTCTACCATTGTATTTGACACAACTACTTTTAAGCTTTCAAAGTTTATGTTCTCTGGCCCCTATTGCACTAGTAACACAGAAGAGAACAAAACAAAGCAAAGTAAAGCAGAAATTACTGGTCTTACCCTGATTCTTAGTAGAATATGAGAATGGTAAGTAAGCTGCAATTTTGGGTACAGGCCTTCTCTTACCTGAATCCTACAGAACAATACTTAGACTTCCCAGATGTCCAAGACCGTGCTCCATCTTGGTTTTCCTTCTACTGTACTTATATTCTTTTGGAGATTCACAGGTTCTTTCAAATTCCCCAATGTCCATATTCTTTGCTGAATGCTATCATACCTTCTCTTTATCACCTAAATCTGGATGACCCAAAATCTAAATCTTTTTTTTTTAATTTTTATTTACTTATGATAGTCACACACAGAGAGAGAGAGAGAGGCAGAGACACAGGCAGAGGGAGAAGCAGGCTCCATGCACCGGGAGCCCGACGTGGGATTCGATCCTGCGTCTCCAGGATCGCGCCCTGGGCCAAAGGCAGGTGCTAAACCGCTGCACGACCCAGGGATCCCCCAAAATCTAAATCTTAAGTCTGATCTCTCTTTTGATGTCCACACCTAAGTTTCTTGAACTGCCTCCAAGGAGTGCCCCTGTCCTAGACAAGAAAAACATCAGTATTTTCTAAACCAAACTCATTATCTTCACATCCAGGCCTACTTCTACTGAGGCTCCCCACCTTCCACTCAAAACTACATCTCAGCACTGGCATTACTATTCAACCAATCCCTCAAGACAGAAACAAGTTCTTTGACTCTTACTCATCTCAAACTTCAATCAATTACCAAGGGCTACAGAATCATTTTTTGGAGAGGGGGGGAGGAATCTTTAACTTTATTCATATACCATACAATTAACCCTTTTACTGTGTACAATTCAGTGGTTTTCAGTACATTCACAAAGTTGTCAACCATCACCACCATCTATTTTATCTGAAAAGAAACTCAATTAGCTGTCACTTTCAATTCTCTCTTCCCTACCAGCACCTGGCAACCATCAATATACTTTCTTTCTTTTTTTTTGAATTTTTATTTATTTATGATAGTCACACACACACACACAGAGAGGCAGAGACACAGGCAGAGGGAGAAGCAGGCTCCATGCACCGGGAGCCCGACATGGGATTTGATCCCGGGTCTCCAGGATCACGCCCTGGGCCAAAGGCAGGCGCTAAACCACTGCGCCACCCAGGGATCCCTCAATATACTTTCTGTATGGATTTTCCTATTCCGAACATTTCATATAAATGGAATAATATGATATTTGGCTTTTTGTGTCTAGCTCCTATTACTTAGCATGATGTTTTCAAGATATATATTGTAGATGTATCAGTACTTCATTCTTTTCTTATGGCTGAGTAATGTGCCTTATATAGATATACCATATTTTGTTTATCCATTCATCAGCTGATAGACTTTTGGGCTATTGTAGATAATGCTTTCACTCCTGTACAAGGGTGATTGTGATGAATTTTTCTTTGTTATTTTATTTTTAAAAATATTTTAAGTAATCTCTATACCCAATGTGTGGCTTGAACTTACAATCCTGAGACCAAGAGTCACATGTTCTACCCAATGAGCCAGCCAGATGCCTGCACCCCTTTGCTGTTTTAAAATAAGATATCAATTAGATCTATGTATTTTAGGTGTAATTCTATTAAAAGGTAAAACGAATTGGCTAAAAAGAGTTATGACCCCCTTCAACTCAGAGTTTATATGTGCTATATGCATGTAAATCATCTTTTGTTCTCCGGTAATCTGACATTCTACTCAACATAAACCTTCTATCCAAACCACCTGATTACTCAACTGTCTATGACCTGCTATACTCATTGACCCTTTCACACAGATATTCAAACCAATCTCACTAACCTCCCAGGCTATCCCAGGGCTCCCCTGTCTTTAACAGTTAAGGACTTTGTTTCCACATCTGCCACAAAACCTTTTCACATATGCTTTTAGCACAGTCCGAGCTTCTATAACATGTGCCCATCTACATCAGTGTTTCTCAAACTCATTATTCTCACAAATTCTGAGAATATGAATCCAGTTTGAGCGATTTCAACTTAAGAGGCTCAGTATATAAAAAGATATTTTAAAAAGCAGATTGTATTGGGTGACAGTTTGGCAGTTTCTTACAAAATTAAACACTTGGTATTTGCCTGAAGGAGTTGAAAACGTATGTCTACACACACTGCACATGGATGTTTATAGCAGCTTTTTTCAAAATTGCCAAAACTTAGAAGCAACCAAGATATCCTTCAGTAGGTGAATGGATAAATAAACTGTGGTACACCCAGACAACAGAATATTATTCAGCACTAGAAAGAAAGGAGCTATCAAGTCATGAAAAGACATAAAGGAATCTTAAAGGGACATTACTAAGTAAAGAAGACAATGTAAAAGGCTACATACTTAATAATTCCAGCTATACACCATCCTGGAAAAAGTAAAACTATGGAGACAGGGGAAGATGGCAGAGTAAGAAGCACCCTGTATCTGTCTTCCACCTAGGCAAACAATTATATCCGCAGAATCTGTCTAATGTAACTATTTTGGAATTCTGGAGTCTATTGAATGGCTCGCATTTCCCGGGCGGGGGGGGGGGGGGGGGGGAGGGTAGGAGACCTGGAAGCTAAATTGAAGTTAACTTCAGTCAATTTCAGCTCTTGGCAGTATCAGTAGCAGCTACACATGTCCCACCCCTCACGCAAAAGAATGAAGGGGGACCCTTACCTAGTCATCCCTTCTCCCCTCTAGCCCCTGGCAACCACTGATATATTTACTAACGCCATAGATTTGGGGTTTTTTTCCTCAATTATTTTTATTGTGACAAAATACACATGACACAAAATTTATTAACTTAACCATTTTAAGTGTACAGTTCAGCAGTATTAAATGCATTCATAATGTTGTGCAACCATCATCACCATCATCTCTGGAACTCTTTTCATCTTATAAAACTGACACTATATCCATTAAATGCTAATGCCTTACTTCCTCCTCCCTGCAGCCGCTGGCAACCACAATTCTATTTTCTGTCTCTATGGTTTTGACTGCTTTAAGTATCTCGTATACGTGGAATCAGTGTTTATCTTTTTGTGACTGGCTAATTTTGCTTAGCATAATATCCTTAAGTTTCACTAATGTTGTAGCATATGTCAGAATTCTCTTCTTTTTTTTTTAAAGTTTTTAAAAATTTATTTATGATAGTCACAGAGAGAGAGAGAGAGAGAGAGAGAGAGGCAGAGGGAGAAGCAGGCTCCATGCACCAGGAGCCTGATGTGGGATTCAATCCCAGGTCCCCAGGATCGCGCCCTGGGCCAAAGGCAGGTGCCGAACCGCTGCGCCACCCAGGGATCCCTTCTTTTTTTTTTTTTTTTAATAGATTTTATTTATTTATTCGAGAAACAGATAGGCAGAGACACAGGCAGAGGGAGAAGCAGGCAGAGGGAGAAGCAGGCTCCATGCAGGAAGCCTGACATGGGACTCGATCCCTGGTCTCCAGGATCACACCCTGGGCTGAAGGTGGCGCTAAACCGCTGAGCCACCGCGGCTGCCCTCTTCTTTTTATTTTTTTTTATTTTATTTTTTTTTTTTAAAGATTTTATTTATTTATTCATGATAGTCACAGAGAGAGAGAGAGGCAGAGACACAGGCAGAGGGAGAAGCAGGCTCCATGCACCGGGAGCCCGATGTGGGATTCGATCCCGGGTCTCCAGGATCGCGCCCTGGGCCAAAGGCAGGCGCCAAACCGCTGCGCCACCCAGGGATCCCTTCTTTTTAAATAGTGTGAATAATATTCCATTGTTTGTATATATCGCACATTCCTTATCCATTCATCTGTTTATGGACACTTGGATTGCTTCCATGTTTTAGCTACTGTGAATAATGCTGCTATGAACATAGGTATACAAACACCTCTTTAAGACCCTGCTTTCACTTCCTTGAGGATAGGCCCAAGTGGAATTACTGCTTTACAGGGTAATTTTATTTTTAATTTTTTCAGAAACTGCCATACTGTTGTCCATAGTATCTGTACCATTTTATATTCTCACCAAACAGTGGGACCAGTAGTTCCAATTTTTCCACATCCTTGCCAACATGTGTTATTTTCTGTTGTTTTAATAGTAGCCATGCTAATAGGTATCATTGTAAATGACTGGTTGGAAAGCACTGTTTGGAACAACTGAGCTAGTGGGAATTGTTCTCCAAAAAGCTTTCTCCTAGCCTGTAGCACAACCATTTGAACATGGCATAACCACTTTAGTCATATTGGATTACCAACAGTGCTTATAGGCAACACTCCCCAGGGGTCTAGCACAAACATAATTTTCAGTGGAAAGCAAAGCTCTTTAACGTTTCAAAGTAGCAAGATCAATTTTATATTAAAAAAAAAAAATCCAGGCAACAGCTGGAGCTTTCAAGAACCTTTAAAATGCCCTGTGTCTAGTAAAGCTAATTGTTCTCAGTAGAGAATATGCACCTTAAAAAAAAAAAAAAAAAGATTGGAACCCTGGGTGGCTCAGCGGTTTAGCACCTGCCTTTGGCCCGGGGCATGATCCTGGAGTCCCGGGATCAGGTCCCTCATCGGGCTTCCTGCATGGAGCCTGCTTCTCCCTCTGCCTGTGTCTCTGCCTCTCTCTCTGTCTTTCATAAATAAATAAATAAATAAATAAATAAATAAATAAATAAATAAATAAATAAAATCTTTTAAAAAAAGATTGATTGACTGATTGATTGATTTGAGAGACAGAGTGGGCTCAGGAGTATGGGGACGGGGAGGGGCAGGGGCAGAGAATCTTTTAGCAGGTCCCTGCTGAGAACAGAGCCTGATGTCCCATAAGATCATGATCTGAGCCAAAACAAGGAGTCCCACACGCTTAACTGAATTACCCAGATGCCCTAAAACTATGCACTTTAAGACAATTCATGGAGTGAATTTTTATGTGTGCTAATGATGTAATATGACATAAATGAAGTTTAATTCAGCTTGTCTAAAAAGAGGCAGTCAAATTATACTTCATTTTATCTTCATGATTCTGGAAATGGATATATTAATGTTTTTACCTATATAAAATACAGGAAGGCTGTATACCAAATTATTAATTAGGATTGTCTCTAGGGTACAGGCTGATGAGTGATTAAAATGCTGTTCTTCATGCTTTTTAGTATTTTCCAAAATTATCACAACAGAATTTCATCAGGGGCATCTGGGTGGCTTAGTAGATTAAGTGCTGACTTTTGGTTTTAGCTCAGATCATGATCTCAGGGTCATGAGATTGAGCCCCATGATGGGCTTCAGGTTCAGCAAGGTGTCAGCTTAAGGTTCTCTTTCCTTCTCCCTCCCTTCTGTCCTTCCCACCCGTGTGCGTGCTCTCTCTCTTTCTCTCAAATAAATAAAATCTTAAAAACTAGAATTGCATCAAATTTTATCTATTTAAAATATGTATTTATTCATTTTAGAGAGCAAGCACAAGCAGGGAGGACATGGGCAAAGGGAGAATCCTAAGTAGACTTCCCACTGTATTTTTATTTATTTTTAAAATATTTTATTTATTTATTGTGTGAGCAGGGGTAGGGGCTGAGGGAGACAGAGAATCTCATGCAGACTCCTCACAGAGCACAGAGCCTGATATGGGGCTCAGTCCCACAACCCTGAGACTACAACCTGAGCTGAAATCAAGAGTCAGACACTTAACTGACTGAGCTAACCGGGTGCCTCAGAATTTCATCAAATTTTAAATATGAAAAATGCTATTTAAAATGAAATAAAGCAATCCATGCTCCATAGTGTATGTGCACTGAGATTTCCAAGAAGGAATAATAAAAATCATACTTCACAATGGCTTATTTTACCATGAAATCATGTGAAACTGACTTATCAATAAATGTCCACATGGATAGATAAGTAGTAAGGAAAACAAAATATGTTATAAACTGGAAATTCTTAATGTCTAAGCTACACAGCCCATCTTTAAAAGTAATTGCTGGAATGAAACGCCAGGACACCTGCACCCCGATGTTTATAGCAGCAATGGCCACGATAGCCAAACTGTGGAAGGAGCCTCGGTGTCCAACGAAAGATGAATGGATAAAGAAGATGTGGTTTATGTATACAATGGAATATTACTCAGCTATTAGAAATGACAAATACCCACCATTTGCTTCAACGTGGATGGAACTGGAGGGTATCATGCTGAGTGAAGTAAGCCAGTCGGAGAAGGACAAACATTATATGTTCTCATTCATTTGGGGAATATAAATAATAGTGAAAGGGAATATAAGGGAAGGGGGAAGAAATGTGTGGGAAATATCAGAAAGGGAGACAGAACGTAAAGACTGCTAACTCTGGGAAACGAACTAGGGGTGGTGGAAGGGGAGGAGGGCGGGGGGTGGGAGTGAATGGGTGACGGGCACTGGGGGTTATTCTGTATGTTAGTAAATTGAACACCAATAAAAAATAAATTAAAAAAAATTAAAAAAAAATAAATTCAGCAACCAATAAAAAAAAATAAAAAATAAAAGTAATTGCTGGGATTTTAGGGATTAATTTTTTTCAGGGATTAATTTTTAGAGATTATAAATAATTTGGTATATCCCTCAAAGGGACAAAGGCCTCTATAGAATAAAGTTTTCTCAACTAAAAGGTCATCTGATGAGTGCCAGGTTAATCCATAAGGGTCCGCTGCATGTCATTTCTTTTATGGAAAGCTATCTAGTTGCCTGTGTCACGATCATTAATGTGGCATAACCACTTTAATCCTATTAGGTTACCAACAGCGCTTATAGGCAACACTCACCAGGAACATAGCACAAACACAAGAGATTCTGCAGCTGCAAAGGTTCAAGGTGGAGAAACACAGAAGGCCCAGGGTCTGAGCTGCATTGATGCAGATGAATCATGAGTCTCTGGCTAATGAATCAATCACCCTAGCAATGCTCAGGGGCCATAGGGACTGGCAATGCAATTTTCAGAATGTACTAAATGATGTAAATGGATGTAAATGAAATTGAATTCTGAGTACAGCTTGTACTTGATGGGTTCTGGATTAGGCCTACTCAATAAATAGGGCTTTTTCTGGTAGTTGAGAGGAGGAGGAAAAACACAGTCAGTAAATCTTGTGCTTCTTCAAGTCGGTTACTTCTCAACTATATTGTCTTCGTCCTACCCAGGGTTGGCCACAAAAGCTGAAATAACTAATATTTTAAGCATTTTGTGATCAAAGAGAGAAAACTTACCAGTTTCAATTCTGTTATCAACATTGGCATTGATTTTTGATGTAGAGCTCTCGTCTGTCACACAGTTTTTCATTGTCTTCTCCCTAGAGCTGCCACAAAGAATAATTTATTTAAAACTCAAAAAAAAAAAAAAAAAAAAAAAAGCTGGAAAGGTTTCTGAGATCACCCAGTAAATGCATTTGGAAAACATTAACTCGTGGTAATCAGATTT
The DNA here is from genome assembly GCF_048164855.1 of Canis lupus baileyi. Taxonomy (NCBI): domain Eukaryota; kingdom Metazoa; phylum Chordata; class Mammalia; order Carnivora; family Canidae; genus Canis; species Canis lupus. Next base: position 6,924,475 of record NC_132840.1, on the reverse strand, counting down.
CTTTTAAATGTTCTAGAAATGTTCACAATATTTCAGTTAAGCCCATTTTTTAAAACCATAATATTACTGGGAATAGTGAGAGAGGAGGACACTATAGTTCAGCTTTTATTTATTTATTTTTTAAAGATTTTACTTATTTATTCTTGAGAGGCAGAGAGAGAGAGGCAGAGACACAGGCAGAGGGAGAAACAGGCTCCATGCAGGGAGCCTGACGTGGGCCCCGATCCCGGCACGCCAGGATCACACCCTGGGCCGAAGGCAGGCGCCAAACTGCTGAACCACCCAGGGATCCCCCTAGTTCAGCTTTTAAAGTATGAAAGTCGGGCAGCCCCGATGGCCCAGCGGTTTGGTGCTGCCTTCAGCCCGGGGTATGCTCCTGGAGACCCGGGATCGAGTCCCACGTTCAAGCTCCCTGCATGGAGCCTGCTTCTCCCTCTGCCTGTGTCTCTGCCTCTCTCTCTGTGTCTTTCATGAATAAAAAAAACAAAGTATGAAAGTCAGGGCTCAGCTGGTTGAGCATCCAACTCTTGATTTTAGCTCAGGTCATGATCTCATCAGGGTCGTGGGATGGGGCTCTGCATAAGACTCTCTGCTACGGGGAAAAAAAAAAAAAAAAAGACTCTGCTACGCTGAGCCTGCTTGAGATTCCCTTTCCTTCTGCCCCTCCCCCCCCCCCCCCCCGTTTGCAAGGGCTAGCTCTCTAAATAAAATCCCGCCCCCCCCAAAAAAAGTATGAAAGCCAGAAAATTCAGAACTTAGACTGTTTTTTTTTTTTTTAAATAAATATTTTTTCATGAGACACACACACACACACACACACAGAGGGGCAGAGACACAGGCAGAGGGAGAAGAATTATCTGCCTTACTAGGAAATGTATTTAATTATACATTAATTCATTTCTGTATTTCTTTTTTTTTTTTCATCTCTGTATTTCTGTAGTAAAGAGGGTACCCTCAATGAATTAAAATAATTAGTTCACAAAATATATATACAAATAATTTTTAGGAACATTCCATCTCTTTCTATAGCAGAGTGAATTTTACTCTATATAAAAACCTCAATAAACTTGATTTTATTTTATTTTTTTTAAATATTTATTTATTTATTCATTCAGAGAGAGCGAAGAGAGAGGCAGAGACACAGGCAAAGGGAGAAGCAGGCTCCATGCAGGAAGCCCGATGTGGAACTCAATCCTGGGTCTCCAGGATCACACCCCAGGCTGCAGGCGGCGCTAAACCGCTGTGCCACCAGGGCTGCCCTAAACTTGATTTTAAAAATAGAGAACTAAAAAATATATATATAGGGTTACATTATAAAATACATAAAGGATCAGAGCAGAGAGAGACAAAGGAAAGATCTCAGACCAACAGAGCAGACATTGACTTCATTCATTCATCATTCAACAAATTATTTCTTGGAGCCTTATATGTCTCAGGCATTGTTTTAGGCACTAGGGAATACTGCAATAAATACGACAAGCAAAGTCCTAGCTCTTACGGAGGGGAAAGGCAATAAACAAAGAAAAAAATCTCATTTTGGAGAATATTTAATTCTGGGATGCCTGGGTGGCTCACTGGTTGAACATATGCCTTATGCTCAGGGTGTGATCCTGGAGTCCCAGGATCAAGTCTTACATTGGGCTCCTTATATGGAAACTGCTTCTCCTCCCTCTGCCTATGACTCTGCTTTTCTCTCTGCCTCTCTCTGTGTCTCTCATGAATAAATAAAATCTTTAAAAAAAAGAATATTTAATGTTGTGGAGACATGTTCATATCTTATCAAACTAAAAATGGTATGTATAGGAAGCAAATTACTATAAATATATGTATTATTTTATTATTAATGTATAAAGATCTATTATATAATATAGATATTGTATACACATACATATACCTAAAACTAAGAGGATATTTACTATAATTAATGTTTATTTCTGGGTAATGAAATTATGAGTTGCTTATTTATTTCTTCTGGTTTTTCTATACTTTCCAAAATCTCAGTAAGTATGCATTACTTTTACTATCAGAAAACAATACTAGGGGGATCCCTGGGTGGCGCAGCGGATTGGCGCCTGCCTTTGGCCCAGGGCGCGATCCTGGAGACCCGGGATCGAGTCCCACGTTAGGCTCCCGGTGCATGGAGCCTGCTTCTCCCTCTGCCTGTGTCTCTGCCTCTCTCTCTCTCTCAAAAAATAAAAATAAAAAAATAAAAATAATAATAAAAAAAGAAAACAATACTAACAGACACATGTACATGTATCTATAGGTAGGTACACAGAGGTCTAGAAGGATATATATCAAACATTACTAGTAGTTAGCTCTTGGTAGCACAGTATGGGGTGATTTTGACTTTTTTCATTGCATTTTTCTGTATTATGTAAATTGTAATGGACTTCTGTTTTCCAAAAATAATAAAGCTACTTTTTAAAAATAAAGAACACGAGTTTTGGAGTAGAAGATATGGTTATCTTATTTTGATCAGGTTTTAGTAACAAGAAGTAGAAAAATCTACCTTTCAGATACTTTAGAGCTTCAAGGTCTGTTTACTTTTGGTTCTGTAGATAAATGTTTCCTTTACCTTTTAACAAACTAACCTCCATGGTAATATAAACCTTCTAATTCAATAGGAAAAGACCATGTACTGATTTATAACTCCAAGAAAGAGTTGGTAAGCATTTACAGGGATGATTTCTCATAGTATCCATATCTTTAAGCTTTGAACAGCAGCTTTAGAGAATTATCAACAATTATTCCAAAGCAGACCCAGTAGTTCAAGAAAGCAGAAATGTTCCCTCTGAGGGCCAGATTCTCATCCCAGATAAATCTCGATATGTTAAATATTTTTATTTCTGATCTGAGGATTCTTATACCTTGTGAAGATTTCTGCTAGAAAATGAAGACATTAAGTTGGAATTCACTACTGTCTATGTCTGACCCAAACTCATTTTTTGTTTTTTTTTGGTAAAGAATTGTCTTACCTTTTTTCCACCTCTAAAAGAAAATTTTCACTGTTGCCCAACTGACTAAAATGCAGCTTGGCAGCTTTTCTCTCACTTTCTCGCACAGCTCGGTCATCTGGAGGCAAAAACCGTGGTCTGAGCATATTTCTTTTTTGGAGTAAACAGTACTGGGTCAGAAAACCATATTCACAGAGTAAAAACTAAAGATCAGTATCATATTCTTTTGTTAGAGACAGGTCACAAAATAATGCTATTATGTTGTCACTGCAGCAAGTAGTAACTCAGGGAGACTGCAGGGATACCATAGCAACAACTGCCACATAAGTGTAACTACACCTGCAGGAAAGTAGAGTTTAGGCAGCAAACAATTCAAATGGTCTAATATTGTGTTGAAAGTTAAACCATTTCTGAAAGAAATTAGTTTCCCCACAGTAACTTTCCTAGGGGCATGTGAAATCCAAGTTTGTATCAATAAGAAATGTATACTCAACAATAAAATTATAAAGAAATGCAGCTCATTTGAAGGAATATTTTATTGCTCCTTGACATTAAACCCCAAAGAGTTGTTGTATTCACTTTCTATTGCTAATATAGTTGCAAATTTGGGGCACCTGGAAAAATAAATCTCAACCTGGAAACTCTTTGTTGGGGAGGAAGTGGTGGTGAAACCATCAACTGAAGAAAACTAAAGCTGGAAGTAACTGATAAAATCAGATTGTCATTCAATAATAAAGGACTTGTCATACATCCTGCCAACCCAAAAGAATTATATAAATATTGACTAATAAACAAATATATCCTGCCAGCGCACACTCTGGGCCAACACCCAAAAGGTTAGGAGGGAGCTGGTTTAATGTAAATTCTGGGACAAGGAACAGGGGAGGAGGGTCTCACCCAGTTTCTCCAGAGTTTGTAGCGTGTACACAGCAAAGAGCCTATAATCTGTATCTTTCCTGACAACAGGATTGAGTCTCAAATCTAATTCTTTGAGGAAGGGTAAAGGCTGTAGGCGGGACACCTCCACTAATGAAGGAATGTTGTTATAATATAAATTCAGCTCTTGGAGTGAACACAAATACTGGATACCCTGCAAGGAAAAGACCACATTATGAAATCACACATTGCTAAGGACTAGGAATCTCACAGATAAATATATGGAAATATAAATAGATGGAAATATATCTATTTCTTCCATCCTTAAACATGTTACCTGAGTCACCCGTGAGAAAGGCAAAGTTGAAACTCTTATTTAGATGCCTGAGAATAAGAACAATGCAGCCTATGGGCACTAGATGTTTTATATATTAAACAACCTGTAGATATCATACATTTTCTCCTTACCAAATCTGACTGGAAATATCTGCAGTCAATTATCTACTTCTGTTGCTCCCTGATTATTCTCTTTTCCAGTGGTTAGCCCAAGCTACTTTTATCCTTCTCTTACCCTTGCCACATCCACTCTCCAGATCCCAGAAGCACCCCAATTTTCAAGAGGAAAGGAAGTAGGCAAAAGAGATAGTTCTAGGGGGTAGAAGGGTATAATTAAAAAAAATTAATATGTGTGTGTGTGTGTGTGTGTGTGTTATGTCCTTATATCTCAATGCCTCACGTTTAGGGTCAATGGAGTATATAGGAAAATGAAACAATGCTATATCTAATTCTTCCCTCTTGGAACAGTCTGGAACCCTTCTTATCCTGGTTTCTCCTTTCAGAATTACCCCACCCTCTCTATTTCTCTGGGATACCGGAGAGGAAAAGCCACAATTTGCCTCCTTTGCTGAAATCTACTACTGAAAATATTGTTTAATTTTTATGTATTTGGCTAGTTAGCTGCTTTTGCCCAACATTAAACTTCAAGACAATAATTCAAAACATGTACATATATGTATAATCATATTTTAGTAGTAAAAATGCTTGGCATAGAAGGAACTCATTGAGAGTAATTTCAGTAAAATTATTTTCCATCATGTATTTATGAAATAATGTTTTTTTTAGTCTTCTCTCATTCAAAATTACCATTTTCTTGTAGAAAATTTAGAAAACTCAAAGATATACACAAAGCATTTCTGAATAGATAATCCTGTTCACACTCCAATTCATTTCTTTCTGGTTTTTTTCTATTCCATTAGCTTCTATGTTGTGAAAGGATCAGTAGTTAGAAATAGTTCTCACTGACTTTGGCCCCACTCTCAGGGCAGAACACCATTAGGACTTTCTTTAAATGTGTCTAATGGCCCAGCTTAAGTAATCTTTTAATGTCTCTCAGTGTAAAAATCAAGGAAATGACTTCTATCCTCCTCTCACTTTTCCCACTTGGCATGAATTCATGTATTCCCCAAAGTTACACTAGAAATAATCACAAAACATTTATCCCCTGAGTAATTGAGAAAATTAAGAAAATTGATTCAGAACTGCTAGAGAGGGATCCCTGGGTGGCGCAGCGGTTTGGCGCCTGCCTTTGGCCCAGGGCGCGATCCTGAAGATCCGGGATCGAATCCCATGTCAGGCTCCCGGTGCATGGAGCCTGCTTCTCCCTCTGCCTGTGTCTCTGCCTCTCTCTCTCTCACTGTGTGCCTATCATGAATAAATAAAAATTTAAAAAAAAAAAAAAAAAAGAACTGCTAGAGATGAGCATATATAGATAAGTCATAGATGCAAAAAATGCAGAAAACATTTACTAAGTGCTTCCTATATGCCAAGCAATGTACACATGCTAATTTGATTAATTTTTACAACAGTTTTTTTTGCCTAATTTACAGAAATGGAAAGAAAGTAAGATAAAAACAAATTATGACAACGTTCACTCAATTTTTTAGCCTGAAAATTAACAAAGATACATGTGAAAAGAGGAGACTTAAGTAACTCTGAACTAATGCTTTCTGAAATTGATGTGCCAAATATAAATGGCTGCTCCCAAATAGTCTAAAGACCTAGTTTAACTTGCAGCTTCTGCTTTTCCAAGTCCTAGCTGGAAATCTTGCTTGAACTTCCTTTTTTAGAGTCCTTTGTTTTTAGAACTTGACAATGAGTCTGGCTTGTCTTGTTGAATAAATATCCCCTTAGAAGCACAAAACTGGCAGAATAATCCATGAGATCACTGACTAATCCTGAAAAGCATTTGTGAGTCTTTCACCTTAAGCCTTGCAAAGAAGGGCTTAATCAAGACAGGCACCTAACTGGGTAAAAAGGGAACATTCGGAAGAAATACCATTTGAGGATCTACCACAAAGAAAACAGAGGTGGAAGTTCTGTGTGGAACTTATGTGTGCACACTTATATTTGTAGAGCTCTTTGTGTATTTGCTAATCCTCACATACTCTGCTTAAGCCTACTTTCCAGTCGTGCCCTCTGCTCTACCATCCCTTGATCTATACATTTTTCTCTGTTTTCAAGACCACCATTTCCTCTTCCTCCTTGAAAACACCCACAGTAACAATCCAGACCAGTGTTTCTCCACATGTGCTCCATGTACCAACATCCTCAGAATCCCCTGGGTGTATCCTGAGCCCACCCCAGACCGGTTAACTCAGAATCTCAGAGTAGGAACTAAGAATATGTACTTTCACGAGGGCTTCTCATATTTTCTTTTTACACACATAAAAAAAAAATGTCCTATTGCCTTAGCCTGTGATTGTTTAATATAATTTTCCTTGAGTACAAAAGAAATTTTCCCCAATATTTTATACCAGAAAATTTCAAACAGAATACAGCTGAATCAGTTTTATAGTCAATAATAAAATTTAGAAACATTTAAAAGGAAGATCATATATTCCCCAGGCTGACATTATCTCTTATTTCTTTCCATCAAAATAACTACTACTACTACTAAAATAAATTGGGCTGGAACGACTAGTTATAGAATATAGAACTTACCTTCAGACTTGTGATCAAATTTCTTGATAAATCTAAGGATCGGAGGTTTTTAAAATTTCTGAAGGCATCACCAATGGAATGAATTTTTCCAGCATAAGATCCCTGCAATGAAAGAGACTCCACCAATTCTGAAAAGAGATCACCAGTAGATATATTATGAACTCTGCTTAGATAAACAACAGAGTCAGTAAAAATCGGTCTTCCTTCCTCCCATAACCCATTTGTGAAAGGCCCTACATCCAAAGTTCGTAAGAAGATCAGATCTTCCTTTTAAAAGCAGCAATGTTGCCTAATACAGTGATACCAAATCTTGGTTTTACAGAACACTTATATTTCTCTATTCACCCAGAAGAATGTAGTAAAAGTCTCCAAAAGTTCTGAAAACAAATTTTAAAAGGAATTCAGCAATCCCCCTGCTAGGATTTAGCCCTATCTATTATACTAAAAAATTCTGCCAGGATATATAATATATACATATGGGTATCAATCGCAGAAAGGTTTTAGGATAGTTTAAAAAGAAAGAAAAAACGGACGCTTGGGTAGCTCAGCAGTTGAGCGTCTGTGTTTCACTCAGGGCATGATCCTGGGGTCTGGGATTGAGTTCCATATGGGGCTCCTTGTGGGGATACTGCTTCTCTCTCTGCCTGTGTCTCTGCCTCTCTCTCTCTCTCTCTTTCTGTCTCTCATGGATAAATAAATAAAATCTAAAAAAAAAAATTAATTAAGAAAAAAAAAAGAAAACTATCACAGGGTCCATCAGTAGGAGAGTAGAACTTAATGTCCTAAATAACAGTAGATTGATACAATGGACAAAGTACTAGATCTGTGGCTTTGTACAAGTCACTTACTCTCTCTGTACTTTAGCTTCCTTGTCTGTAAAATGGGGATAATAACAGTAATTAACTCATAAGGTGTTGTAGGGATTAAATTAATATATACAAAACTTAGAACAGTATCTGATACATGATAGTTGCTATATATGTGTTAATTATTGTTACACAATTATCAAAAAGAATGAGGTAGATTCGTAGATGATCATATGGAAAGATCCCAAAGACATTATGTGAGGGAAAAGTGTGTATATGTGGAACTATATTTTAAAGAATATATGTACATATATACTGGGACGCCTGGGTGGGTCAGAGGTTGGGCATCTGCCTTTGGCTCAGGGCGTGATCTCAGAGATGGGGTATGGAGTCCCACATCGGGCTCCCTGCATGGAGCCTGCTTTTCCCTCTGCCTGTGTCTCTGCCTCTCTTTCTCTCTCTCTGTTTCTCATGAATAAATAAATAAAATCTTAAAAAAAATCCTTAAAGAATATATATACATATATACAAATATAATATATTCATGAATATGGGAGAAAGTCAATTAGACTTTTAATAGCACTAAATAGAGAAGAATCTCAAAATTGTCAATAGGAACTCACTAGCAAATGTGATGAATCAAATAAAATCATAATCAAAACTGTAAGGAGGTTCTGCAAGATCCAATTTGTGAGTTCCAGGGGACTGCACTGAAATAAGTTTTAAGGTTCTAGAGCAGTCTGGGCCCTATAAACTCTGAAAATTAATAAACCGAAGGTCTCTTTCAAGACAAGACCCACATCAGGGAGAAATTAGTGAGAGTAGAATCCACATTGAATGGGACAGAAACAACAGGTTCAAAGGAAAAAGAAGATCAAGATACAAGTGGGGAGAGAAGCAAAGATGGCAGTTATCAGGAAGTGTAAAGCCCCCAGTTTTCAGCACTTTGTGAACAAAACAGAAGAGGGAGCTCCAAAACCCTGAAACCAGAAAAGCTACTCGGATCCACTCTTACCATGTAAAAGTATAGGAAAACATATTGCACTTAAAGAGCCACAGGAAAGGATTACAGTTCAATTTTATATGAGAGTAACATCACTAAAGAATGAAAGCACTCCAGAAAGATATATCACAAATGAAAGTTATAACTTAATATTTTGGAACAAGTTAAAAGATACCAAAACAAAATGTAGCAGTTCTTAGAGTGTGGTTCCTAGACCCCTGAAGGTCCCTGAGACATGTACCAGGGTCCACAAAATCAAAACTATTTTTTAATTACTTTCATAATAATATTAAAATATGGGCAGCCCAGGTAGCTCAGTGGTTTAGCGCTGCCTTCAGCCCAGGGCATGATCCTGGAGACCCAGAATCGAGTCCCACATTGGGCTCCCTGCTTGGAGTCTGCTTCTCCCTCTGCCTGTGTCTCTGCCTCTCTCTGTGTGTGTGTCTCTCATGAATAAATAAATAAAATCTTAAAAAAATATTAAAATACTAGTTAGCTTTTTCACTGTTGCACTTACAGTACAAAAGCAAAACTACCGGGGCCTTAGGATGACTCAACACTCATAGAATGCTCTTTACCATCATATACTTGCAGTGTTTTAAAATAACCAGTTTCACTTAAGAATGTCCCTTAAAAAGTAGTAAAAATTATTTTTATTCATGTGACTAAATGAGAAATATGCATGAAGTACTGCTGCATAATGAAGTATGGTGGATGCCCTGAAGGAAAACATTAATGTGATTTTTTTAATAAAGATTTATTTATTTTACAGAGAGTGTGTGTATGTAGCAGGGAGGGGCAAAGGGATGGGGGGGAGAGAGAGAGAGCGAGAAAGAGAAAATCTCAAGCAGACTCCATTGAGCACGGAACCAACGGCTCTATCTCACCACCGTTGAGATCATGACCTGAGCCTAAATGAGGAATTGGACACTTAACCAACTGAGCCATGCAGGTGCCCCACTGTGATTTTTGAGATGCCAGCTTAACTAGCTACTTTTTCTCTGGAATACCATTTTTATTTTTATTTTATTTTATTTTAAGAATTCTAATTTACGGGATCCCTGGGTGGCGCAGTGGTTTGGCGCCTGCCTTTGGCCCAGGGCGCGATCCTGGAGACCCGGGATCGAATCCCACGTCGGGCTCCCGGTGCATCGAGCCTGCTTCTCCCTCTGCCTGTGTCTCTGCCTCTCTCTCTCTCTGTGACTATCATAAATAAATAAAAATTAAAAAAAAAAGAATTCTAATTTACATTTTTTCAGCAGTTTTCAAACTTTTTGAAAAAAGGAAGATTTGAAATAAATCTTCAGGAAAAAAGGAAGATTTGAAAACAAAGATAGAACTAAAAAATAAAATAAAATAAAAAGTCCTTTCAAAAGTGAAGATCAGAGGTACCTGTGTGACTCTAGGGGTGCCTGGGGCAGTTTGGTAGTGTCTTAAACACAGCCGTCTAAACACAGCTTACCAGATGATCTAGCAATCATGCACCTTGATACTTGCCCAAATGAGTTGAAAGTTTATGTCCACACAGAAACTTCTATATACTTTTTAAAGATTTTATTTATTTATTCATGAGAGACACATAGAAGCAGAGATACAGGCAGAGGGAGGAGAAGCAGGCTCCATGCAGGGAGCCCCATGCAGGACTTGATCCTGGGAATCCCAGATCACGCCCTGAGCTGAAGGCAGACACTCAACCACTGAGCCACCCAGGCATCCCAGAAACCTCTAGGTTTATAGCACCTATACCTGTACATAAAGGCTTGTATGTATAAACCTGAATGTTTATAGCAATTTATAACTGCCAAAACTTAGAAGCAACCAAGATGTTCTTCAATAAGCAAATGGATAAATAAACTATGGTACCTCCACGCAGTGTAATATTATTCAGCAATAAAAAGAAATGAGCTATCAATTGAGCTGTGGAAAGACAGAGAAAATTTAAATACATATTGCTAAGTGAAAGAAGCCAGTCTGAAAAGCTTACATGTTGTATGATTCCAACTATATGAGATTGTGAAAAAGGCAACACTAAACAGCTCACTGATGTACAGAATGGTGACTATTTAATAATACTGCATTGCATATTTGAAAGTTGCTAAGTAGGTCTTATATGTTCTCATCACAAGAAAATAAATTTCTTTGTAACTATGTAAGGTGACAAATGCTAACTAGATTTATTGTATGTATACACAACAAAATGTATACAAATATCAAATCATTATCTTGTATATCTGAAACTGACATATAATGTATATCATTTATATCTCAATTAAAAGACTTTTTAAAAAGGTTAGTGGTTGAGGGTGCCTTGGTGGCTCAGTCAGTCGGTTAAAGATCTAGCTCTTGATTTTGGCTTAGGCCATGATCCCAGGGTCCTGGGATGGAGCCTTACAGCCCTGTGTCAGGCTCTGTGCTCAGTGGGGAGCTTGCTGGTGGGGGGATTCTCTCCCTCCCTTTCCCTTTGCCCTCCCCCACACTTCCACGCACATGCCCTCTCTCTCTCAAATCTTTTTTTTTTTTCAAATCTTTTTTTAAAATGGCTAGTAGTTGCCAGAGATTACATATTAAATGATTACTTATGACATTCTGAAACTATATGACATTCTGAAAAAAGTACTAGTAAAAAGATGAGTAGTTGCCAGAGGTTAAGTGGAAAGGGAGGGATGAACCAATGGAACATAGGGGATATTTAGGGCAGTAGAACTATTCTGTTTGATACTCTAATGGTATACACATGACATTACATATTTGTCAAAACACGATCATACAACACAAAGGATGAATCTTAATGTAAACAACAGACTTCAGTTAATAATAATATATTGATATTAGTTCACCAATCACAACAAACGTACCACAAATGCAAGATAATAATAGCAGGAGAAATTGTGGGGAGATGTGGGGGAGATATGAGAGGGGAAGAGGGAGCTTTTACAAAACTCTCTGTACCCTCTGCTCAGCTTTTCTATAAACCTAAAAATGCTTTAAAAAAATAAATTCAAGGGATCCCTGGGTGGCTCAGTGGTTTAACACCTGCCTTCGGCCCAGAGTGTGATCCTAGAATCCTGGGATCGATTCCCACGTCAGGCTCCCTGAATGGAGCCTGCTTCTCCCTCTGCCTATGTCTCTGCCTTTCTCCCTCTGTGTCTCTCATGAATAAATAAATAAAATCTTAAAAAATAAATTCTATTAATAAAAAAGGAACAAAGTACCCATACATGATAAAATATAGATGAACTTTAAAATACCATGCTAAGGTACTCGCTTTGGCAGCACATATACTAAAATATCATGCTAAGTGAAAGGAGCCAGGTTAAAAAAGCCATATATTGTATGATTCTATTTATATGGAATATCCAGAGCAGGCAAATCCATAGAGACAGAAACAGGTTAGTGGTTGCCAGGGGCTCGGGTGAAAGCTGGAAATGAGAAGGGACTGCCTAATGTGTATAGAGTTTCCTTTAGGGCTGATGAAAAAAAATGTTCTGAAACTAGACAATAGTAATGGTTGTACAATGAACTAAGTGGCACTAGATTATATACTTTAAATTTTATAGTATGTGAGTTATATCTCAAAAAAATTTTTTTCCTGACTTTGAGGGCAGCATATTGGTAGTCCTGTAGTATGCAATGATCTGGTACCTTAAGAATCTATTACCATGAGACAAAAGCTAAGGTCAATTATTCTATCAGTGCCCTGCAGCATTTCTCATGTCTTTCACTGCAGTCTTTTTCGAAGAGCAGACATTTTAATATTTTAAAGAGAACTAGGATTTTCACTCAAATGATAAACTGCCACAGTGATTTTTTAAAAAAGATTTTACTTATTTATTCATGAGACACAGAGAGAGAGTCAGAGACATAGGCAGAGGGATAAGCAGGCTCCCCACGGAGCCCAACACAAGACTTGATCCCAGGACCCTGGGATCACAACCTGAGCCAAAGGCAGAGGCTCAACCACTGGGCCACCCAGGTGCCCCAACAGTCTTTTATGATTCATATGAAGTGCAAGGTCATTTTTTTTTAAGATTTTATTTATTTATTCATGAGAGACACAGGAAGAGAGGCAGAGACACAGGCAGAGGAGGAGACACAGGCTCCATGCAAGGAGTGGGATGTGGGGATCACCCTGAATCACACCCTGAGCCAAAGGCAGATGCTTAACTGCTGAGCCACCCAGGCGTCCTGAAGTGCAAGGTCTTAAGAGTTATGCAGTTTCAATGTTTATAAAAAGGTGAAGACAAATAGGTCAGAGATCAAATCAAACATTGCATGTCACAGATGTCAAGAACAATAGAATAAACTTCCAATTTTAATACATGAGCTACATAACCCCAATGGGTCAAAACATATCTTATCCATGAAAACAACACATCAAGTAAATAATCTCTCTATAGAAAATCATTTATAACTCCCTTGGAAACTGAATTCATAATCTTTAATAAAGCTTGTTATAATGATGATGAAACACTTTCAAATAAAGAAAACTTTAGGGCATCCCTGGGTGGCTCAGTGGTTTAGCGCCTGCCTTTGGCCCAGGGTGTGATCCTGGAGTCCCAGGATTGAGTCCCACATCGGGCTCCCTGCATAGAGCCTGCTTCTCCCTCTGCCTGTGTCTCTGCCTCTCTCTCTCTGTGTCTCTCATGAATAAATAAATAAAATCTTAAAAAAAAAATAAAGAAAACTTTAAAAAGGCCTCAGGAATCAACCTAAAAGATTTTCCACTAGCCAAAGTTGGCACAAGTTCAGTAGCAATTATAATAACTACAATGGATTGGAACACACCAAAAATACTTAAATCCGTGAATTTATAATGATACTCAGAAAACAAAGCAACTCTCTCATTGGTCACCTTTAGGGGATGCTAAGAGAACAACTCATTTTTCCAAAAACTGATAAATAAGCTGAAAAAAAAAAATCAAAGTATCTATCCTGTTTTTCCTTTACAAACTGTACCTCAAGGGATCCCTGGGTGGCGCAGCGGTTTAGCGCCTGCCTTTGGCCCAGGGCGCGATCCTGGAGACCCGGGATCGAATCCCACATCGGGCTCCCGGTGCATGGAGCCTGCTTCTCCCTCTGCCTGTGAATCTGCCTCTCTCTCTCTCTGTGACTATCATAAATAAATAAAAATTAAAAAAAAAAAAAAAAAAAAAAAAAAACTGTACCTCAAGATAACCAAATAGTTGATAGGAAATGTCTTTTTTATATAAGTTTTACAACTAATAAAAATGAAAGACAGAATTAGAAAATTATCATATCATTTTTGCAATCCCTAATGAATTAATGGACTTTACACAGTTGTATTCAGTAGCTGATAATATCACAAAAAGAATACCAGATAATTATATACTTCATGACAGAAGTATATACCCTCACCTATGAAGTAGTCTTGCAAAAAACAAACCAACCCAAATCTAATCAAGCTTCAGCTAACTAGTAATTCATAAGAACAGGGGAAAATGTTAAACATCTTAGGAATGTCAGGAGCAAAATCCAAATTGTAAGAAACTATTCAAGACAAATGGCCTAGTTTCTTTAAGGACAATAGAAAATGCAAGGAAAAAAAGAAGGGGGAACCTATAGATCAAATAATATTTAAGACAAATATCGGGCAACCCCAGGTGGCTCAGCGGTTTTAGCACCTGCCTTCTGCCCAGGGCGTGATCCTGGAGTCTCAGGATGGAGTCCCACCTCGGGCTCCCTGCATGGAGCCTGCTCCTCCCTCTGTCTGTGTCTCTGCCTCTCTCTCTCTGTGTCTCTCATGAATAAATAAAATCTTAAAAAAAAGACAAATATCAACTGTATAATGTCATATGAAATAAGCCAGAGAAAGACAAGTACCTTATGATTTCACTCATATGTGGAATTTAACAAAACAAATGAGCAAAGGAGAAAGGAAAAAGACAAAGAGAGACAAGCCAAGAAACAGACTCTTAACTGTTGAGAACAAACTGATGGTTACCAGAGGGGTGAAATAGGTGATGCTGATTAAGGAGTGCCATTGTTGGGACGCCTGGGTGGCTCAGCGGTTGAGCATCTTCCTTCAGCTCAGAGTGTCGTCCCAGGTCTGGGGATGGAGTCCCACATTGGGCTTCCCTTGGGGAGCCTGCTTCTCCCTCTACCTATGTCTCTGCCTCTCTCTCTGTGTCTCTCATGAATAAATAATTAAAATATTTTTTTAAAGGAGTGCCATTGTCAGGATGAACACTGGGTGATGCATGATATTGTTGAATCACTATATTGTACGCCTGAAATGAATATAACACTGTATATTGACTATATTGGAATTAAACATTTTTTAAATTTTTTAAAGATTTTTTATTTATTCATTTGACACAGAGAGAGAAAGAGCACAAGCAGGGGGAGCGGCAGGCAGAGGGAGAGGGAGAAGCAGGCTCCCTGCTCAGCAGGGGATTCAACATGGGACTCAATCCCAGGACCCTGATCATGACCTGAGCTGAAGGCAGAAACACAACTGACTGAGCCACCCAGGTGGCCCTTTAAAGGTTTTATTTAACAGATAGAGTGAGAGCAGAAGGAGGGGAAGAGCCAGAGAGAAGCAGACTCCCTGCTGAGCAGAGAGCTCAACATGGGGCTTGATCCCAGGACCCTAGGATCATGACCTGAGCTGAAGACAGACACTTAACCAACTGAGCCACTGAGGCTCCCCTGGAATTTTTTTAAAAAGACAAATATCGGGATCCCTGGGTGGCGCAGCAGTTTAGTGCCTGCCTTTGGCCCAAGGCGCGATCCTGGAGACTCGGGATCGAATCCCACGTCGGGCTCCCGGTGCCTGGAGCCTGCTTCTCCCTCTGCCTGTGTCTCTGCCTCTCTCTCTCTGTGCGACTATCATAAAAAAAAAAGAATAAGGTCATTCTCTTTAAAAAAAAAAAATAAAATAAAATAAAATAAAATAAAATAAAATAAAATAAAATAAAGACAAATATCAGGATCCCTGGGTGGCGCAGCGGTTTGGCGCCTGCCTTTGGCCCAGGGCGTGATCCTGGAGACCCGGGATCGAATCCCACATCGGGCTCCCGGTGCATGGAGCCTGCTTCTCCCTCTGCCTGTGTCTCTGCCTCTCTCTCTCTCTCTGTGTGACTATCATAAATAAATAAAAAAAAAATTTAAAAAAATTAAAAATAAATAAATAAATAAATAAATAAATAAAAAACTTGTTCTTGATCCCACATCATATCCCTCAACTAATTATTCCACTTCTGTGTTCCCTTGTATAGCCAAAAATTTTTTTTAAAGATTTTATTTATTTATTCATGAGAGACACAAAAAGAAAGAGGCAGAGACATAGGCAGAGGGAGAAGCAGACTCCATGCAGGAAGCCCAATGTGGGTCTCAACCCTGGGGAACCCCAGGATCACACCCTGAGCTGATGGCAGATGCTCAACCACTGAGCCAGGGCTGCCCTATAGCCAAATTTCTAAGGAACGGTTCTTACCTTCACTATCCCTTTTCCCTCACATATTTCCTTTTCATCCCAACTCAGTCTGGCTTCCCTCCTCCCCATTCTCTTGAAACTCCCCTAGTTTAAGTGATCAATGAGTTCCATGTTGCCAAACCTAACAGATATTTCCTGCTTGCTTAGCCTGTCAGTAGCATTTAGCACAGCTGATCATTATTTCCTTGATTACTACCCTTTCTTAAATTCCAAGACATCATGTTCTTCTTTCTCTATTCAACCTCTAAACATTGAAATACCCCATGATGAGTCTTAAACCTTCTTCTATTCTCCATACACATTCTCTAGTTAGGTGAGTTCACCCATTCCCAGCACTTTAAATATTATTTGCTTTGTCTCCCAAAATTTACATCTCTAACCTTGACCTCTCTCCGAAATCCAGATTTGTATATCCAATTGCCTACTAAAAATCTCATATTTAAATGTCTAGTAGGTATTTTAAACTTAATATGTTCAAAACAGCATTCTTGATTCCCTCTCCCCAAGCCATATTTCCCATAGTCTTTGCTCTTTCTCTCTCTATATATATGTATATATATATATATAGCACCATTGTCCACCCAGCAATAACTTAAACCAAGGCTAAGTGTTATTTTTGAATCTTCCCTTTCCTCATCTCTCATATTCAATTATTTTTGTAAGTCCTGTCCTGTTTACCCACAAAATACACCTTGACTGTCCACTGTCATCCTCCTAGTCCAAGCCACTCATTCTCTCTTATCTGGACTACTGAATAGGCTTTTAATGGGTGAGAGTCATATTTTAAAAATAAGTATTAGATCAGGACACATCCGTGCTTAAGATGCTTTCATGAAAACTGACAAGCTGATTCTAAAATTCTAAATGAGAATAAAGGGCTAAGAATAGCCTAGACAACTTTGATGGACAAAGAGGAAAGCAAACTGAAGGAGGGCATCGACTCTACCAGTTATCAAAACCTACTGTTAAGCCATGGTAGTTACAAAAGTGTGATATTGGTGTAGGAATAGGCAAAACAAAATAGGGAAACAGAACAGAAAGCCTAGAAACAGATCCACATTTACAAAGGTACTTGGAATATAGCAAAGATACTATATATAGGTTCCAAGGAAACTGGCTATCAGTATAAAAAATAAAATTATACCAAATCCCATCTTGTATAAAAAAATTTTCAAGTCAATTAGACCTAAGGTGAAGAGCAAAGCTGCAGAACTTTTAGAAAAAAAATTTTATTCATCAGTGTAGGGAAAAACTCCATAAATAAGACAAGAAAATCACAAATCATAAGGAAAAATAAGCTTAAATACCTTAAAATGAAAATTTTCTGCATGGCAAAGGATAATTTAAACATTTATGGGAATTTTTTAGTACAGAGAAATATAACAAAAAAACCCAAACATGCAAAACAGTCTATAACTGCACCAATATTGTGAACATTAAAAAGAAAGTAACACTTATGTAGCCAGAAAATTCCAACAATACAGAAAAGTACAGAATAAAAGTAAAAGCCTTTCTCCCCCAGAGTTGACTGTTGTGATTTTTTACATAATTTTAGAATGTGGATATCAGCACATTAATTGAAAATATCTGGTTTACTGATAAAAAGTAAATTGCCAAATAATAGATATGTTCTTATACCTTAAAAAAATACCTATGTGTATATGTTTGTATAAGTAATGGGAAAGGTATGGAAAGAGAGGGAAGAATATTTCATTTTTTAAAGATTTTATTTATTTATTCATGAGAGGGATCCCTGGGTGGCGCAGCGGTTTGGCGCCTGCCTTTGGCCCAGGGCGCGATCCTGGAGACCCGGGATCGAATCCCACATCGGGCTCCCGGTGCATGGAGCCTGCTTCTCCCTCTGCCTATGTCTCTGCCTCTCTCTCTCTATCTCTGTGTGACTATCATAAATAAATAAAAATTAAAAAAAAAAGTTTTATTTATTCATGAGAGAGAGAGAGAGAGAGAGAGATAGAGAGAGAGGCAGAGGGAGAAGCAGGCTGCATGCAGGGAGCCAACTGCGGGACTTAATCCGGGACTCCAGGATCAAGCCCTGAGCCAAAGGCAGGTGCTCAACTGCTGAGCCCCGCCCCCCCCCCCCGGGGTGTCCTGGAAGAATATTATTTTAGACACTTTAGCATTGTTTGAATTGTCAGAATGAACAGTTAATTTTGTTATTCAAACCGCTGTAACAAAACAAGGAAACAAAAGCAAGCAAAAAAAAAAAAAATCTGCCATGTATCATTATAGCTGGAGAATGGAAGGAGTACATGCCCCCCCCCAACTGAATAAAATTGAATCAATATTTTTATAAGGGCAAGAAAAGTACAAAAGTGTGTCAAACCAATAAAGCTTTTCTTAGTTAACTTGTAAAATAGGAGAGCTCAAAGTAGTGTAGAAAAGAAAAAATAAACCTGAAATATTTGCATCAGTCTACACATACACATACCAAATCATTACCTTTGTTGGGGGTGGAGGCATTTCCAGAGGAAGGAAAGATTAATAACCTCTTTGTCATTCATGTAATGCTTGTTTCTAGCATGCCCTAGTTTTTATAAAATTTTTAAGATTTTATTTATTTATTCATGAGAGACACAGAGAGAGAGAACGAGAGAGGGAGAGGCAGAGACACAGGCAGAGGGAGAAGCAGGCCCCATGCAGGGAGCCCGACGTGGGACTCGATTCAGGGTCTCCAGGATCACGCCCTGGGCCGAAGGCGGCGCTAAACCTCTGAGCCACCCGGGCTGCCCAAGTTTTTATAAATTTTAAATAATAATTTTTAAACAGCAAAATCATCTCATCCCACAAATAAATGGTACTAGAGAAAGCATGAGAGGTAATTTTTTGTTATGGCTATTTGAGTATAGGCTCTGGACTCGAGAGTCCTGGGTTAATACACCCTGGCTGTGTCCCTTTGGACAGGACCCTAAACCTAATCTTAACCCATTTGTAAAATAAGCACAGTAACAGCATCTACTTTACAGGCTTGTTTCGGGGATTAAGCATCGCGGGGGGCGTCGGGGAGCATTTTACACGGGGCCTGAATGCTAGAGTAAATTCATTAAGGGTGAAAGCTGAATTAGGAATGCCGATAACTTTTCCAACATTTCTACTCCTCAGAAATTCAGAAAACAAGCTGTGTGAATCAGACCCCAGGTCCCAGGTGGGCTCAGCGGTTACTCAGCCGGTTCTCTCTAGCGCCCTGAGAGATCAGCTCTTTCGCTATTGCTTTTTACAATTTAGGCGCCTTTCTCAGCGTCTCTTAAAAGGAGGCCGCGCATCCAGATGGGTTTAAAGAAAATAAAATTTAAAAACCCACGTCCTTGAGGCGGAGGCTAGACGAAGCGAGGGGTTGATGAGGGAACATCCTTTCTCACTTTACCCTAAAGAGGAAAAGCCCTCCTGGGTCCGAAATCTCAGAAAACGCCGAACGAACGCCCTTGGCCTTGGCGCCTTCCTCAGAGCGCCGCGCCCTGGGAGGCGCTGCTCGGCTCGTCCCTTCTCCCGACAACGCCCCCGGGGCTTCCGTTTCCTTCCACCAGCTCAGGCTCCGTCCAGTTCTGTGCTTCCGGCCACCGCGTCCCGTTAGTCTAGTTTCTCCTTCTCCCCTTCGGACTCCGTGGGTCTCCTTCAGTTCCTCGCCCTCCTCCCCGGATCTCCGGTTACTTCACCGTCCTTTGCCTCCACCTCGGGGTAACTTCTGCCTCAGTAACTCCTCCTCCGCCTCAGGGACCGCGCCGCCGCCGCCACTCCCCCGCGGCCCCCTGAGGTTTCCTCGCCTCCACCTGTTTTCTGCCCTCAGCCTCAGACCCCACGCTCCCGGCCCAGGGCCTCCCCGCCCGGCCCTACCGGGCTGCTCCAGAGTCAACGCCCCCAGGCGGCGGACGCCTTCCTCGTCCAGATCCCACTGCTCCGCCATCCGCGGCCGCCCCTCACCTGTCTCGGTCCGCGAGACCGGCTGGCCCCCGCCAGGCCCCGCCCCCGCCGCAGGCCCCGCCCCCCGCGCGTGCCGTCGAGGCCCGGGGCCGTTATTGCGGTGACCGCGCGCCTGCCCGCCTCCGGAGTCCCGACGATGGTATGGATCCGGCCCTGGCGGGGGCGCCAAAAACACCAAAGCGGCGATTGGGGAGGCGGTGTGGCCGAGGATGAGGGCTATGGGGTTAGGGACCTGGCTCTGGGACATGGGGTAGGAAATGGCCCCAGTTTTGAAGGGTTTGCGGGGAGAGGGGGCCTGGCTCGGAGGAGCTGGAAGAATGAGCCTGCTTTGAAGGATGAAGGGTTCCAGTCCTGAAGCTTGGGGGGACTTCGGGTCTGAGAGGTGGAGGTGTGCCCCTTGACGAGGTCAAGCTCTTCATATCTCAGCGTTTGGAGAGGTTGAGTCTGAGACCAGGCAGTGGCCAGCGGGTGAATGGGGCGGGGAAGGTGTCCAGAGCTGAAGGACTGGGGTAGGAGGTGGGGGGCAGCTCTCTGAGGCATGATAGGGAGGGAGTTCCCCAGATATGAACCCTTGGGGAACTTGACTCTGAGGAGTTGATGATGAGATCGTTCTAGCTCTAGAAATTGACATGGAAGGGGAGAAGAGGTTCAGTGCGGAAAAGAGAGATGCTCTTTGGAATGGGCTGGAGATGATTATGCTAGGGCTACCCCATTTCCTGTAGTCAGTCTGTCAAGAAGCCTTTTGTCCTTCAAGTACTAAGCTTGCCTCTGACCGAGGGCTCTCCCCAGACTGGGATGGTTCTACGCTAACTGTTGTGCAGTCTTTGGAAAGAAAACTCTAGAAAGAACAGCCACATCCTTAACCCTTACCCTGACTCCAGTAGGCATCTCTTAAGAGCCCACCTGTAGATAGGACATGTATGTGTAAGAAGGAGGCAAAATCTTGAGCCAGGACACTCTTGTCAAAGCCTATCCTTACTAAGAAAAGAGGACTGAGAACAAAACTGTGGCTCACCTTCAAGGAGGAGGTTTTCTCTGGCAGCCAAAATCCGCACAGTAGGAGCACTTAAAATGAGCTGTCAACCAGCTGGTCACCTTTAAGGAGAACAGAAAGCAAAATCAAGAGTCCTTGCATATTTGCTTTCTGGTGGAGGTGGGGCTCTTATTTACCATTAGCTTATCGTGCTCAGCTGTAGCCCTGTTTAAAAGGACCAAGATTCAAAAGCCTAAATTAATTAGTTCATTAGATTGGCTATTTTCCCCCCTCTGCTTCTGCAAATCATGACACCATTTAAAAATCTGTAGTCTTTCTCATGGCCCCTTTAATTCTTCTAGCCTGAAATGTGGCATATATAATTGTTCTTCTTTACATCTGAATACTTAGACCAGGTTATGGTAAGAGAAAAGAATTCCACCCACTTCTTTGTTATGTGCATTTATTTTGCTTCCTCAGCTGTCAAAATAGAAGATGCAGGTTTTGTTGAAGTGGGCCTTTTCTCTCTAAGCAGTCATCTCTTACTTAACACCCCGCCTCTGCCACCAACATTTTAACACAAATTTTAAAACTTTTGGAAAGGTGGAAAGAACTATATACCCACTGCCTGGGTTTTACAGTGAACATCTTGCTGTATTTGTTTTATTACATATGTCCATCTGTCTATCCCTTTATCAATCCATACCGGGTTTTTGATGCGTTTCAAAATGTTATAAATATCAGCACACTGGACTCCAATTGCTTCAGAAGCATAATTTTTACTTAGCATTCAAAATTGTTTTATGGTTCTTTTTAAGGTAAAATTTTATATACTATTTACTAGCTCTTAAATTTTGTTTACAAGAGTAGTGCTCCTTGAGTGTTTATTTTAAATTCTGATACAGATGCTTTGTGTGTTTGATGGTTTGTATGTTTATATGTTCTACTTTTCTATAGTGTTGATAAGCTCGGCCATCTTGAAGCAAAATAATTCACTTATGAATAGATAATCTTCATACAAGCTGAGGAAGGTTAATGATCTTTGCTGCCTTTGTATATATAAAAAGGAAACCACAGCATTCAGCTATCCTGCTATGGCCTCAATAATGTAATGTCTCTGTAGGTATGATCCCAAGACAGCTCTGCATATGCTCAGTGGGGTGGGAACACCTCTTAATAACTCTGTCTTTTTTAAGATTTTATTTATTTGTTTGAGAGAGAGAGAGGGAAAGACAGCAGGGGGAGGGGCAGAGGGGGAGGGAGAGGAAAAAGGAAAGAATCCCAAGCAGACTCCATACTGAGTGCAGAGCCCAACACAGGGCCTCATAACTCTCTGCTTTAAACGGCTTTATAAAGAAATAATTCCCATAGTACAATTTACCATTTAAAGTTTACAGTTCAGGGGATCCCTGGGTGGCTCAGTGGTTCAGCGCCTACCTTTGGCCCAGGGCGTGATCCTGGAGTCCCGGCATCGAGTCCTGCATTGGGTTCCCAGCGTGGAGCCTGCTTCTGCCTCTGCCTCTCTCTCTGCCTCTGTCTCTCTCTCTATGTTTATCATGAATAGATAGATAAAATCTTTAAAAAAAAATAAAAATAAAAATAAAAAAATAAAAATAAAGTTTACAGTTCAGTGGCTTTTAGTATATTTACAGAGTTGTGCAACTAGTACCACAATTTTACAACATTTTCATTATCTGAAAAATTCCATATCTGTTACTAGTCACTACCCATTTCCCCCACAACCTCTCTAGGCCTAAGCCACTACTAATCTACTCTCTATAAATTTGTCTATTCTGCACATTATACATAGATGGAATCATGTAATATGTGGTCTTTTGTGTCTGGCTTCTTTCACTGAGCATAATGTTTCAAGGTTTCATCTGAGTTGTAGCATGTATCAGTACTTCCTCTTTATTGACAAATAATATTCCATTGTATGGATACACTACATTTTGTTCATTCATTAGTTGATCAACATTGGGTTGTTTCTAATGTTTGGCTATTATGAATAATACTTCTATGAACATTTGTCTGCAAGTTTTTGTGTGGACATAGGTTTTCATTTCTCTTGAGTTTATACTTAGACATAGAATTGCCGGGCCATATAGTAACTACATATTTAACATTTTGAGGAACTACTGAACTGTTTCCCAGAGTAGCTGCACCATTTAACACTCTCACCAGCAGTGTAAGAGAGTTCCAATTTCTCCAATCCTTG